>NC_143013.1:314118922-314423551 GCF_055824585.1 Amblyomma mixtum | reverse complement strand
CCAGAGAAACAGAACGTACTCGTAATATGACGCGCGCAGCGATAACTTTGGGAAACTGGGGAACTGCACTGGCCTTGGCAACTCTATGCCGAAACTGCAGCAAGGCGCGGCGGGCCGCGCATCCAATTCTCGGCGAGAGGGGCGCGCCAGCGTCAAACCACGCGCTGAAGCTCACGGATTGCCCGGCCAGATGCTCCATGCAGGTCTGTTTGGAGCGGGATGTTTTAAGGCGGAAGCCTTTAATGCCTCATCGTTGTAAGCAGTAGTTGTCGACAGAAATGCCACGCTTTTCAATTGGTCGGAATGGTCGTGACGTGACAGTGCGCGAAGTTCAAACTGGGCCAATTGTACTTTGGCTAGTAACCATGCTACCCATTAAAGGGATGGTATACTGATGCTCCAAGTTGGACTGAGTTTAGTTAATTTGTTAATTGACCAATTAACCTAATTAACCTTTCTAGTCTGACCAGATAAAAAAATAAAACCGAGTAGGAAATTGGTCGAGTTGGGGAATCGAACCAGGGTCTCCGGAGTGCGAGACGAGCACGGTAACCACTCCGCCATGCCAGCGCGATGGTTTGGAATGAACAAAGGCGCGTCTAGTGATACGGTGTCTCGTTCACTCCCATCTTCCTCCCTTCCTTTAAGACGAAGTTCAGGTGTCCACCGAGATATGCGAGACAGATACATTTCTTTTCCTCAAAAACCAATTTACCGACGAGCAAGGTCATGTAGATATGTAAAATATTTATTGACAGTCCCTGTGCTTTCTACTGTCTCCTCACCCCTTTCCTTTCACTTCTACAAACTGCCTGCTATCCTTTATTTCGCTGCCCCAGCTCAGGTGCTTCCAGCTGTGATAGTAGATGCCGGGGCAGCAAACATTCTTTTACCTTTTTTCGTTATTCTAGAGCACTGTAGCGTAGTGCCGAACGAGCGATGGCGTTCTGTGGACTCCCTGGCAGCGTTCCACTCTTAGAGGCGAAGCTTAACATTACATCAGTGACTCAAGCAGCAACACCGCGCTTAAGGCTTTCTCCTCACCGCACCTTAGATCAACGAAGTGCCCCCTGAATTTTTCTGTTTGTTTTGTAGGGTTATAGACAGAGAAAATTAAGCGCGGTGATTTCGATTTGCCCCATTTAATCGGCATGGAATCGTTGGCCTCCGCCAAAAATTGGCATACTCAGCGCGAAGTGGCCAGTGGGATCAATGGAGGTTCGTTATACCCCTTCGAAGGAGAAAATTAGCTCGTAAAACTACATATCAAATATATGGGCTTCTATGGAAGCTTCCAAGGGAAATACCTTTCCCTTCGTTGTGCCAATTATTTCGTTATAAACCGTGTCTTAATTGGGAGGATTCAATGTCGTAATGGCTGAACGCTAGCTCCGATATAGTTTCTTTTTTAACTACCATTGCATGAAACAGCCAGCCAAATGACAGCGCACTTAAGCAAAGAATCTTAGCCAAGCCCGATTTTCAAGATTCCTGCGACCTTATTTGAGGCCTGAATTTATTGTAAAGAAATATAGATTTCTGAGATTCTGACGCATTAACATACACGTATTATCGCGATGGAAAGAAATGCGACCAGAGCGGAGCCTAGGCGCTCCGCGGTTAGCATTTCTTTTCATCACGCTTTTACTTCTGTGATAGAAAAACGATGCTAGAGCCGTCCATGCATTCTAGGACGACTCTAAGGTCTTTTTCTTACCACCCAGGTAAAATAGCGACCAAAAAAATTCGAACAGGGGAGCGCGTAGGCTCCACGTTGTTTGTGCTTCTCTCCATCGCGATAGTACGTCCAATCCCCTCACGTTTACATTCTCGTCAACAAACTAGCTTACTTTTCATACCCTTTAAAGCGCCGGCCTTAGATTCAGAAGTATATCTTCCCGCCAACATGTATGTCCAGGCTTAAAGAAAGCCATTTCGCTAGATTTTCAAAGGAATTAAAACACCAACAACAAATATTTTGCATGCCTGTCAAATATGTGACGTATGTTAATCTATCAGAATATGAGAAAGCTACATTCCTGTAGATGTAAATTCAGGACCCAAAGAAGATGGGCGAAATTTTGAAAGTTTGGCTGGCGTTAGATTTGTTTCTAAAGTGTGTGTCAGCCAGGTGGCTATTTCATGTAATTTTGAAACAGAACTCACTTTCCAAAAGCGGCTGCAATGGCATTTGACCGCGAATTGCTAAGCAAACGCTAGGTAAACAAGGAAATCTCTAACAAAGCTTGTCCCCAGATATAACTACTTCCAATCCCGCCATACAGTAAGCTCAAAATAATTTAACCTCCGAAGCTAAGTTCGCCTTGGCAAAGTCTAAATGTTATTAAACTGCACGAGACATTCTTGTGCTCCGTGAAGTGTGTACGCAAAAAAAAAAAAAAATGGCTGTGGATTAGCTTGGTTAAGCACGGTAATTGCGAAAGCAATATCTGTAGCTACGCCATGGTTCAGCTGGTAGTGTAGCTGGTGGTGGTGCCTGTGGTTAGACTTGTGGTGATGCATCGGTTATACAATCCAATCCATTCCAATCCAATCCCATCCAATGCAATCAAATCCAATCCAATCCAATATCCTAATATGGTAGCTACGGGCCTCGCTACGCGACGGGCTGAAAATGCAACTATACTTCGTCTCACAAGATGTTTGCAGTACTACGGAAGGTAGAGCTCTCTCGTCCAATCAGGGCTGCAGAAACGCAGAAAATAGTCCCTCGAATATTTGAGGAGTGTATGACTATTAATCAAAACAATAAGCATTGCAACTAAAAACATGATTTGGACAGGTATATTTAAATGGTAGGGAGTGTTTCAATCACTGGTGAAATTACCAGACAAAGCCCGTACGGACACAGCTCTGCGGAGGCCTGCTGCGAGGTAGTGATCCGTCGCCACTTTCCAACATGGCGTCGGTCGAGTCTGTTGTGTCTCCTGTGTGCTCTACACCGACAGTGCGCTGTTTCCCCAAGCAGGCGAAGCAGGTGGCTTTAAATGTTCTTGAAGCGCTTCGCGTCGAGTGCGGGGGCAGTTGGAGTACAAATGCGCTCATCAAGAGGACGGCAAAACTCACGCAGGTGAGCGAGCGAACGCTTTACAAGTGGACAACGGAGACGTTGAACGCGGGCCGAGTGTTGTTGAACGCGGCGTTGCCTCTCGCGTAGCACATGGGCTTGTTTTGCATTTCGCCACCATCGACACTCGGCTGCCTCGGCACGCTGGAGTAAATAAATTTATATGCACATGACATGATTACTGAAATTTACTGCGACGCGACAACAGAGGAACTGATGAGAACAGGTTGCGACAAAAAAAAAAAGTGGGGCTAGTCCCTTTTGAACGGGCGTCCGCCTGTCCAAAAACAAACCAAAAAAAGAATAAAAAGACATCAAGCGCCACCTGCTATAGTAGAAAGAAGCCACCTGGACATCAGGTGGATCGAACCACAGGCGCGTAGGAACACACTAATGTAGTGCGCGCCATCCTGATTGGACGAGAGAGCTGTACCTTTCGTAGTGCTGCAAACAGCTTGTGAGACGGAGTATAGTATTGCTTTCACAATAAAATATTGGCTGGCGGTTTAGCACTAGACACGGAATGATGTGCGCAAGCACGCTTTCGGAGGTGGACACCATCGTCACGTATTTCAAAGCGCGATTGAGGTGTCCACTGACCACAGAAGCCAGTTAAATGTCGTTCCTTTCCAACAGTCTACAGCGTTGTTAACGCAAACGCTATTGATCCCAGCGAAGGGCGGTGGCCACGTTTCTGTCAGAAGGTTGTCAACACCAACGCATGCAGCACGCGTCTCTCGGTCACCACCGCCACCTACCCCAAAGCGCGATTGAGGTGTCCACTGGCCCAGGGAGCCAGTTGTGCGCCTTTCCTTTCGTGTCTCATCACGCAAACAGGCGGATTTTGCGGGGTAGGAGGCTAATAGTGCTTTTGTACCATTGATGAAAACCGAAAAGACTGGAACCGTCGTTGTTCCCAATATACGGCGGCGCAAGGTAAATTCACGGTCGCTGTTACAGAAGAGCCAAACTTGAGCGTAGCCTCCGCTGAAGCATGAAGGCTGCGTGGTAACGCGCAATATGGAAGCAGACGTCATCCGTACTCCGCCGCCACGCCCGTGCCCATGCCATAGCTCGGCCAAGCGGTGATTTAGAGTCATGTGACAGCATCATGAGACCGTTCTGTCCCAAGGCGGTGTGAGATGTATATGACCCCTCGAGTATGGAGGGGAGTGGGCGGATGTGGGCGAGAGTGGTGGGATACGGGTGTTATGTAGGCTTCCATCACTCCCTGCACGGCGCACCGCGCGACGCGCGGTTGCTTATTCTTCTATCCGTATAAACTTGCCGCGTTGTTGTAACATCATATGCAACAACGCCAATGACGACTGCGCCGCATGAGAGCGAAACGTGGCCTTAACAGTAGTCGCTGTAAAAGCAGTGGCTCAAACGCATTTTGTGCGGTTTGCCGAGAAGGGTGCTGCGGGCTAAGCTGAGCAACAGCGTTTCTGCAAAACTGCTAACCAGCCATCCGCGGCGTGGTGTGGCGCAGAAGTCTGGCCTCACTGACTTGATGGTGGTCGGCATGGAGGCCCTCGACGCGGTGCCGGACACTGTGATGGTCATGCTTCTGTGCATCACGGCCTCGGTGATGACCGAGTTCACAAGCAACGCTGCCATCTCCAAGTTCATGTTGCCCGTGGTGCTCGAGGGAGCCATGCATCGGCGTGTGCACCCGCTCTACTTCGGCATCCCCACCACAATCGGATGCTCGTTCGCATTCATGCTGCCCGCCTCGACGCCACCGAATGCCATCGTCTACCACGTGGGACGCATGTCTCCGGGAGATATGGTGCGTCTGCGCACGCGCGCTTTCTGGCGGATTACTCCTCGGCGCTAGAGGAAAAATTCGGGGGACACTCGAGCTTCACATTAAGGGTATGACGCGATAGTTTGTAGATGTAGTGGGCATCACAATTGCATGTATTAAGAGCAGGAGTAAAACGCAGATCTACAACATAAAATTATATAACTCAAAACAGTGCGAGGCGAAAACAAAGAATGCGCTGCAAACACGGGCTGCGTCTGGTTGCGATGCTTCCAACAGAGAAAACTGATTCGTTCTGTCAAGGTCACTGCGCAAGCTCGGCGCGAATGCTGACGACGCCGAGCAGCGGCTCCGCTCCTGGGGCTGCTAGAGCTTTGGCCCAGTGGCGCTTCGCGGTGCGTCTCGGTTCCGGCGGCCGCCGCATGCTGGCACCACTACAACAATCAATTGCGCCGCGCTGCCATGCCAGCCGACCTATCCTGGATTATTCGCTCGCCGATTTTGTTGCGAAAGCAACACTACGCTAGTCGCCGAGCCATTTCGTGGAGCTCTGGAAAGGCCAAGCTGCGCATGCGCGACCAGCGGGAGACGCCACACGGCGCACAACTGGCGGGCCGGGGCCGCCGCCGGTGCCGCAGCCGCCGCCGCGCGCTCTCCATCGCCTCGCCAACAGTCTTCCTCTCTCTCTTTCTCCCTCTCTGATGCGCATTAGCGATTGCGCATCGCCATCTGCGTGGTTTGTGGTGTGTAGAAAACTGGCAGTAGTGTAGCTCTGTTATGCGTAGCGTGAGGTGAGGGCGAGGTGCCCACATCTCGGTGGACACCTGAACCAGAGGGAAGGCGCATAACTGCCCTCTTGGAACAGTGGACACCTAATAATAATATTTTAATAATAATGCCTTTATTTTCCATCACAAGGATGAGGGAGGCAGAGAGAAAAAGCTAGGGATGTAGCTTGACGAGCTCTCGCCTCACCAAAAATAGAAGTTGTACAGGAAGAATATGCAGACAGCATAACAGCATACCAGCAAAGCTTAAAAAAAAAGAAAGAAAAACCCAGCAGTAATTCTAAAGAAATAAAGGAAGCATGAACAGAACCTATTTTTTGACACAACTGTAACACTTTGTAACGCGTACAAAACCAAACGTAAAGACAAAATTACATAAAAATTACAAATTGCAAAATTCTAATCACATAAATTTAAACACAATTACAGGAATTACAGTTCAGAAGTTACGAAATCACAACCACAAAAAAATATAGAAAATTACAGAAATTAAAATTCAAAAGTTACACCCGGTTACATATATTTGAAACAAACTTTTGCAACTCTTTTTTTTTTAGTGCTCAACAGTCATGTTGTGGGTATGGCAGAGGCTGAGATAGTGAGGTAGACTATACCTAAGCATCTGTTTGCCATAACCTGTTCTGTATGCATAAATGTGCCATATTTCGTTGCTTCTTGTTTTGTACGATGCGTGTTTTTTGCATAATGAAACCAGTGTGGCAATGAAAGGAGTATTGTTCTTATTTTCGGTTTTGTATTTAGAGAGTAAGCAGTATGCATATAAATCATTAATTGGCATTATGTCCCCTTTCTCAAAAAGTGGTTTGGATGGGTGGTCATATGCTACATTATATACTATTCTAGGAATTCTTTTTTGTCGGGTAAGTAATCTTCGGAGGTTTCTGAAAGATGTATTTCCCCATACCAAGTGACAGTAATTTAGATGCGAGCAGAACAATGAATTATACAGAAGCATTTTTACATTTACAGGGAGAATGTTTTTGTGAGCGTAAACTGTTCCTATGACACGGGATAGTTTAGATGCTATGTAATTTGTGGGCTCGTCCCAAGTCATTTTCTCAGTGAAAAATACACCTAGTATTTTCAAAGAGCTATCAACATCTATTTTAAAATTATCAAGAAATATACCATCATTATTTTGGATGTTCTTGTTCTTGAGGCGGAAAATAATGGCTTTAGTTTTTGAGGTATTAATCTTGAGGGCGTTAAATCTTGTCCACTTTTCAAGTTGAGTAAGCGTTGTGTTTGCTTTTGCAATCATAGATGAGGCGCATGACCCGGAAAAAAGCAAGGTGGTGTCGTCTGCATATATTACATTTTTTGTTTCTTTGTCTATTTGTGTTATGTCATTCACATATATATCAAAAAGGAATGGGCCCAAGATGCTGCCTTGGGACACACCAGATAAGATAGCTTTGACATCTGATCGGTGACCGCTTAATTCTACATACTGCTGTCGATGTTTAAGATAACTGCTCAAAAGTATTAAGGATTGGCCACGGAAACCATATACTTGAAGCTTTTTAAGCAGTAACATGTGGTTAAGATGATCAAAGGCCTTTGAAAAATCTACATATATTCCTAAAGCTAAGCATTTGTCATCAAAAGAGTTTAAAATGAGTTCTTTTTGTTCTCACAAAGCAAGTTCCGTAGACATATTTTTGCGAAATCCAAACTGTGAAGGTGTTACTATATTATGCTTATTACAGAAGTTATTTATCCGGGACAAAATTATTTTTTCAAACCCTTTGGAGAAAACAGGCAATATTGACAATGGCCTATAGTTTGCAAAGTCATTTTTGTCTCCCTTTTTGTAGACAACTGTTACCTTTGCAGTCAGCATCTTCTGTGGAAACACGCCATTTGCTAGACAAAGGTTAAATATGTGTGTGATATAGGGTGCAATTATGCCGAGGACATGTTTCACAGGTTTAATCTTAATACCGTCAGCATCGCTACTTCGCTGTTATTTAATGCCAGAAATACTGACACTACTTCAGCCTCTGTAACAGGACTTAAAGTGCACCGTGGATCACACCTGTTTCTTATGTAATTCAAAGCCATTTCATCATAATCATTTCTTTTCAGTTCCACAAAAAAGTCATTAAATGCATCTGCTAACTTCTTGCCAGACAATTCTTCATTTTGGTGAATAAGCCATGTTTTAAGCTAAGTGGCGGTAATGACAGGTGTGCGCTGCATGCGTTGGCAACGTTGCGCCAGAAACGGGGCGCTGAAGCCATAGGCCGTCGGCGTTCGTTGTGTTCATTGGCTTTGGCGTTGACCACGTCTGATCACTTTATGGGAAGGAAGCACGCGTAATGGCTCCCAGGGTCAGTGGACGCCTGAATCGTGCTTATAGGTACGTGGGCTGATGAGAAAGAGATGTGAGCTGCAGACATTGAGCTGCAGACGTTAACCTTGCCAGAAACGCGGCGCTGAATTCAAAGGCCATCGGCGATCATTGTGTTCATTGGCGTTGGCGTTAACGTTTTACACTCCGATCGTTTTAAGGAAAGGAAGGCGAGCGCTTGCGGCGAGGCACGCCAGCTGTACGTATTGACGTCACTTGCTCCTCGAGCATGCACAGCATGGTCGTGCAAGAGCACGCGAAACTGCGAGAACGTGGGCAATGTAGCTCACGCAACAATATATGGCCACGCGCAGGTGTTGCTTTCGCAATCTTCCAGGTTTAACCAGTGCTAAACCACAGCCAATTTTCCACTCCGGTCAACGCCGCTTTTTCTGCGACACGCTATCGCTAAACTCTCGCTTAAAAAATGCAAATGTTGTGAATATCCCGAAAAGAAAGCTGGAGTAATCCTCGTACTCTCAGTACACATCTGAACTTCGCAGTGGTGCATGGGGTTCAATTTCCCATAGCTGCAAATGGGCGATGAGAGTCGCCGTAGTGAAGGGCTCCGGATTAAACCACATAGTGTTCAATCTTTTAATGCCCGAGTTATGAAGCAATTAAAGTAAAAAACATAAGCTCCTCATTATGCTAGGTAATCTTCGCACGTATCCCTAGGCAATATTAATAATTTCTTAGCGCTTCATTGTAAGAAATCGGTATGTGGTGAATTGTAAAAAGTGAGCATTTTGGCCCATTTCCTGCTTCTAGTCCGAGTTGAGTGAACGGCCAACCCAACGACAGTAGATAATTTTTGTCCGACAAATATCTTCACAATTTTAATTTCCGCAGAAGTTGTCAGCAATTAGACTGGGACGTCTGGGACGCTGGCTTCAAGTCGCGAATTCCCGCCCTTTTTTTCTTCGCACAGCTTCCTCACAGCGACGCCAAACATTTGGCCTCTGAGAAGATATTGACACCAAACATTGTGTGCAAGCTCAATATAGTAACCGGTAGACGGAGTGCAAACGGTGTGTCGTGAATTCGTCACATTCGGCGCGGAAATGTTAACGTGCTCTGACATCGCACTGAGACATCGGGCGTTTTTTTCTTTCGCCCCCATCGAAATGCGGTCGCCGGGATTAGACTGAGAGTTTGGGATCAGCAGCCATGAGCCACCGCTGCGTGTCGCACGTGACAGCGCAGTGTAGGACGGAACAAAGGAGAAGGTTACATGGAATGTTATGGTACGGTGTGCAGGGTTCGCAGAGCTGAACACGGGCTACGAGCGAAGCCATAGTGGAAGACTCTGGGTTAATTTCGACTACTACCTGCGGTTCTTTCACTATCACTGAGATTGCAGAGCATAGTAGCATTTTTAAGCATGAAATTTTTTTTAGTTCTTGTTGTCGGCGCACTTCAGGTGATCTTAGCGCCAGAACCGAGGAGAACATGAAGCCGAACATAAAGGAACATTGGCGATGTAATGAGAGTCGCAATGGCACAGCCATCTGTAGCGACTGAGCGACACCGGAAGCTGTGTCGCCATCGCGTAGGGTCTATAAACACCCAGAAGTTTGTCAGTAAAGCCTTTTTGTTCAAGAAGAACTGTAGTTTGGTTTAGTTGGTTCAAGACTTACAAAGAAAACGGCTCGAAATACGGGCGCAAAAGAGAAACTTACACGACAGGACCAGCGCCACTGTTCCACTGTCTGTTTGCATGGAAGCGTTTTGAAGCCCGCCAACGGAAGTGTGGGCACGCAGCTCTCGCAATGCCTTCCAGCCTGAAAGCGCCATGGCTTCGTCGCTCCGTCCTCCGCCGAAGCCATTGGATACTAGAGGGGATGTGTAGCCCAAATTGCGAGTTTGGAGAAGTTAATTTAAACATTTCGCTGCTGCTATCATGCTCACGGACAAGTCGAAAGCAGTACAAGCAGCCACGTTTTTGGTGACCATTGGTGAAGAGGCATGAAAAGCCTGCAACATTCCAATTTGGTTCAGATGACGAACGCACTGCCGTTGACGTCCTGCTTGATAAAGAGAAGCGACCAGAGAGAAGACAAAACTTTCAATGAATGACTCACCAAGCTGAGACTGTTGGCAGGTCGTTGCAAGCTTGGCACTCTGGAAGACCGCGTGCTTTCAAGTTCGATCATCCTAGGCATCAAAGACAAGATTCTGCAGCAGAAATTGATCTCGGACAACCCTTCATACAAAAAGCCGCTGCGACGTGCCGTGCTTAAAAACAAGGCCAAGCGTACATACTGTGGAAAGATAAGTGTGAAGGGTTCAAGCCATCCACCGGCCGTTAACCGCGTCGGTGCGACGCCCGTTTGCGCCATGTGTGGATTCGGTACAAACAACAACCACGTATTCCCTGCGGGTAATGAGGGGAGGGGGCAAACGCTGTACGAATTGCGGCGGTTACGACCACTTCGCCAAAGCGTGCCTGAAACAGGCTGAGCAGTGGAACAGAGAGCCAGACCAAAAATGCGTATTGCATAATCAAGCCGACAGTGATGACTAATATGCATTTTCTACAAATAGTTTAGATTCCAGCTCTGTCGAGCGAAAATATATGGTCCGCGTAAGTTTAGATTGACGGCAAACCTGTCAGTTGAAAAAGTGAGAGTGGAGCTGACTGCTCTGTCACCGCAAAGAGTATGCTAAAGCGGGTGACCCGACAGGGAAATGCAGCGCCGTGCTGAACACGTTTCTTGGCCATACACGACGTGCTCGCGAGCAGATAGCGCTGAAACTTAAATATCACGGCCGTACGTGCACACCTTCTTTCGCTGGGAGTGGCATGGACGTACCGATCACTGAGTAGATCCGTGTCTGAAAAACTGTCTTATTATGAGGATCGCTACTGTTAGTTGTGAACTATACGAAGCGGCTGTATCATTTGCTGATGTGGTTCATGGCTTAGGGAACCTTTGCGCTAGTGTGTGTGTGTGCGTGTTTCTCCCTCCCGTCCTGTGTCAATCTGCGCGAAGTTTTCCTGAATACGTCGCTGCACCAACTGGCCCAACACTCTGCTCTACTAAGGAACCTTTATGGTCTCCAATATGAAAATAAGCTCAAACCGGGAGCACAACCGGCAGTGAGACCTCCGAGGCGAATGCCTGTCGTTTCAAGGGATCGCGTCAAAGCTGGATTGGACCGCATGGTGCAAGACGAGGTTTACTAATGCCTTTACTCCCTTTATTCAACAGAATTGAACAAAGCCCTGCTTCGCGAACGGTTTCCTATGCCTGTGTTGATGGCTGTACTAAACACGCCAGGCTTGAGCAACGCGAAGCTCTTCTCGACTCTAGACGCTTCGTCTGGATTTTGGCAAACCAATTTGGACCGCAAGAGCTCGTACTTATGTACAATGTGTACATCTTATGTTCGATACAGATTCCTGCGAATACCCTTCGTATTTAGACGGCTCCGGAAGAGTTCCAGCACGCCGCGCACATAGTTTTGGTGGTTTTGGAGTGACTGAACAGTGTGTCTGTGGTCAGGGATGGCGTTCTAATACGGGGCACCACGCAAGAGGAGCATGACTAAAGCATCGCCATCTTGCTGGGACGCTGCAGATGAATGAACCTGAAGTCGAACGTGAAGAAAAAATGCTGCTTCCTGCAGCAAGCAGTGCGGTACCTGGGACATGCTCCGACACCCCAAGGCCTTCAGATCGATCCCCAACGCGTGCAAGATATTCTAGTTGTCCTTATTCTGACGAACTGCAAGCTATTTCAAATGTTCCTGGTAGTCAAACTTTCTATCAAGGTTCTTTCTGAGCATGTGGTCGATTAGAGCTCACTGAGAGATCTGCTACGCAAGGAAATCGCTTGGGAGTGCACTGAGCGCCAACAGAAGAGCTTTGAAACGCTGCGACAAGCACTGACTGAAGCCCCCTTCCATGGCCTACTTCAAGCAATTAAAGGCAGTGACATTGTCCGTGGATGCCAGCCAGCACGGGGTGGAAGCAGTCCTACTGCAAGAAGGACACCCAGTTGTGTGCTAGTCCCGAACCCTCACTGACGAGCAATAAAAGTGTGCGCAAATTGAGAAAGGGGCATTAGCCATCGCTCACAGCCGCAAGAAATTTCACGATTATATCGGACAGCCTGACGTCACAGTGGAGTCGGACCACAGACCACTCGGGGCCATTTTCAAAAAACCTCCTAGCACATCAAAGTATCCAATTACAGCGCAGTTCAAGCGAGGCAGAACGTCATTGATAGGAGATGCACTGTCACGTTTTCCCAGCCGGCTGACACTCAAGGAGGAAGAAGGGCAGTTTTATGTGAATGCCCTCACATACCTCCCAATATCCCTCTACAAGCTGAAATCCATACTCGAAGCAAATGACAATGACCCTGCATGACTATGCCAGCACGTCCTGGTGGGCCTCGAAAAATGAAGTACTTGAAGAGCTGAGGGTGTTCTTAAATCACCGGGAACAAATTCACGTCGAGGAAGTGTTGGTCTTGAGTAGTAACAAGCTTGTTGTACTGAAGGCAAAAAGAAGGGAAGTTGTGAACCTGCTTCATGCGGCGCACAGAGGCCAAGAGAAAATGAAGACCAGAGCCCGAGAAGTAATGTTTTGTCCCAATATAACCGGTGAAATTGCGACACTGGCCTGTTCAATGTTGAGAGTAGATCTTTTTCATCATGAAGATTGCCATTCCCTCATCGTGGTAGACTACTATTTTTTTTTTCGAAATGAAAGAGCTGCGTACGAGCACTGCGTCAACTATCATTTCGGCATGCACTGACATATTTGCTACGCATGGACTACCGCAGAAAGTAAGCAGTACGGAATTCAGCGACTTCCTGGCCAGCCTGCACGTTCAGTATTTCCAAGCCCATACCAGCCGCGATCAAATGGTATGGTGAAACGTGCTTTCAAGAAGCTAAGAGGCTACTGGAAGTGTTGCCGCAGTGAGGTCAGCTTCAGCGAAGCGCTATACTGTAATGTCGCAACACACCCAGAGACAACCAACTGAAGCCTCCGGTTCAACGGCTAATGAGCCGACAAACAAGGGCTCTACTTCCAGTCCCATCTTCTCACATGAAACCCAAGACCGTGTCGAACGAGATGGTAACGAGTCGCCACAAAGAAGTCCGGAACAAGCAAAACGCAGCATACGGACGATCATTACGCAAACTACCTGATTTGCCTACGGGCTCCAGGTGACCGTCTGCGACTCACGTCTGAGAACGCGGAGCCCTGCAATGGTTACAGGCCCAACGGATAGACCGAAGTCTTACACAGAAATTAGCAGAGGCTCAGCTTGGTTAAGCCCGGAAATTGCGAAAGCAACTTCATCCGTTTCTTCAGCCCGCCGTCGTTTCCTAGCTTGAGTGAATCGTTGCAGCCTTGCCTTGTGCATGTCGGACGACATGGCCTGGCTGAAACGCACAGCGTGGTTACGCCGGGACGACTGCGACGAGCCGGATCGGAGCCCGATATATCTCCGTCTGGCGTGACGTCATCATAGCGAGCGCCTCCTCGCGGCAGCGGCGCGCAGCTGCTGCTCGCCGCACCGTGGTTACGCTGGGACGACCGCGACGAGACGAGTTGGGGCTCTGTCTCTCTCCGTCTGGCGTGACGTCACAGCGGAGGTCATGCTAAAGGTCAAACGTGGTTACACCGCCGGGACGACGCTAAAGGGCTCAAACTGCGAGCAGTATTGCTTTCGCAATAATAACCACCGAGGATGTGCAGCACAACAAGCACACCAGACAGCATCTGCTGTGTGCAACGGTCCATCTAGTCAAGAGGTCAGGACGTCGATATGCCACGTCACAGTTCTGGTAGGATCGAGTTAACTCGTTTCGCATACACACTGTGCTGCGCATTTCACAACGGCAGGCTTCCAAGACATTCACAGTAATTTCAACTGCCAAACAAGCCATTAGTTTACTCTAATTCCACCTCGTGCGACATGCACTGAGGATTCAAATTTCATGGGTAGCAATAATCGAAAAAATGGTTCCGCTAGTAGCCTAGGAAGGACTTCAACCTGTCAATTTTCATGCAAAAATCGGCACACAAACTACCTTCGCATACTGCACAAAACAAACCAGGAGGTCGCGCGCACTTACAAATCGGTCATGTAGGAACAAGGGAAGGGAAGGGATAAGAGGGGCTCGTTATGACATGCATGACGCAAGCCGCCACTGAGCGCAAGGAGCATACGGGATTTTTTAAAATTTGTGGTGTTCATCAGTAGGACATTAATAGGGTAATTATTTTAAGATAATTTATTAAAAATCACAAGAAAAACAACCACATGCCGCCGGTGCGATCCGAACCCACGACCTCCGAATTTCGCGTCCAGTGCTCTACCAACTGAGTTCCTGCGACGACTGTGCGGTATTCTGCTTTCGAAGGTATTTATGGGCAGTGTGACAGAACCTTGACAGCGTTCACCAGCGCCATCCTCCTCTATAGCGACGTGTCATGACGAGGGTGTATATATGCATATACTGCCCATCACGGCAGGTGGCTCAGATGGCGGGGTCTCACAAGCAGGGCAGTTGAGCATCGCTTAACCACTGCGCCAGGAGAGGTATGAGGATTCCCAAGGGTCTATAAATGTAAAGTAGGTAATGACCAATTCTGCCTATATGGCCATTTCCCTATTATCGCTATTCGAACAACTTCCAATAATCAATAATTGATCCAAACACCGGAACCGAAGTGAAAACCGAAGTGTTAGCGCACTTAATTCGCGTTTGGATAAACTACGGAAATCAACCGTCAGTTTTTTTTCTCGAACAATTTTTATGTGGTCATGTGAAATGTTCAGTTCCTTAAACGTATGGGCATGTTTAGGGAGGATAAATATTTATCTCAGTAAAAACGATATTTTTTCCGAACTTAAATGCGCCGCGTTGTTTCCACCGTAGAACATCGGATCGCAAGGAATGTAACTTCCAATCCTGTCAAAACCAGACTGGAATGGCTGTGTCAGTGCCTACTCTGCCTGTTATTGTGAATGCGTGCTGAGTAATACGTTTTAAAGGATGGTTGCGAGTTTCACCATGTACTTTATGCAGGACTGAACAATGACATTATCAGGGTAGCCGGCGCTTACTGATCTGGAAACTTGGGCTTTGAAACTATCAGTGAGAACACGTAAACACGATTTCGCCAGCCTGGATCTGAGACATGAAATAGCTATTCCATTCTTCACCAGTTTCGAATGTTCAGAGCTGTAACTGAGTAGGGGTTTTTTTGAAGAATGGAATAGCTATTTCATGTAAGTATGTAAGTAAGAGCTTATTACACAGAAAAAATATACAAAGTTCACGGTGAATGAGGCATCTGGATCCTTAGCCAGTGGCTAGTTTCGGATCCATTACAAACATGTTATAAATCTCGGCAGTTGAACAAGGCTGAACATACAAAACAAATAATTAATATAATGCAAAAAATAATCAATTCAACAGTGAGGGGGATGTATTGTTCTGATAGCTGTACTTTTTTAGAGCAGGTGCAATGTTCGAGATGGACTTAATGCTGAATGGGATGATATTCCAAACTTTAGCGCTAACAAATGCTATGCTTCTACGTCCGTATACAGATCCAGCCTGGCGAAATCGTTTCTACATGTTCTCAATGATAGTTTCAAAGCCCGAGTTTCCAGATTAGTAAGCGCCGGCTATCCTGATAGTGTCGTTGTTCAGTCCTGCATAAAGTTAATGAAACGGGTCAAAGGCAGTTCACCCCCCGCTGAAGGGAACTTGAAAAAGCATGCGGTCATTCCCTACGTCCACCGCTTATCACATGGCCTAAGACACGTGGCAAAAAGATACGATGTGAAAGTAGCCTTATCCGCCCCTTTGAAATTCACCATGTACGTTGGACGTTCATACGGCCACCTTTTTTTTTTCGCACTAGATGGTCCCAGGGATGTCCGCAGTTCTTATTCGGGATCAAACTGCACCCATTGGACATCCGAACATCCGGTAGCGGACCTCTTTGTACATTTATCGGATACCAGCGGTGCTTAGGGAAGCTGCCAGGGATGCAGGACTCCCGCCAAAAAATAAATCCGTGCGAAAACCAATCTTAGCGGCAGAACAGCCTCAAAGTTCTGTGCAAGAATGACTGAATCACATAAGCAAGCAGTTTTGAATTTTGTACAAGCCCCTGCGTACTTCAGCGCGGCTTTGTGGTCCTTAAGCATTCAGAAATTACCACATTATCCCAATCGATTGCGCTGTAATCTTTTTTCCTGATCTCCTAGTTGTATACATTTCTGCCTTCAAGGAGTCACCAGTGATGAAATCCTGGAAATTGACGACTTTTATCCGAAGTTTCCAATGCCTGCACGTTACAACGAAGCTTAATATTTCGCCAGCGCCTGCAGGAATTGGGCCCGAAAGACACGCGAGCAACTCCTATGAGAAAGAGTGCGTTATTCGATCTTTCTGAGCTTAAAACAGGCGATTGAAGCTGTTAATATTACAAGGACAAATGTGCTGTGTCAGGGCATCTTTGTACAGCCTGGTTAGCCACATGACATATGAATCTGGTAACCTTGTGAAATGGCTTACTTCTTCCTCATTAAAAGCCTTATTTCTTCAAGTGTTATAATGTGGAGTGTGGTCTGCAAGAAAAGACTGCATGCAGCCAAATAATTGCTAACAAACGGCCCATTAGCTCACCAAATAGCAGCGTGACGTCGCGGATTTCACAGTATTATTTTACTGAATATACTATAGGCTTCGTTCAGGTCGTGATACTACAGTTACACTGCATTTCCTCACTATATCGTTCTGTACACAGATAGGCCCGGGCTTCTTCATGAACCTTATCTGCGTGACGTTCGAGATCGCTGCCATTCACACGATCGGCTCCTTGGTCTTCAACATCTACGAATTCCCGGAGTGGGCCTCCAGTGACATGGCCCGCGGCTTTTGATCCTCGAGAAAGCAACAGCTGAAGTCAGGCATGACTTCGTCTTTCGTGTCTTCATTTTTCGTCTCATACCGCTAAAGACGTTATAGTAAAAAACGAAAAACGTGACTTCAGGTGTGATAATCTTAGCTCGTAACACGTGAAAAACATGAGAGCTTGCATGAAATAAAGTTCCTAGGTGGACTTCTTTTAAAATACGCACGGCACAGTCAGCGCAGTACTTGGTAAGGGACCCGTCTGGAGGGCACATATCCAGCTTTAGCTCAGGCAGAGGCAGACGCAAAAAACAAAAACTTCAAGACCTGCTGTCTTCTTCTCCATAGTAAACATGGCACATGCCCACGCGGGGAGATTGGCCAAGGTAATTTCATTTTTGAAGAACCAGTTATGCAAAGAAAATGTGAGCCTACTCTACAGAGTTAAGCGAATGAGAAATACCAAAGGTGGACATGGTTTCATTCCCTTCCGTGAAGTAACGAGCGGTACCTGAATATCAATTTCTGTAAATCCAGCTGTTTGCTGTCAAGCATCGCATAAGCAAGCTGTTTTGAATTTTGTACAAGGGAAAATCAACAGCAGCTTTCCTGAACACACTCACGCCTGAAAAATACCTTGCATAAAACAATTTTATTTACTACAGCGTGCAGTTAAGCTTCAGTGAGCGTGTCGAAGGCTGCATAATTTGCGAAGACAAGAATAGGGAAATTATTTTCTGACGTACAAAACCAGAAGGGAATGTTTCTATTTGTGTTCATCAATGTCAAATCGAGTAACTATTTCATAACGCGAAGATAATTCATAAGTAAGTAGAAGAAAAACAACCACGTGCCGCCAGTGGGATCCAAATCCGTGAAATCGGGAGGTCGTGGATTCGGATCTCGCCGGCGGCGTGTGCTTGTTTTTTTTCTTGCGTATTTTTAAGCAGTGGAATAATCACGCGAATAATTTGACACTGATCGACATCACAAATGAAACAAAAACTGGAGGTAACACTTCAAGCTCCGCCTGAAGGGTATGACACGTTAGTGCAGAGGGCTAATTCCCATATATGCCTCAGGTCATTCTACACCATTCATAGATCCCTGGGAGTGCTCATACCCCTCCTGGCGATGCTCCCCTGCCCTGCGGCGGCAGGTGCATGCTCCTAGCGATCAATCGTCAATCACCTGCCACGGTCGGCAGTTCGCTCACTATCCGGTGGGCAGACTGTGATGACGTCACAAGGCCACGTAACCTAGGTGGCCCACCTGCCTCCTAGGTTGCTCCTCCTCTGGGGACCATCTGCCGGAGCCATGCTCGTGATTTTTCGCTACCAACGCCGACTCCTGATTTTCTGGACAGCAAGGCCTCTAACGCTATCGCGTGAATAGAAGAATTCCCCCGTGTTTTCTATCGTTTGGGTGACTGTTGGCTTCCTCCATTGATTTGCGATGGCTGCATTTAAAACCTCGAGCCGCAATATTGCGCCCTTGTTGTGGCATTTCTACAGGCCTGAAGCCATAATCGGCACACGCTCAGTGCAACACGGGCGACGCCTCGTGATAAGCGTCGTAAAATGATAGGTTTTATGGGGTTTAACGTCCCAAAGCGGCTCAAGCTATGAGGGATGCCGTAGTGAAGGGCTCCGGAAATTTCGACCGTCTGGGGTTCTTTAACGTGCACTAACATCGCACAGTACACGGGCCTGTAGTATTTCGCCTCCATCGAAACGCGACAGCCGCGGCCGGGATCGCACCCGCGCCTTTTGGGTCATCAGCCGAGCACCATTACCACTGAACCACCGCGGCAGCTTTGTCATAAATTGAGATAATTGATAGGCTTCCCTGTGTCATAGAAGAATCAGTTATTTACGAGTTCTTCTTCAAAAAGAACATAAGGAACAAATACCACGGCAACCACCATTACAAGACCGTACGAATGCCTCAGAATTCGGCGGAGGAGATCCATGACTGAAATTAACATGCAACATAGAGGATACTAGTTTCCACATGTCAACCGGAGCTACCGATTAGAACGAAGGGAGCGAATTTAATTTTTCCCACATAACATATGTCACTGATGGCAGGAAAATTCATTAAGTTTGGTTTGGTTTGGTTTATGGGCTTTAACTTCCCAAAGCGACTAAGGCTATGAGAGACGCCGTAGTGGAGGGCTCCGGAAATTTCGACCACCTGGGGTTCTTTAACGTGCACTGACATCGCACAGTACACGGGCCTCTAGAATTTCTCCTCCAAAGAAATTCAACCGCCACGGCCGGGATCGAACCCGTGTCTTTCGGGTCAGCAGCCGAGCACCATAACCACTGAGCCACCGCGGCGGCGAAGTGTCATTAAGTCTTGTGTACTTTCATTAGGCAGCTACTTAAAGCTCAACCACCAAATAGCTGCAAAGAAACTTGATTTTTTATTTTATTTTTGTACTTTAATAATGATGGCTAGAATAATGACATCGCAAAATACTGCTTGCAACACTTGCTCGAGGTGCAACTCACCAAGTGCACTGACGAAACAGTTTCCTGAAAAGCCAAGGCAGTTTCGACAACAGCGTAGAATATTTTATTTCGTGGAGGTTCTGGCGGAAGACATTCGGCCCAACAAGCTTAATGTGTCTTGTAAAAGATAACTCGCTCGCCGGATTTACGCATACGTGAAAGACAAAATTTCTGAAGGTAGCAAATATGTACACAGGCTCAACAAAACGCACAATGCCATACATGCTCAGTACCGAATGAAACACGCACATGTTCTTCATAAACCACTCAACCTCGCCTCTAGAAAGCAACACATTGCTCGCTTTCCCCATCTACACGAGGCCAGCGTGTGATATCAGCTGGTTAATTACAGATGAGTGTGCTTGCATAAATATGGCAGCACTGAGCTCGGGTGCGAGGAAGGGTGAATTCTAAATACTCCACGCCTTTGTTTTCTAATGAGCCATTAGAAGAAAGAAACAATGCCTAAATTAAAGAGAGCCTTCGTGAAATCGAAACATTAACCATGTAATAAGCTGGAATAGCATGAATAGCAAAGTTTATGACATTTCACTAGTTTTGTGAACATACATCCACACATGACAACAGCAAAGCACTTGCTCGTAACATGCCAAAGGGACAAAACAAAACTGCTCAAAGTAGTGTGCCTTAACAGCGCCAGGTGGTTCTGCGTAGCATCCACAATACGCATACTGTAAACGCACAAACAGGGACGTAGGGAAGAGGAGACAGTACAAGGCGAGGTCACAATATGCATTCCAGTACAAGCCAACAACTAGCCTGCCTGTCTTTGTTAGCGTCCGTAGTTGCTGTTTTGGTTTTTACATATACAGAAAGTAACCAGCCATTTCGAAGCCTTACGCTTTCACAAACATACTCACATTCGGCCTAATTCTCGTTCATTTACAAAACAGAAGTTACTGCAGCCACCATCCACTTGATAGCCGCGACGTTACGAGGGCAGCAAAGAGCTTGTATCACGATCAGTTTGACGATTTCATTTCTATAACTGCGTCGCCGTAAACTTTTTTTTTTCACTCACTCACTGCGAGCGCTGTTTGTGTACTGAAGGACTGCAGTGATAGTTGTGCACTGAAGGACTGCAGTGATAGTATCATAAGGTGTCCAAAGCTGCTACGGTAATCTGCATAAGTCATATCATATCACACAGAACGGAATCCCTGCAACAAAGGAGGCACGAGTTTATTGTACGGTGCTCTTAGTAACTTCAGCTGCCACATTTTTCATTTTTAAATTTTTTATGTCTTCAGGCTAGAACATGCACACGACTCTCTTTTACTCTTACATTTGAATTTTGCAGCCTTTTTCAAGTTTATTTTTTTAGTAGCGTCTTCAACGCGAACGACCGAGTCAGCCAGCATGTTAATGGGAATGAGCATTGATAATTCAGTTGTACCATTCCGCAGTTTTACAACACATTAAATCGAATGGCTTGACGTTTAGCAACGTTCTAAAACGAGAAAAAAAAATTCATTACCGCCTTGAAACCAAACAAGCACAATTTTATTGAAACAGAACATAACAGGCGCTGCGCATTACCATGTATGAGTGCACAGTCAAGCCGGTTGATAGGTGCATTTTGACGATTTCAAAAATTTACACTGTTTACAGTTCAGCTGGAATGGCGCAAAAAGTGCATAGGATGCACGTGTAATGTTATGGAGACTAGTGGCCCTCTTATAGCCTTCAGTAAAACATGCGAAGTGCATGGAGCTTTACTACCCACATAGGCATTTGTACTGTGCCAATCCTGAAGCTCTAAAAGTTCCAGGGAGTGAGAACCTTTTTATGGGCCACGACCAGCAGTGTACAAAATGAAGTGCACCATAACATTTCCCCTTGAGTTGTGTTTTTGTACAACAGTTCTGTTCTTCGGGAATAAAATGGAAGAATGGTTCTTTGCAAAATAGCTAAAGTGGCATCAGACGACTGCAGATTAGGTCCCGGAATTCGTTGTATTGATTACAAGCCTGGTTCTCACTCTCTGCGCAGTTTGCGTGCATTTGATTCATTATGTCTAAAAAGAATGCGATCTAGCGTACCTGTGGTTACGACAGTGACTTTAAAGGTGCGGCTCTGGTCAAAAATCATGAAGCCACAGAATACAGCACTCACAACACCCACTGAAGACAAAATTGTACTGGCTGGTCAGGACGAGGGTTTTCCCCACCTTAGAGCGATTCAGAGCTCAGTGGTACACTAAGTTCTCTTTTACACCCTTGAAAGGCAAGCCATGTGGCATAATAACTTTTCAACAAGAATGTACCTTTTAGTGCCCCTCACTGAGTATCCAGTGCACCCTCAATGTAGCTTCATTGAATGAACTTGTACCCAGCCTCTGTGTGTTGCAGATACCGTCCCTAAAGAAGCACCGCTAGGGACGCTGCCAGCGCCAGGAGCGTAGCTACTACGCGGGCAGATTGCGTCGTCAGTGGTGCTGCCGCGGAGGCCCTCTGTTCGAGGCACCGCGACAGGAGCAGGGCGCCGTCTCCGAGGCAGGCGGCGTAGTCCAGGAAGTGGGACACGGCGTGCTGCTCGAGCACACCGTGCACCGCGTGTGCCATGGGGCCAGCGGCGTACAGCGCCACGTCCTCGCCCGCGTGGGTCTCCAGTCGCAGGGGCACGGCGCTCACCTGCTGGTAGTCGACAGCCTCTGCGAAATACCGAGGGGCGAATGTGAGGCCGGGGAGGAAGAGAACGTCATTTGAGACGGGAATAAGGATCTCACGAAAAAGAGCGTTTGCGCCTTTTTCGTCCATTAGTGTTCATCCTTAATTAAGATTCTATAGTATTAGTGATCGTCCTTATACGAATAAAGGCGAGCACTCCTGCGGGTGACAGGAGGAGGGTATGGAAAATACAGGGTTGTGATGGCAGCGTTACCGGGCGTTCAGTGTCTTCCCTGATCTTCAGACAATTGGTAGTGAGCTGCTTCTCGCCTTCCGAAGGCACAGAGCATAAGTGTGTGAAGAGTGTGTTAGTCTGAACTTCACAGAGGTTGTGAGCTTGTTTCGTGCTGAGTGACGTTCGCGGCTGAGGAAATATAGTGCGGTTTTTCGTGTTCTTGCAGTGTGCCGCTATTTGTTGTTTGTATGTTATAGCGCCTTCCGCTGACATCGGATATGGCCAGGGGCTCGGGGGAGCCAGGGAACACATAACAGTAGGTCCATGGCTAACAAGAATTGGTTTTGTTTTGTGGTCTTTAACGTCCCATAGCGGCTCAGGCTATGAGGGACACCGTAGTGGAGGGCTCCGGGTTATTTCGGCCAGCTCGGGTTCTTTAACGTGCACCGAAATCGCGCAGTACAGGGACCTCTAAACATTTCGCCTCAATATGAATGTGGCCGCCGCGGCCGGGATCGAACCCGCGTCTTTCGAGTCAACAGCCGATCAGCATAACTGCGCCACCGCGGCCACCTAATAGCTAGAACTCGGGAGATGCAACAAGCACGTCCACTTCAGTCTTACTGACACCAACCGTTGGCTGCAAGGATGGAAAACGGACTATTTGTCCCAATGGACAACGTTCGCTCTCCATTGGGACCTACAGTTTTTAATTTTTAAAGAATGAGTGGCCAACTAGCCCAGCATCAAGTAATACTGAAGTTTGACAAGTCGCGAACATTTCAGTAGCCCAAGAAGTGTAGTTGTGAACCTACAGGCAACTGCGCATGCGGAACTAAAACACCGGTTTCATATTCATTTGTTCCCTCTTATTTCCCTGGTTTCCAGTATGCCGGAGCTTCAGGTGAAGTTACATATGAAACCACTGTGGCATGTGCAGAAATTGTGCTAACAAGCCTTCAGAGTGAATGAATGAGGTGGGAAGTCGTTGCTTTCAGCAGCTAAGAAGAAGTGACATGATCTTACCCAATGCACCACTAAAAAGTACCGAGAACTGCACCTGTCAACTACCCATGACTCTGCACTAACCGCTGGTAACCCACAACTGACATTAAAGAAAGTATCTCCATGCATGTGCATGCGTGTAAACAAGGGACCATTGCATGTGAAAATGAGCAACCAAGTATACCTTCGTGCCTACATATTTTCTCGTCATTTTGCGTTTGAGAAAACAGAACAGCTCCCAAGAAATGCAACAATCAGCCCTCTCTGAGGCCAACTGTTTGCTACTACCCTTGCCTTTCCACGCGCAGCATAGCAGAGAATGAACAGAAACTAAGGACGAAAAAAAAAGTATTCGCCCTACAGTCACTGCAGAATAAAGATCATGTGCCTAGACCAAACAGCGGCAGATTCTGCCCCGCCACTCCACACTCCTCACGAAGCACGGTGTCCACACCTGTGTTCGCATCAGCCCTGCGCTTGGTAGTCGAGGGCCCGTTGGCGTAGGAAAGGGTGGTGTAGGGCAGGCCGTCCTTCTCGGACAGTCCGGCGACGCCCAGGATGGGGTTGCCCCTGGCCGGGTATCCGTTGAGCGTGAACGAGTGCGAGTGGTCCGCCGTGACCAGCACCAGCGTCTCCTGCAGGTCCACCATCTCGAGGGCGGCGGCCACTGCGTCGCTCAGCTCCGCCGTCTCGCGCAGCGCCAGCGCCGCCCGGTTCTCGTGGTGGCCGTGGTCGATGCGGCCGCCTGCGAGCGCCGGTCCGCGGTGGGCGGAGGTTAGCGGAGCGTTTTGATTTACGAAGCAACAGTCCGGTTTACATGCTGACGCTTGTACAGGTGCCCCAAAAGTAATACGGAGCACGCGAGCGGTGGCCGAAATGGAAAAAACTGCATGCCAGCGCGCTCTATCAGCAGATGCGCGGCAAAGAGCGAAGGGGCGTCGGCACATCCGGCTGGCCCACCTCGATAACTTGATGCTCGCGTTATCGCCTCAACGAGCGAAGCTGCGCTGCTACCATCCCTGCCCGCCAGTGGCGCTTTCAATACCTCATGGTTTGTTGTTCGTCCGGGCCGCGCAGAAATGTTTGCCATCGGCACCGTGCGCTTTATGCTTCGTCAGGATCTGCATTATCTTTGTCTGTGGAGCAGCCGAAGTTTGTGCTACACATGGCTGCGAGTTTGTGCGCTCACGAGTATAAGCACTCGAGCAACGTTTTGGAAAATGCGGTGACAACTTTGCTTCGCTCTATGGAACGCATGACGAACAAAAAAAAATACAATAGCATGCATGTGCTGTCTGATAAATTCAAGACCATTTTCTTCCACACTAATTCACTTTCTTACACTGGACAACCTTCGAGAGCAACCCGGATACGTCGACTCAATATTCGAGTCTCTTCCTCGACGCATGGTCGATGTCATTAATGTGAGCGGGAGCTTCGCCCGTCATTAAACTTTTAGTTTGCATGAAAAGTGCCTTTTGATGTAGTTTTTTTAATCGCTTCCACCCTGATGCCGTTTTCTCCTTTGCATGTCTGCAAAATATAGCCGATAGGGGACGACTAAATCAGAGACAAGCTCGCTTTTTGTTTGTCTTTTTTTCCTCCATTCTAAGAAAGCAAATTTGTGCCAAGGGAAGTGATCCTTAATTAGTTCAGTTGCTATACTGTTGAGCCCCTATCTTTATAATGAAAACAACGAAGGCAACACATGAATGTTATTCTTTCTTTCATGCACTTCCTTGAACCAAGAAAAAGTTGATCACACTTGCCAAACCGACGGCCGAAGTATTCTATAGCTCGCGCACAAACTCGACGAACACATGATGAGCTTGTTCATCACTATAAAAGCAGCGCGAACTTCATGACGAACACAGAAAGGGAAGACGATCAGGGTAAGACGTTCCATAGTTATATCAGCGTCTGTGTCTCGTCTTCCCTTTTTGTGTCCTTCGTGAAGTTTGCTCAGTTTTCACTGTCACAAACTCGCCGCGAAGCGAAGAGTGGACCACGGCGGTCTCGCAGGCTGAAAATGGTGGCATTCCTTAAAAAGCAAAAAGTTCAACCTGTCGAACGCCACTTTCTACACGGCGCGGAAAAACAACAAACGCTTGCATGATGTATTGAAAGCGCCCCTGGCGGGCAGGGATGGTAGCAGCGCAGCTTCGCTCGTTGAGGCGATAACGCGAGCATCAAGTTATCGAGGTGGGCCAGCCGGATGTGCCGACGCCCCTTCGCTCTTTGCCGCGCATCTGCTGATAGAGCGCGCTGGCAAGCAGTTTTTTCCATTTCGGCCACCGCTCGCGTGCTCCGTATTACTTTTGGGGCACCTGTACGTCAACTTTTCTTTCATACCGCTCACTGAAAATGCAGTTGACAATCTCGAATATATACCATGTAGCGCGCTTCGAAGGGACTTCACCTACTGAATTGACACTAAATAACCGCCATGATTTTTTTTAATGGGTTTCAACACCCTTCACATGTTCTGTCGCTCCGTAGAAGTCCTTCAGTTGCTAGTTCAGTCTTATGCTGTTCTTTTTTCTGTTGCCTATATTCATGTGTCCAGCTGATCCGACTAAGTTCATATGCCTATCACCCGAGCTGTAATTATTTTGCGTGACACTGAACACGTGGTTCACCGAACGCGACACGTAACAAGTGCCCTCTCTAAATGCAAGGGGGCGACGCTAGTCCTCCAGTATCATCAGCGTGTCTTTGGCAATTAGGCGCTTTGCTCCATATCTGAATACAGGTCATCGGCATACAGCCGCTAAACGTCGCTAGCTACTAGTTCCTGTGCTTCAGATTATTCTCAGAGCATGCCTTGACAACCGAAGAATGGGTTGCTAAAAGACTTACTGCGATCTTTACCTGCCGCAAGGTTGGTTCTGACAGATGTAAAGACGCAACCGATGAATACACCATGGCACAAGCAACATGTGTCGTGTTATATTTCTTTGTAAAACAAAATAAAAAACAAAAGCGCGTCGAAACCAATCGGTGCATACATTAATAACAAGCAAAGACTAGATAGGTGGCCATGTGGCTACCGCACGCAGTGAACTTGCATATAGAGCATGATACTGTACAGCTCTTCTTTAACGGCATAACAGTGCAGTCACACGAGACAGCAACGGGGCAAGAAAGCAGTCGGCGCAAATATCGAAAGTAGCCCAGACGGCTTCTCATCTTCGTGTTCCCGATCTTTAGATGCCTCAGCTCAACGCGAGTCTGTTCAGAGTCACTCATGCCCCTCGCAGACTGGAAGCACAATGGAGCGATAAGGAGCATTCTCTTTTTAAATCCACACTTTCGCCATGTAAACTGCGTTCAGGACAGCCTGCCGATTCTTCACCTATTCTATCCGCTCTCCCTGTGTTTCGGACATTTTCGTTTCACAACCTTCGTGAGTCGACAGAAAGTGATACTAAAGCAAGAAACACGGATACGCTGTTGTTGCCTGTAGAATTTTTCCGGTAGAAAGAGTTGGGCAGGCGGAATCTAAAAAAGAAAAAAGGAAAGCAGTAGCACATGTAACAAGTGAAGGCGGGCTAGTTGGTGGTTGATGGTTTTTATGCAGTAGGCGGAAGCCTACTGCATAAAAAAAGAAAATGACCGTTGCATCAGCTCCACTTCGGTACCTTTATCTAAGAAAGAGTTAAACTATCTAGATGCTAACTTGTGCCACGCGCGCCCACGTGCCTGTGTTATTTGATGGTTTCGGCTGTTTATCAGGTGTGATTACGGTTCCTGTATAAATGTGGTTTTCCTGTAGTAAACTTTACTTGAAGTTCCACGTCTTGTCCTGTGCTTTCCTCTCTTCGTCCTGCGTCGTTTTGCGCGGTAACAATATGCACTCCATTAGAAAGCAGTAGCAGAGTTTCAAAGAAGGGCCAGGAAAGCGGCCACTTTTACTACTGTGCCACTGCAGTCGCATGGTCCCTTTGCAGCTCTTCAGAGACTGTACCACACAAAAGCGACACTCTCCAAGCAGCTTTCCGTAAGGTCGTTCCGAAAACATTCAGCGCGTCGGCGTCCACCTCCGAATTCAGCGCCTTCATGGCCCAAGGCGCGTGTAGTACAGTGACCGCAGATGCCCAGACGAGCGACGCTATCGTCTCCGCCTCCTTCCGGGTAATTTCCGCGAGCGCTAGGTTCCTTCGCATCGTGTAATGGCCGGCCCTGTTCTGCGCGGCCTCACCGGCAGCGCAAACAGCAGCCACGGACTATACACGTGCACACAAGGGAAGGCTCGTCCATCCAAAGCGAGTAACAATGGGCCCGTCTGTATAGCCGCATGCCCATTCCGTTGAAGTGTGCCCGTCGGTGTTTACAAAGCCGCGCAGACCAAAACATACACAAACATACGGCAGTAGAGAAAGCGAGTGTTTCTTCACTCGCTCTGATCTCCGTTAGGCGACTAGATCCGAAAACACACGCCACGAGAATGATCGCTTGCTTCCGGTTCTCTTCCCAGGGCCTCGCACCGTAAGCGGTTTTATTCATCCCTTTCGCTGCATGGTGTTTGACTTTCCGGCTGAAGGCGATGGGACCATCCTCACTGAGCAGAAGCTTAGCATTAGCAATAGTAAGCAACTGCGGAAGCAACAGACTTGAGTTTAATATCGAAAAAGTTGGAACGATCTCACGTTCACAGCTGTGTGTGGTGCCCGCTTCGAGTGCTGTTTTGCGAAGCGAGTGCTTCCTGGCGACGATCATTAATTTCAGAAAAGTTGCGCAATCGTTAGGGAAGAAACTTGTCCAACATTCTGGGACGAAAATTTTGAAAGCTGAAAAATTGTAAGACACTGCTATTGAAATATTGAAGGCAACGGTCCATCTTTCTCATATGTAGACAAATATTCCTTTTAAAGTGCTTCCATCGATCGTATTGGTTTATCGGTTTATTGGAATTTAACGTCCCGAAGCGACTCAGGCTATGAGGGACGCCGTAGTGAAGGGCTCCGGAAATTTCGACCACCTGGGGTTCAGTAACGTGCACTGACATCGCACAGTACACGGGCCACTAGAATTTCGCTTCCATCTAAATTCGGCCGCCGTGGCCGGGATCGAACCCGCGTCTTTCGGGCCAGCAGCCGAGCGCCGTAACCACTGAGCCACCGCGGCGGGCATCGATCGTATTGAACAGTTAAAACTACCATATAAAACCAATGGGGAACGCCTTTGACGATAGCAAAAGCGTTAACAGAAAAAAATACATGACTGCCGTTGTGTTATCTGAGAATGTATTGATTCTCATAGTGAAATCTTAAATTATATGAAAAAAGAATGCGTTCATAAACGGTTTCTCGTTAAAAAATGTTTTTGTCTAGAATTGTTGGGTATAAGGAGTACACTTCAGTACATTTTCCACAGCCGCCTTGAAATATGGTGCTCAAGACACGCTCGCTATGTTCATTTCAGCAGAGAAATGTCGAAGCTGCCGTTTCCTCAAAGGGATCCGCGGAAGGAAACTCTAGCTATAATTTTTCGATGCTTGCATGATACCCACAACCTTCACGAGGCCGACAGTATTCACAGACGGGCAGCTGCATTCCTTCAGGCAAACATTACGGAATGTATTCGAAAGAAGAAAAAAAATGTTAATGTTCACCACCTGTTCAGCAGACGCTTCTGACTTTCAGAGGAGACATGACGCACGGTTTCCCTAAGAGGGATTATTGCGTCGTAATAAATGTATGCACAAGAATCAAAAGCGCGAAAGACCTTACTCATGCTGTTGATGCACACCGGCAAGCGGCTATAGCAAATTCTCTTAGTTGAGACTCAGTCCTGCTCAGCAGGAAACAAAAAAGACAAAACCATTAAAGTATACGGAGTTTTTTTTTTTTTTTTCAGAAGTGAAAACACATAATGAGGTGGCAGGAGAGAGGCCTCGGGCCGCTAGCCAAAGTTTCGACAATAGAATTTATTGTCAGGTAAACTGAAGTCATTTAGTCGAAACGTTAACTAACGAATTGAGGATTTTCCCTTGCTCCATGTTCACCTCGCATTAATTCCATCTTCCCTGCCCTGTGTTCATTGGAATACGAAACCGTGGAAGCAACACACACACACACAGCATGCTGGAGGCGCGCCGACAGAGGCTAATCGACGCTCACCTTCGACCATGAGCGCGAAGCCGTCGCCGCGCCTGCGCAGGATCTCAATGGCGATGACCACCATGTCGACCAGCGAGGGCTGCTTCTCCTGGCGGTACAGCTCGTACGACATGTGATCTCCCGAGAAAAGGCCTGCGCCGGTGCATGTGAACGAGACAGCGACATGGCAGCAAGCCGTTGCACACACTTCGAGCGCTCTCCAGATCATTCTAAGACTTCAGACCATTATAATCGAAGTCGAGTTAGCACTGTGTTGTAGCATACCCACGTAAGAAATGTTTCGATCAGTTGCTGCCTAAACGCCGTTTCTCAGGTACACAGGGTACAGAAGACGAAGCAACCGAACCGCTTTTGAGTCGACGCTTGTCTTCCTGAGCGATGTGGGAACGAGTGCATGTCGGTGAGCCTTTCGTACCTTTAATATTGCATCATTTTATCAGTTTCTTAATTGTGTGCCTGCGTCATTTTGAGTGCAACATTTATTTGACGTTTTTAATTTCTTTTAAATTTATTAACAAGAAATATTTCTGACATAAAAGACGTGCTTCGCAAATTTATTCACTCTCACCCCTCATTAAAATTATCAGCAACAATACGTCACCAGCACCGGTGCACGATTCCATATGACAATAACTGCCCATAAGCTGTGAGAGAGATTTCACTAGCAGGACAGTGAATCTCGTACAATATGCTAACATGCGCAGAGCTCTTCTACTCTCCCTCATAAGTACCTTATTTTAATGTACCTGATAAAACCGATTCTGACACTTTTGTTGATTCAACATGCTACAAATCACTGCTGTTTTCTGCATCTTACAAATAACTGCTGTAGAGTCTTCTTGGGAGATTCCAAGGTGCACAAAACGCGTTGTAATTGCCTCCACTCGAAGAACAACACCCACCGCACCTAAAAAATCCACCATCCACGCCCCACCTGGATCCGCCATTGCTGCATACAAATGATTTGCTCAAGATCATCACGCTTATATTGCATGCCCTGCATAAACGGGTCCATAACAGTTCTCATTCTAAACAAGGTGAATGCAAAAGACCGCGGCTTACGGTTTAAGGGGGTTCAACGTTCCAAAGCGATTCAGGCTATGAGGGATGCCGTAGCGAAGGGCTCCGGATAATTTCGACCACCTGGGATTCTTTAACATGCACTGACAACGCACAGTACACGGGCCTCTAGAATTTCGTCTCCATCGAAATTCGGCCGCCGCGACCGGGATCGAACCCGCGTCTTTCCGGTCAGTAGCCAAGTGCCACAACAACTGAGCCACCGCGGCGGCTTGGAAAAGCCGCATTTAACCGTATCCGATGCAGGTAGGCGCTGTAATGACCACAGCTATGTAGGGTTTCGACAGCGCTGCCTTACCCAGCAGGTACTCGGTCTTGTTGGTGTCGATGGCCAAGAGTTCCTCTCGAGAGCCGACAAACTTCCGATTCTTCTTGTCCTTCTTCCACTGGTCGACAAGATCGAGGCCATCGCTCCGTTTGCCGCCACCTCGCTGCTTGTCCTTGAAGTATGCCAGGCCGCCACCCAGAATTACCTGAGGGCAACACAGGACCAGGCTATCCTAAGCAATTCTTCAACGCACAGGATACAACAGAGTCAGCAGCGCGTAAAAATTCTAAAATGACCTTTTATATACTGCTGTAGACAAGGCGGATACCTCCCGGTCAGACTTCGCTATATTTCTAACGTCCACAATGACCTCAAAACGCAATGCAGTTGATCAAAGAACAGTACGGAATCCCACAGCCCTCAACTAATTTCCAAAGAGTATGCGAAGTACGAGTAGTACGAGTATTTCACTGTGCTCGCATTCTGCTCGCATCCTACTCGGTTTGCAAACCAAGGGCCTAGCACACTGGTACAAATGCGCTTCCTGCTCTTTCAGCCGTTACTTAACGTCGTCTGCGAAGCTGACCAGATTTGTGTGTCCCCTCGGGTATTTGGTGATGTGCCACACTTAGTCAGTAAATCGCGGATTCAGCTGCTATAGGAAGAAGTGGCAGCAGTGGCTTTACAGAGCTCTTCCCCCTCCAGAAACCAGAATCTCATATCCACAAGTGGGACATTTTCATTGGCCACCAGGCAAACATAGAAAATATGCATGCTGATTGCTCACAAGATTATAATGTGATTCCGGCGTTCTGGAGTAACAGTTTTCCGGTGCCACAAACAAACAACTAATATGACGCCATGAACCCCTGAAAATTTCCGCGTTTCGATGCCCATAGGTTGGAGTAAATTATGAAGAAAGGAAGACTGCGGTAACTGACTAGCTGTGGGCAGTCACCCTGATCCATAACTTAAGGACTGGGGTGAAAGGGGTGAATCGAGGGAACGGGGGCGAGGGGCTCATCCCACCCGTGCTCGGGACCGTAGTGCAGCAGGTCGCCATACATACGTCTGCACAGTACAGAAGTCCCTGCGCGCCTCTCGCTGTACGTGAAGAAAGGCCTCGTATCTTTACTGCTCCAGAGGCAGAATCGTACCACCACGTCTGCTTACATTAAGCAGAATGCGTTGTTGGGCAAGTTGGTTCATATTGCTTTAGAAAGATGGGATGCGCACATGAGACAATCACAAGAAAGAAGACGGAATGGGCCCGTCCCGTCTTCTTTCTTGGGATTGTCTCATGAGCGCATCCCATCTTTCTAATGCTTACATTAAGGTTCTTTCCGGGCTCGTCCTCGACGAGTTGGCGGGCGATGTCCTTGCAGCGTGTGCGCTTGGGCATCTTGGAGTCCATCTCCCAGTCGCGGTGAGCCGCGTGCGCGTACAGGGCTGCCGGGGTGGCGTGCGTCACCCGCGTGGTGGTAACCAAGCCAGTGGCCATGCCTGCAAGCAAAAGGGCGCCCCCCTCCGTTAAATTACTTGAGGAACAGTCGAGGCCTCGTTAGCGGTGCTGCGCTGGCCAGTCGCAATTTTCTGACGGAAGCCAGCAGCTAATTTCGACATCGACTAATTCCGTGACGTACGGACAAAGTTCTGAATCGGGCCCATGCCCTTCCTTCGTTGCATTTTCTAGGCGACATCCACAGCTTCCCATTCGACAGGTAACGAAGGAACGGCAAGAAAAGACCAAGAAAAGCGGCGTTTCGTTCAGAGCGAGAGAGAACTTTTCCACGAAACGTCATGTCACGCATTAGGTGTTCAGAGGAAGTACAGACGTGCTTAATCAGAGCTCTTTGTTCGGTGCGGGAACACTGAGTGGGGCAAAGTGAGCCAGTCCGCCAACAAAATTTCACGACTTTGAGCTCGAACTTCAGACAAGCACTGGGTGCAAGTACAGCGATTTGGAAGGGAGGGGGCGGCATTTAGTGTCCGCGCTTGCTGCGAAGCATGCTCTCGAGTTCTTTGTTTGAACTCAATTTTAAGACAGTTTCTCCCTGCCCTCCGATTCACCACTTCAGACAGTGTCATGTTGGTGCGTGCGAGGAAGCTCGGTACGAATCTTAGTCAAGAGAAAGCCCAAGCTAGTGCGCTGGTTTTTCGTGCCACCATTTTTGAAGACTGCTGATGACTCGTAAACAGGAAATGCATGGGTTATTGTCCCCAAAAACCGCTACGCCGAAGAATGGAAACAGAGACGTGTCTAGTATGTATGTGCGACCGTTACCCCTGTCCTGGGCCCTCTTGATAAAGGAGTGCAACTCGTTGCCAGCGGCCGAGTCGCACTCGGACACGTTGGCCCTGGCCGACAGGCCCAGCATCGCCATCTTGGTCTTGGCGCCACAAAAGAGCGCTGTCGCCGACGCCGCGCTGTCCGTCACCTGCCGGTCCACCGCGTACGTCTGCGCAAGGAGAAAAAAGCAAGGTCAAACCTATGTGTGCCTCCGGTAAACCAAGGCTACGACTCGTCGCCGTCTTTCACAGTTCCATGTGAACCGTTGTGTGCAGTGCAGAGCAAAACGCGGAGTGAAGTGAAGTGAAACGGGGAGTGTAGAGTGGAATGGTGTAGTGAAGAGCACGGAGAACCAGAGTTCAGTGAAGAGTATAGGGTGTGGAATATGAACTAGAACATTTGATGCATGGAACTACTGCTCTCATTTCATTGCCCCGTGGAAGAGCGAAAAGTATGCGAGTTCGGTAAAACCTACAAGCTCTGCGGCACTCTATCCGCGATTCTGTGTCATCGCTTTCAAGACTCCGTGTGTATACCTTAAGGAGCGCCGTGTAAGGGAAGCGCTCAAAGGAAAGGCTGCCCTCTTCGCCAGGTTGCTCGCTGTCCCGCTGCTGGGCGCGGTAGATGCGCGAAGCAGTCACCGTCGAAATGCCCATCCCGTCCCCCACGAACACGATCACGTTTTTCGCCGGCGCGTCCACCACGGGCGACGACAGGAGGCGCGAGACGCTGTCCTGGCCCGTCTGCCGCCAGAACTCTGGATCGTCCTCTCCGTCGGGGACGGGAGGACTCTCTGACGACGTCGCCGTCGGGTTCGCTGCATGGAAGAGACAAAAAACAAGTAAACATGATAGATCGACTAACTACGTAATCAATTTCGATAAATTAAAATCAATTACAATGTTTACCGCTCGGTTAACTGCTTTATCACAGTCAATTTTTGCGCCTGCCAGAACAACTGGCATTTTTTGCGCAGCTTCAACGGCGGGACATAGACAGGAGAGACACAAACAATGGACACTTCGATGGACTGTCAACTGCTAAGTATTTCACTCTGATCGAAAGATATATAGGCGCCGCAGAAGTATGAAACCACAAAAAAGCGTCCATGCTGGTTGGAGAAATTGTGCTGTGATCGCAGAATTGTTTGTGTTCGAGGTAGTTGGTTCGCTATCAACACAGCACCGCACAAGCGCTATCAGCGGTTGTGTTTACCTTTCCTGACCCTGTGTTCTGTCTTACTGTTGCCCTTTTTCTTCACATACAACGTTAATGCAGACATAGTACTCCCACAGAACTTGAACAGACACTGAAGCACCTTTTCCGTGCAGCACTTTCTTGGAGTTAAACTGCAGATCAGTAGAGAATTTCACGCTGCTATATATTCATGGTTTGGTTTGTGGGGTTTAACGTCCCAAAGCGACTGAGGCTATGAGAGACGCCGTAGTGAAGGGCTCCGGAAATTTCGACCACCTGGGGTTCTTTAACGTGCACTGACATCGCACAGCACACGGGCCTCTATAATTTCGCCTTCATCGAAATTCAGCCGCCGCAGCCGGGATCGAACCCGCGTCTTTCGGGTCAGCAGCCGAGCGCCGTAACCACTGAGCCACCACGGTGGGGGTGCTATATATTCATCTCCGCGGCAAAACACTGTTCAATTCGTGTGTAGATTTCTCTATTGTAAACAATTAAAAAAGTGGCCAATTTTTTTCCCCCGTGATCCACCCGCCGAGCCGTCAAGGCCCGCTGGAGGCTACAGTACATTCTATGAACGACGCGGGAAAAAAAGCGGTTCGTGTCTCAATACGTTCCGCATAAAAGGCAAATAGACAGGTAATACCGTAAGTGTTTCAGTGTTTCCACACTTCCTCCGAAGCAAAGATCAACAACAGCGCTGAAAAGTCGCTAGTCGACCGTCCCCACCTTGTACGGCCACCGTTGTTGCTTGTTACTCCGCAACATTTTCCTGCTTGGTCGCTTCGCGAATATCCGCGTGCCGTTTCTCCGGGCGTTTAGACGCGAAAAAAAAAGAAAGAAAAAGTTTTTAACCCGGTCGTAAGGTAAAGACGTGCCGCGACGAGAGACACCTGCTTGTTCCGTCCTGTTTCACGCTTCGGACGCAACCGGAACGGCTTGCCACGCATCCAGGAACACCGAGACAAGGGTGCAGGCTTGGCGAAAACTGAGGTGTCTCTGTGCGACTGCGGGCGCCACAGTTTCTTCCCGCCGTAAGGAAAAGACAAAATCTTGCCAGCAGGAAGACGTCGAGCTCGTCGCGATTAAAGCGTGCGATTAAATTTAGAAGAGGATGCAAAAGAGCAACTAATAAAAACAAGCTTGGTCACATATTTTGCTGAGAACAGAGGCAAGAGTCCTGCCGTTCATGAGGCGCCTATCGTTTTCCTTCTGGGGGCCAGCTATCTGCGCCGGTTATTTACAGAAAAAAAAAAAAGGAAACTGAAAACTGGCTGCCTGAATGGGGACTCAGATTTAAAGGCTCAACTTACGCCTCATTTGAAAAAAAAATTCATATGGACGTAGCAGTCCCCATTTTCCAAACGTGCCGTTGATCTATGCGTCCCTCTTATCGGCATTCTTGTCGGCCTATTCCGTCGGCTGGCAAGCAGCGATGCTTCAAAATTGACGTCGGAGGTCACTCCGTTTTCTCTGACGTGTGACCTCGCCAACCAGGCGTAAATTCACTACCTTTCGCTGCTTCGTTAGTGAGCCCACTAATGAGCCCACTAATGAGGACAGCGTAACCTACTAACCACCCTCAATCCTTCTTTGTCATAACTGTTTTCTTGTTCCTCCCTGGCCTCCGATCATTGGTTGTTTGAGTTCAGTTTGGTTCATTTTTATTCTGTCTGTAGAGCCGCCATATAACTTCCGCAACAGATTTTTAGCGCAATCTAGGAAACGGTTGTACTGCGTAAATGAGGGACGTTAGCTGCATTGCAAGTGAGAGCCATGAGCATCGAAGAACGACAAGACGGGGTTCATGAATAAAAGTGGTCGTACATTGCTGTGGTCTGCACTGAGCCGATGACGCAGACGCTCTCGGGCACTACAGAAAACATTGCATGCTTGCAGAAAAATAGCTAACGGCGATTGGACTGAAGACTAGTGTCCTAGCCCACTTGACTCACTGCCTAATGCCCTCAGTACAGCTACACTAAACTTCTTGAACAGTTCACGGTCATGATCCATGTTCCTAGCAACGTCCCCATAACGCGTCTGAATAATCCGCCCTTCCCTTCGAAGGCAAACATTACACAGTATAATTATCCGCGCAATGTTCACGCCCTATTCATTGTACTCCACCGATAATCGCCAGTTTGCTGTCGTTGTCATTGTTCCTGTTGCTCGTCGGTACCTGCGTGATATCGCGTGCATTGATGCGCAGCCGGCGCAACTATTTTCGCCTGAGCAAGCAACAAGACGCAAGGCTTCATCAAGCGCGCGTTCCGGTGTTTGGAGATGGAGACACGTCCTGTCGCCACCACACTCGTAGCGCACTCAGGAGGCAACGAGCGGGAACCGGTAGGTTATCGCGACCGCGTTTCAGAATTACTTCCTCGGCCGCAAAAGTATACATGCGCGTCGCTATGGATGGAAAGGAGGAGAAAAAGAAAGAACGAAGTGCTTCCGCGATTGCGAGATGAAAGAAAAGGAAACCACCAAAGGCAGGAAAGCAGAAGCACGTTCTGCCTGGGCATGTTTTGTACCCGTGGCACGCACTGCCGCGAGCGGCACAAATTTGTCATTGACAAAAATGTCCCCGAGACACGAATAAGAAAAGGAATTCCGAATTAAAGCGACAGCGAGGCACAAAAGAGGAAGAAAAAAAAAAGGAAAACGTCAGCACGACCGCGACCACTTAGTTTGCGTCGTCGTGCCTTAATGCGCACGACAGACAAGCGGGGAAGCACTTTCCGCGTTTCTGCTGCTGAACTCGCGCTCGTGGTTTTGCTCTCTCGGTGTCCCTCTGTCGCCGAGTGAGTCGGGCAAGAGGAGCCGCCTCATGTTTAGCAAACGCACATCAGAGTCCTCCAGCTTGACCCGATAGAATGCAGTAGGATCATTTGCGCTTTGATGGTCGGGCGGAGTATGCGACCAGCTGCCTTGGTCCTTTGAAATGGGCTGGTCCTCCATGAAAGCAAAAGTTCTTGATCGATAAGTGTTCTTGTATTCTCTGCATCAAAGGCCGAATTCACAGCTCAGTAAAAAAAAAAAAAACTGACGCATTCTACGAGAACCACCTGTACCGGGTCTATTAAGTAAACCGACCTTGTTTGAGGCATAAAGAAAAGTGGCTACGATTGCCACGCGACAGAGGGAATTTGAAAGCAGCTTATCTGTAAGCGAACAGTAAAGTACTCCAATCCGTTTAACTAAAGTGCTTTTCAGGAAACAGTCTGGCAGATCGACTACCCCGATGTGGCGGTGGTTCAGGTTTCTAGCCGCTGACCTGGACCAATTTTTCGTCCATCAGAGCCCTCATAATGTGACAGTTCTTTTTTATTTTTTTCTGCAGCCGTATGACAGCGTTCGGGAGAATGCTCACTGTGATTGCGCCCTGACTTGGATTGAACTCCACCGTGCCGGGCTGATTCCTTGAAACGTTTATCTAAGAAACAACGTTCCTCAGCGCAGGGCTAAGCGGTACCTCTCAGAAAAATACTTTTACTTACACTAACAAGTGCACCAAAAGGCTGGACACCTTGCAGAGTGTGCAGCAGAAGTAATTTGGTAATTTTAACATACGAGTAGGGATTGCTCTATGCCAGTTTTACGTTTCTGGCTACCAACGATCCTGCGAACAGCAGACAAATACACAAAACAAAAGTACGAATATACAGGTACAGTCCAAGATCAAGGGGTTGTCAAAAGGAGGCAAATTAAGCTAGTTTGTACATGCGCCTGTTTAGTTGCGAGTAGAGCGTTGCAGAAATTTCAATGCACTGTCCCTCCTTCCATCGTTGCCTTCACTCTGTGTCAATTCTAAAATGCACAGAGTCTTCAGTAAATTAGTTTTCAGGTGCCTAAAAGAAAGTGTGCTATGAGCGTGCCGTCGCGGAGTGTTCTGGATCATAGTTTCGATCGCCTGAGGCTCCTTTACTTCGCAATAAAGTGCATGCACAGTCACGTTGTCCCATATCGCCTCCATCGAAAAGCGGCTTCCACTAACCCGAATGGCAACGGTTAGTGGGATTTTCGCAGCGGGCAACTGATCCCAGGGCTTTGAGGAAAAGATGTGGTCAAGGCTAGCCTACCACTCTATTCTGGCTGGAGAACTGAAGCACGATCGTAATGAAATAATACAGCGCCATTTAACGACATGAAAGTGGCCCATTTATTTTACATAATTTTACATCTCGCTTGAGGCTATGGCAGGAGGGGATAAAAAAATACCCACACAAATGGCAGCAATCAGCAGCATATGAGATAAAGAAAGCGAAAAAAAGTGCACAGTAAAAACATGTCAGCTACAAATCGCAGAGTATAAATATTACTTCGAAAGCAGAACACGACAAGGGCAAGGAAGGGAGTTCCAAATTTTTATAGCGGTCGGGGAAAAAATATTATTTGGACAAGCCAGTACAAGGGCTAAAAGGTTAAATGTTTAGTTCGTGGTAGCTCCTTAATAATGATAACTTAAAAAATGTAGGCAGTTGTCCCGTGTCTCAAGTCTCGCTGAATAAATTAACGTGTGCAAGAAGTTCAAACACTCAATCCGACGACGTGAGGAAAGTGTAGCGAGTCCAAGATATGGCAGATTGAAGAAAGGCAAAAAATCTGTCGTAATGGTGCAAATATACAAGATGGACGGTGTTTCAACGGAAGAAATGCATCTGATTAATTCCGGCTTGTGCCGAGTTTCCTTTCGCGCGGGTAACTCAGCATGGCTTATGCGGCGAAATTCCGCCGTCGCCGCCGTCCTCGTGCACCACCCTTCACCACCAATGAGGAGAACAGCACCGGCCCTCATCGTTGGCATTTCGCATCACCCTGAGTGTCGTTGAAATCCGTTTTACCACATTACCATTACAGTGATTATTTGTTTCTTTTTTTTTACCTCATCCGGAGTCCCCTTGATGCCAAGGGCAATACGCCGCGGTGGCTCAGCGGTTATGGTGCTCGGCTGCTGTCCCAAAAGACGCGGGTTCGATCCCGGCCGCGGCGGCTAGAATTTCTTTGGAGGAGAAATTCTAGAGGCCCCTGTACTGTGCGATGTCAGTGCACGTTAAAGAACCCCAGGTGGTCGAAATTTCCGGAGCCCTCCACTACGGCGTCTCTCATAGCCTGAGTCGCTTTGGGCGTTAAACCCCATAAACCAAACCAAACCAAACCACGTATCTTTATTTTTATTCTTTGCCTTATATTTTCTTGCTTGGTCCTGTTATGACGCAGTCGCAAGCGCACTACCTAGCAGTTGATCCAACAAAAAGCACAACAACGGAAGTCCATCGGCGTTCACCTCGCGGTCTATGCATAAAATTCCGACCACCCTCAGTACCCGCCGACAGCCCGGATGCCTCGTCTCGCTCCCCGCCAAACTGGCGTGAATCGCACGGGGCCCCGCTTCAATAAAATTAACGCGACACGCAGAACGAGAGAGAAGGGGTAAACACACTCGTGCGCAGCCAACGGCGAAATTGCACTCTCCCGTCGCCGGCGGAGAAAGTCGCTCGTAATAAGCTGGGCGAGAACGAGCTCGAATGTCGGTCAACGCCAGCCTCGGCGTGCACGCTCGGCTGCGCGTCGCTGACATTCTACGCTCGCGGCCACGTGCGCCGCAGCGCTGGCAAGCGGGAAGGCAGCCACGCGGGCCCCGCCGCATACAGACACCGGCAGCGCCTTTGTCGCCTCCGACTGAGCACGCGCCTTCACTTTCATTCCCCGTCAAAGTGCGCCAATAACTTGCTCGAAGCAACGCCAGCGTCCATGACAAATAATAAGGGCCAGTGCGTGTGGTGGCCCGCTTCCTTCAGAGCCTGCTTGACACAACGCATATTGAGTGCAATACTGCCTCGGCTCTTAAGGAGCGCGCATAATATCTCCGGATTTCCGGAACAGCGCCGAAGGGCGTGCAGCCCAGATCCGTATCGCCGGCACAACGCGTAATATACGTTACGTGGTTCCGTTGTTATGCGTGCACTGGGCTTGCATGCGCAATCCTGTGTTACGGGGTGCGATGAAAAAGTTAACAGCTTACTCTGCCAGTTTCCAGGAGAAAACGAGGGCGGCGAGCGCTCTGATCGCGGGCATATCCGACCCTCACTTTAATGGCTGAGTGACACCTCCATGAAAAAAAAAAAAACGAACTATGGGACCAGTTGAGCAATCCTTTGAGTTCAAACTGACTTGAACTCGCTGCGACACGTCCTCTCTCGACCGAGAGCGGCTTTCGAATGGCGCTCGCGCCACCGTGCTGCCGTTATATACAATTTTTCTAGCCATAACCTGCCCTTGTCCGGATTTCTTCGCCATCTTAAATGTAGGGGATAGGCCAACTAGTGTCCCATTTCGGAACCAGGGAATTTCCCAACATCTGACCAAGGGTTTCGGTTTATGGTTTATAGGGCTTTAAAGTTCCAAAGCGACTCAGGCTATGAAGGACGCCGTATAGTGAAGGGCTCTGGAAATTTCGACCACCTGGGGTTCTTTAACTTGCACTGACACCGCACAGTACACGGGCCTCTAGCATTTCGCCTGCATCGAAATGCGACCGCTACGGCCAGAATCGAGCCCGCGTCTTTCGGGACAACAGCTGAGCGTTATAACCACTGGGCCACCACGGCGGCTGCACATACGGCGAAGCGGTTTTGGTGTGACGCGAGATCTAATATTATCGCATTAAAGTTCAAACAATGTTACAGGTTTTTCTTCCACTAAGCAAAGTCTTGCATATGACGATGTCTGAAGTTTTCGAAGGCTAGGCACTTCCAGATATGGTGACTGTGTTATCACCGCGTTTGGGACATGTCGTTGCTTATGTGTGCTGCCTGTTCTTTCTCCATCCAATGGTGACGTTCGGGGTCAGTGCGAAGCCTGTTCTGGCCTTCTTTGCCAATACCTGACTTGCCCCATCGTTAATTCGTAGAGTGGTCTGCACAACAGGACACGAACCCGTTTTAACGGAGAACCGGAGTTCAAGCCCTGCGTCCACGCGGTCCTCGAAGCTGGTCTTAGAACGAGCCGTCTGATACCGTTGTCCTTGTTGGCTTCGCAAGAAGCCGTGGATCTGATAATGCCCCGTCAGGCGGCTCCGCCATAGATGCTAACAAGGTCAGCGCGCCAAGAGGACGCCCTTCTTGACACCCGCGCTGTGCTGGGGAGATATTATCTGCACTTTCTCCTTGCAGCAAAAGAATGTCTTTCTTTAGACTGCCGCCACGGTGGCTGTCCTTGGTCTTGTTTGCCCCTTCGTTAAAATTGTGTCCCCCCTGCGTTGACAATGCCAGCAATTTTCAGACTTCATATACGCCCTTTGAATCACATTAATGAAACTCTTGTCTGGAACCAGTAAGTTGGCTGAAAGGTTGCGCTGCCTTTTTGTTGGAAAAACGTTTCTCTCTCTCTCTCTCTCTCTCGTTACATTCTCTCATTTTGAGTGGCTATCAAGAGTATCGCAAAGTGATGCCGTCCTCTCCTTGAGGATTTTTTTTTTTTTGTTCATCGCCAGAGAGGCTGGCGTTCTAGCTATCACATCGAGCGATTTGCCTGCATAGTGATGCTGCTGACGTCTGAAAAAAGAAACGGTTGAGCAATTGATGACGCCTCGCTATCGCTCCCGTTGCGATGGCTGAGCGGCTACGCCGTTAAATAAAAAATGTTGTGTGGCTCAATTAATAACAGCTGTGCGTACGTGCGTTACCTTTTAGGATTCATTATGAGATGTTTTTGAACAACAAGCGCAGTGTAAACAGCTTAGAGACGGGCCAGGAGGCGAAACCGGAAGATGTGGTACTTTGTGGTTGAGAGAAATTGCATCATTTTGTTCGACCAGGCAGAAAGAGGAAAGCATAGGAACGGCCACTCTGCTCGTCTCTTGCTGTTCTCGGAACGCGTATCAGTGCAGGAAGCACACGGATTCATTAGCTTTGTTCTGAGCCCAAGCATAGTGTGTGCAACTGCAACTGCGAGGCAGTGCAACTGCATAGTGCAACTGCGAGGCAGCACACGGCTGAAAAGTTGTCCATGTCTTGGAGACCGGCCTGAACGGGTTATGCATGGACAACCAACGTCATGTGGTTAGCCGCAGTATCCTTCGCTGAAAGAGAGGAAAACGTGGCCTTATTTCAGCTTCCAACATGCCGAAGCAATTCTAAGAATGCAAAGTTTTTCTTCTTACTACTTCATTTTCTTCTCAAGATCATGAACATCAGATTCTCTACCTTGAGATTTTGTGCAAGAGCTTTCCAAAGGGTGCTCGTTATTATTAGTTGAATGTCATAGTCATGTCAACAGGGTAGTTATTCTTAAACTTGTGATATTTATGCTCCGTCTCAATGGTATCCAGACTGTCCATCTCGGTCTACCTCCAGCAGTATACAAAGCCAAATTCTGCGCCATGATGAAATAACTTACGAAAGGCGTACAACGACTGTTTTGGCCGTTCATTCGCCGACGGCAAGTGCAATTGCCATCAATGCGGACGCGATTATAGTTTCCTATTATCCACTAATCTCCGTGATGATGAGCTGTAACCGAGATAAGCAAGCAAAATAAGTAGTATACTCACAACAAAAATTGCTTTAAAAAGTGTCTTAATTTTGTTTGGAAGTCTAACTAAAATTAAGCTACTCACCATGGTGTTGGAGACTCAAAGTGACTGCATGTTTAAACGAGTCGTGCATAGCATGCTAGTTTTTTTAACACTGCCTATTGTTTCGTATGCTGTTGTGATCGCACTGCACCATCATGTACGGAAATTTTTTGGTTTTATTATTATTATTATTATTATTATTGTGTCCAGTGTTGTTTGACATTCTAGTCTTTCTTTTTGTTAAAAGCTGCCGCTGTCAGACGCTTGGAATTTTTCTTTTTAGGAGGACAGGCCTTAGGTGTTTCGTAACGCCTTTTGCCTGCAGCCCCGTGGATTACTCTTGCACTGTAAGCCAAAAATTCAACAAATAAAAATTATAATCTACGCTCGTGTCTGTAGCGATCCATGAGTACAAGCTTTACATCAAAATAAATGCGATTTAAACGCTGAAGTCGATGCGATGATTTTTTTGCTGTTGTTGGAACACCAAAACCACGCAGTGCGGTAGCAAAGCAACTTAGGCTCCGGCTTACGGGTATATGACGCAATAGCAGTAATGGGTTAACGCCTATGTATGCGCAACTGGTCATCCTCAACTTTATTTTCGTAGATCCCTGGAGCAGTGGTGCAGCGATTGAGCGATGCTCCACTACGCTGCGGTGGCAGGTGCTGCCACCGGTGGGGCTTGTGCGACCCAGGTTGCTCTTCCCGAGCAACTCTCGCGACCAATCATTAATTTAACTGCCACCTTCCACGGTGGTAAGTTTGCTCACAACCCAGTGAGCTGCTTAAGTGTGCCCTCCAATTTTTTTCATTGGTGCATATTTCCACTTTGTGGCCTTTGCTTTTCTTGTGTTGTATGTAACTCCTGTGAAAATTTCATTATCTTTTAAAAAGTGTTGTACAGCGTTGTACAGGACACCGTGGCAATTCGACTTCTGCTGAACAGTTAAAGATCGGCTCTTCTTTCCATCGTCGTAATCGCATCTTTGGACTTGCGGGATTACGGAGACTCGGGAGAGAATAGGTTGCAAAAGTTTTTTATACAAGAAGCTTTTATCATATATACTGTTTATGAGTGGCTGTAAATGAACCTGTTTGCCGTCCGGCTGACCCTTTCCGCACCTACGAGTGGGATCTGCCCTTAGCTCCAGACATGTTTTTCCTGGCGGGGAACACAGCAATGCTTGAATAACCATTGTACCCGTCTTGAAAATGTGTGCAGGACCAGTAGTAGTGACACCTGATGTCAATGTTCTCGAACGCCATCTGTCCAAATTTACACCAGGGCCTCGTCCAAACGCCATCGGTGGTAATGAGCTCATGTGCCGCATGTTGTGACAATACCAGAGCCATGCGATCCAGAGTAATGTGATCCGACATACCCTTTCTACTCCTAAGACTGTGCCCGTCGCAGTCAAGTGGGGACACCTAGGCAGCGCGGGACCAGCCAATAACGCTAGTACAGCGTGCTGCCGATCATACTGTTGCAAATATTTCTGTTATACGGATATTTTGCCACTAATTCTATTCTAATTCTGCGTAATCCTGCAAGTCAGAAGAGAAAACGACGCGACAGGAAGAGCCAATCTTTTCTTCTAATGAGCGAATTAATGTATCTGCATACGCTTTCATTGAACGGATTCCGTTGCGATCACCAGATGCCGAGCGTTCTGCCTCTGCACAGTTCCCATTATGCCTAAACCACTTCTCAGTGACAAAAAATATGCCCCTCTTTTTCCGCTCCAAGTAGACGGGAGCACAGACTTTTGGGCTAGTTGGTTCATAGCAGACACGTACAAGCGCAAAAAAACACGGACAGAGAAGAGACTTGGACAACACGAGCGCTCGTGTTGTCCAAGTCTCTTCTTTGTCCGTGTTTTTTTGCGCTTGTACGTGTCTGCAAGTAGACGGGACCGGAAAAGTAAAAAACGCCTCGAGAACGACGAGGAATAAACACAATGGTAGCCGGCTGGATCGCGCAGGTTGAGCTAATCAACATCTCGTCTATAGCTCTATACTCCCACAGCGGGGTGAAAACGACGTAATGGAAGGCCCTTGAGCTTTTCCGCGGCCACAATAGAAGCATGGAAGCAGACGCCGAGCGAGAAAATGGGACAAACTCGATAAGATCGCCCAGATCCCCGATTTCGATCCAAGAGCAGTGAACGGGCGTCAGTCGACCGGAGCGCAAATATGAAGCAAAGTCGCCCCCGTATCGCGGCACGCCCATTTCGTCGCGCCAACCTGGAAATGCAGACGCCCGTCGAGTATGCTGAAGCGCGCTACGAGCTATGCAAATAGTGCCGCGTGCATGTTACGCGTGCTCCAATAACGTACGCTCCCGTTCGCTCCATTGGATCGAGGAAGTGTTTAAGAGTGAACAGAGACGTATTAATAAAACACGAGTAGCTCTGGAGGAAGACGGAAAAGACTGCGCGTCGGCTGCTGCGGAGGCTCGACCCGCTGCTGGCTCGGTGCTCGCCGCGTATTCATGGAAGTGCGCATTCATTTCAAGGTCGCCGAAGGCTACTAGAAACGAAGGCTACTTGAACTAGAAAGGACGTCGTATAAAACGGGGTAGTCAGACGTATGCACCACATGACAAATGTGTTACTAAAATTAAATTAGCTTTCGAAACTCTTGTTTTAAAAAATAAGTGTGTGTGTGTGTGCGTGCGTGTGCGTGTGCGTGTGCGCGTGCGCGTGTGCGTGTGCGCGTGCGCGTGCGCGTGCGCGTGCGCGTGCGCGTGCGCGTGCGCGTGCGCGTGTGCGCGTGCGCGTGCGCGTGCGCGTGCGCGTGCGCGTGCGCGTGTGCGTGTGCGTGTGCGTGTGCGTGTGTGTGTGTGTGTGTGTGTGTGTGTGTGTGTGTGTGTGCGCGCGCGCGCGCGCGTGTGCGTGTGCGTGTGCGTGTGTGGCGGGAGGCTATACAAGTAGTAGCCCAAGTAGTAGCTCGAAGCGGCACGTTTTACTCAACACAAAAAGTATCGCTCCTTTTATATATGTATCACCACTTCTGGAAAGCGATGCATGATGTTACCACAAAGTAAATAACGTACACCGCACAAACAAAATCGTGCACGTTTTCACTTTTACCGCGTTTACCCGCGTCTCATCAACCACCTGGGGTGAAAATGTGACCAGCTGATTTTTTGTCGTATTGTTTTCTGACTTTTTTTTTTCTAATTTTGTATGCGTACTTACAGCTTTGCGGAGTGAGTCTGCGCGAATAGACAACAAAAAAAAAAGAAACGAGACAACCGACAGGACAGGTACCGGAACTACCATGTATTATGAGTAAAGAGGAGTACTGGGCACCAGCCGTGACATACGTGGCAAGAACAAAGCGCATAAAACAAAAGAAACAAAATAGGTAAATATGGCGGAAGCAATTCGTCATCTTGAAAATGTACCTGAAACAGTCATTTGTCAGTGTATTTTCATTTTCATTCGTATGTCGTTTTCTATCACTCTTGGCATTGCGTTTCTTTGAATAGGCGTCGCTGGGGCACAGAAACGGCCGGCCCACTCTGCGAGACTAACAGTTTGTGTGGCTAGCAGTCAACAGCTCTTTTACTGTTCTGTTTCTAGAATTACGATTACGTGTACATTCAGTCTGTTGAAAAGCGCATACCTTGTCACGCACGTTCTCGCTGTGAAAGTAATATGAAGACGGCGCGACCACCGGGGACAGAAGAGACACAAACGACAGGACCAGTGTGTCTTTTCTGTCCCCTTTGCTCGCGCCGTCTTCATGTTACTTTCACCATGAACCAACTCTGTGCGAGGTGAAGTGGACGGTGAACGAGAAACACCACGGGTTCCGCCACGCTTCGCGTCGCGTTGGCGAGCGTTTCTGCATTGCTGCGTGGCTTCTCGCAGACTGCTGTTCCTCGTACGGCCGCGGAATACGCGTGTTACCAGTGTAGCAGGCAGCGGCGTGCTTACGTGCGGGGTGCCACGAGCATGGGCGAGGCGCTAAGCGAACAAACAAGCGCCTGCGAAACCCTGCCCGCCGCACTGTGTCAGCAGCTGTTCGGTTTCGCTTCGCGTGCTTGGCTGGGTAAGCGGATAGGTTAAAACAAAAAGCCGCCTTTAGCGCGTAACCCCGTGACGCATTTGCCCCCTACGTGTCGGCGTTCTCGCGAAAGTTATTGCACACTTCATCGGAGAAGATCCTGTTTATAGCCTGTTTATTCTATGAGGTGGGATGAAAATACGCTACGAAACACTAAGAAACTAGACATCAGCAAGCGCAGTTTTAAAACAGCGTAAGTGAACTATAGTCGAGTGACCTCAGCGTGCGTCTTCGCTTTACGGTAGTTACAACATACAACTGCGTAGAACGATGTTTGCAATTGTTTGCATGCGCCCAGTGTTTTCTCTTTCTTTCGAGAGCAATGTGCACTTGAGTAAAAAATGAGCTGTGGTTATTCCTGCTACTTTGACAGATGTGAAACTCCTAGAGTCAGATATGAAGTTTCAAACACACGCACACACGATTGTGTGCTATACCGAGTGTTTCACCGTGCATTTTTTAAAAAATTCGTAAAAATAATGTGGATAAAGTAGAATTCTACTTCATCCACAATTTTTTTAGTAATTTCAGAAAGTGCTTTCACGAACAAACTGACAACCAAGGCGGATGTCAGTTTGGTATTGTGCAGAAACAAGCAGGGGATTTCCTCGCAGAACAGGACTTTAGAGAACGACTTTTCCTGCGTTTCAAAAGCTAAAATGGCGTCGTCTTGTCCGGGGCTGCGTACTCATCACTGGAACTAGCCACAAGACTGTTTTAATTAAGAAGTCAGTTGGCAAAATTTAGGCAACAAGCTACACAACTACCATCGTTATTGTTATCAAAGTAATTGACCCCCGCCGCGGTTGACAGTTTGTGCCTAACCTGACAAAATGGCCGCCATAGTTTTAGTAAATTTTGAGAGCGTCCGTATCCGCGCATGTACACCTGCAGTCCCGAAGAAAAAAAGAAAACAGCGAATTAAGCCACAGTACATTCCAAAATAAGCCAACTACAACAAGAGCATACCACAGAAAACCACATTCCACTATTCACCCACCTATACACCCTGAACCACGGTACAATTGACTGTCAAATCGCAATCGCCGGCCATTGAAAGCCTTCCAGGAGCCTTCCACGTTTGAGTGAAGCCGACATGCTCCAGTGAGCAGCCACGAGACGGCGAAGCCAACAAAACGTGTCCCAAAACTTTCTCGCGATTACCGGTTCCCCTGGCTCTTTCTTTGTGCCCTTGTGCAGCGACCCAATTGTGTCCACTGTCCGTGAAGTGCCACTTCCGCTTAGCGCAGACAACGTTGGCGCAGACGGACAGCCATTACTTTTTGCTTTGCTGTGTTTCTAACAAGAGCAGAAATCCTTGTGACGTTGTCACGCGCTTTTTACCTGCAGCTGTCATGATCACGATCACTGCTCGTACACAACGATAAATTCGCCATGCACTGCAGCATGACTATTCTAGTACGAAAATTATTTGTGCGGCAGGGACATGGCGAAAAGAAGAGGAACGATAACCATAAGATGGTCACAAGAGCTAACTATGGCACCTGGATGTTTAGTATGCATCCAAACTAAAGTGGTTAATTCCTCCTCGTATTTTCGTTTTCCACGCGCCTGTTCAAAAAATCATCCGAGCTTGCAGCGCCAACGAGCCCAGCAACAAGCTTTACGCTTCCAGGCGTAATCTAAATAGCCTTGCTAAACGAAAACATAACGTAGAATTTCTGAAAATAGCACTAACGGCGCTTCTCTAGTACTGATAATTAAGCCGTCCGCGGTCAGTAACCACTCCGATAAAACGACCGCATTAAAACGAAAATCCTGCACCAGCGTGGGGTTCGCTTGTTCCTTGGCGCAGTCACAACGTAATGCACGAGAGGTCCAGGTATGTTGTTTTTTTTTTAATTCGAAGACTTGTCACGTGGCATGAGAAGAGGTTGTTGATAAGCTAAACTAGGTCGTGGAGCCTATTCTCTTCAAGAAACTTTAGCAGGGTCCAATTCTAAGCGTTCTCCGCTAGCCACAAGGACAGGTGTTCCTCCCTTGCAGCAGTAATTCCAACCTCCAACAGTCATCGCCCTCTTGAGTCCTGCGTTCCTGTGCCCTGGACCACGTGACCTCACACGACATTTTCAGGGGACAAACATCCGAACCACGTGATTAAGGAGAGGGTGAAGCCACTGAACTTGCTCTCATGACAGACATGCTATTGCTTGTGTGAAGACGACGGCGATTCCAGAAACTGTGGAATACATCCCTGCTGCAGTTACCCCCGTTGAAGGATCAGGAAGCTTTTGAATGGTTTCATACCTTCCCAGTCACGAAGTTTGCCTCACTGTTCCTGGGTTAAAACATCTGAGGTGGAATATACTGGTTTGGTTTATCGCTTTATTGGGGTTTGACGTCCCAAAGCAACTCAGGCTATGAGGGACGCCGTAGTGAAGGGCTCCGGACATTTCGACCACCTGGGGTTCCTTAACGTGCACTGACATCGCACAGTACACGGGCATCTAGAATTTCGCCTTCATCGAAATTCGGCCGCCGCGGCCGGGATTGAACCCACGTCTTTCGGGTCAGCAGCCGAGCGCCGTAACCACTGAGCCACCGCGGCGGGGCAGTTGGAATATACTCAACATTTCGAACATTCGATACATGGTCGGCGCAACTATCGGAGTTTTCTGGCATGTTCTCTATGTTTCAATCTTATCAGAAAACATGTCCGAGCGAATCGCTCACATGGCGCGTACAGTGCGTGGTGCGCAGCACCGGTTGTGAAGCATGCACTGGCGTGTCCAACATCGAGAATGCACGATCCTATTGCCCTCTCCTCTGCTGGAGCAAGTTCCTCTAATAATGATTAGGCCTTTGGTGGTTAAAATTTTATCTCACTATGTACAGCTAGATACCCACTGCAACACGCACAGAGCACCTTTATGCTTGCCCATCAACGTTATCAGATGGCGTGACACTGACGACGGCGGAAGAGGTGTTGCCGACATTCACACCCACGGTCATTTCCTTCGTTCACTGCCGATGGTTCGTTAACAAGAATGGCATTAACGTTCAGCACCAGCAGCACTATTAGTGATTTCGACAAGAGCCAGCGCTTTTGTATAGTGTCGCATTCTATGAAGCGGTCTCCCACAGACTGCAGCTCCACACCTTCTGCAGGTGAATAGATTGTCGACGAGAAGTGGGCCGCCAGCGACGGACCACGCAAACAAACAAGGAAACGAAGAGGAAGAAGAAAAGAGAGAGAGAGACAGAAAGAAAGAGGAAGAAAGAGACAGAAAGAAGGGAAGAAAGTAAGGAAGAAAGAGAGAAGGAAAGAAAGAAAGAAGGAAAGAAAGAAAGGAAGAAAGCCACGGCTTATAGCACAAGAGAACTTCGTAACACCGTTGCAACATGAGGCCGCGCAGCCACAAGCCAGGACAAACCGAGCGAGACAGCGCAGCGCGTCCGGTGCCCGATCGAGAGCCTGATTGTGTGCTCACGGTCGGCGCGCCACCCATATACATCCGCGCGACGCCAGCATGCGCGCGCGTGTGGTCCTCTTGATTCCCAAACAAAACCGGGGGCACCGCCTCGTTCGCTTTCGCGCAAACATCTTGTGCGTGCGTCGCCGGCCCCGAGGAGTTCTCCCTTTCAGAGGCAACAACAAAAGGCGCGTCGTTTGCGATGGCGACGGTCGGCTTCCTGGCGGTACTCGCGACGGACCGTAGGCGCGACCGTTTTGTTCGGCCGGGTGCGACGACGTCGAGAAAGCGCTTTCGTAACGTCGCAATCTGTCGAGCCGCAGAAAACAAGGCGCAGCAGCGGCGGCGGCGTCTTTGCGAGGCGCGCCGGCGGGGTCACCCGATCGGAATAGGGTCAACAACGCGGTCGCGTCGCCGCCGCCGCCGCAGCAGCAGCAGCAGCAACAACACACGGGCAAGGACTGCCAACCAACTGCGCAAGCGGCGAGGAATCTCTGTCCCGTTAGTAGAACAGCACAGCCGCTGCCGGCGCACCGATACGTCACTCGGAGCTGCTGCGCCAGGGGACATACCGATGGCGTATTATGCAGACATCGAGATGACGTACGTCTTCGGCCTTCGCGAGTAAGATTGTGTGTCGCGGAAATCCGGCGCCGTCATGCGGAAGTCGTTCCCACCGCGGCAGACTCTTTTAGGGCGAGGAGATTTGGCGACGGCTCTCTACTGGGAAAGCTACGCGGGAGATTCTCAGAGCAGTCGGGCGCCGCCTACGCGATGTCTTTCGCGACAGCATTGACAATTATTCAATTCTGTAAAAGGCAGCTACCCACCACATCTGAGAGTGAAACCCGCAGGTAACGTGCGCTGCAACCTTGAACACGTTTGCACCGACGGTGGCAGACTTCAGTATAAAAAATATATTCATTTTTTTCATCCAGTATTTTTATAGCCGAATTCCTTTTGAAAGCAGTCTCCTTGGTATGCATGGTGAGCCGTCAAGTTACGGGTAAGCGGTGGTTCCCGAAAGAAGATGGGCGACATAAAACACCAAATATGTGTACAATTGAAGGCCGTGAGGTGGGGGCCCCTTTCTTTTAAAGACGTTCCAAAGTTATCGGTCGGTGCTTTAATTAGAATACACTGCCTGATATCGCCAAGAGCAGAACAATTTTTTTGCAGCCGTGTTTTGCAAGCGGCTCCTTCTTTTCGCCACTATACTCATCTCCTGCGAAATACTAAGCATTAGAGCGAAAGCAAAACGCCTAATTCCGGCTTCGTTTAAGCTCTGGTTTGTGAAAATAAAGATGCACGATAGGCAATAAGGAAGTAATTGCTCATTGACGTCTGCGTGGACGTCAATGAGCAATTACTTCCTTATTACAAATCTACTCCACCTTGGGGGATTCCCCTAAACATTTGACCATGCACGATAGGTGCAGACCTAGCGTCACTAAAGAAACGACGCAGGGGCGGAAAAGCAGAACAGAAGCAATGCGCTGATCTCGTGATCACTTGTACTGAAACAGACTTGAAGGAATAAATACCCAAGTACAATAAAAAAGACAGATGAAAACTTCACTCTCAGAAGCTGTAGCAAGTTCTCTTCGGGTAAGAAATGCACGTGCCCTCAGTACGTACAACAAAAGCCTCAGATATCTTGCCTGCACTTTTTTATCGCTATTTACCTGCGATACAGGAACGCGTAGAAAGTGCGGCGCGGTGAATGGCTGACGAAATGTCTACGCGGGGAACTTTTTAGCAAGCTTGACTTGGTCTCGTGCATTGCCATTTTACACAAGTGCCCATTTGCCCTGTAGCTTTTATTTCAAGGTTGAGATATGCAAGAATGTGGCAATAGTGACTTTTTTTTCTCTCTTCTTTACCATGGTTCCTGCCGGAATTTCTCGCCTGCTGCCTTGGCAGGTTAGCTTGTGCGCAATATCTTGTTAGGTTGTTCGGCGTTGTGAACACCACGACACCGACTTTCACTCCATTTGTCTCTTTGTTTGTAGTATAATGATTGGTTGGTTGGTTGGTTTATGGGGTTTAACGTCCCAAAGCGACTAAGGCTATGAGAGACGCCGTAGTGGAGGGCTCCGGAAATTTCGACCACCTGGGGTTCTTTAACGTGCACTGACATCGCACAGTACACGGGCCTCTAGAATTTCTCCTCCAAAGAAATTCAACCGCCGCGGCCGAGATCGAACCCGCGTCTTTCGGGTCAGCAGCCGAGCACCATAACCACTGAGCCACCGCGGCGGCCTGTAGTAGAATGAGAGTCTATAACCGTATACATTTCGCGCATATTTAAATAGAAGTGGATGTACGTTCAGGGCCTTGCATGTCCTCTGTTATGGTCTCCTGCCAGGGGCAGTTGTTCTTGGCCTTAAGCATCTTTTTAGAGGCATACAGAAGGATGTAGACTATTACGCAAAACTAAAGCATAAAAGAGTCCGTGCGCAATTGCGTAATGAGTCACGTCGTGGTTGGGCGCAATGAGTACGTCGTGGTTACGATAGCCGCTGGCGCCGGTCCATAGAGCCGTTTCCTTTCATTTCAAATGAACATAAGCGTACTCCTGCCCTGTCAATCTTTTTTTATTATTATTATAGATAGCCTGAGATCTCAACTTCCCGGTGATAAAACTTTTTTACTACGAATGCCTAGCTGAGGGCATCAGTGCTCCGTGCGCGCTGAATACTAGATTTGGCACAGTTACTTCGGTACTGCCATTTCTGCGTTCGGGATCGAGGCCCTGTGAGCGTGTGTAGATCCAACAAATAGAACACTCCCTCCCTGCTTAGAAACTGCCTCCTACGAAATCGCTGTTTTTCGATGTCATCCGCATAAGCTACCTCGTGTCGTGGAATAAATAATTATCAGAGTTTTAAGTTGCACAGGAATACCATAGCGGTGATGATCATTATATTCTAATGGCCCAACTGCAGTTTGATCAAAAAGTGCATTTGTGGGCTGCAGAAGGTGCGCTCGGAGACTCATTTTTGTAAGCATTCCGCCGCAGAGAATCCGAGCACCAGCGCAGGGGAAAGCTTGCATACACATTGCAAACCGATGGGCATATTCCCGGCGGCACTGGGGATCGGATCCCTCAGCCCCTGAATGCGAGGCGGATGCTCAAACGACTAGGGCACCGATGCGAGAGCCTACCGTAGTGGTGAGCTCCGAATGTTCAGCCACTTTGGCTTGCAGCATGCTTTGCGAAGTGCGGCCTGGATCTAACCCGCGAACACCATAGCCACTGAGCCAGCTCGATGGGTCGCGGAAGCCTAACCTCCGAAGCGGAGGCAGTACAGACAGGAGGATGAAGACATCGCGGAGCTCGTCGCCGGCGGAGAAAGCGATACGGACGTAGCCGAAGAATCTATGCCGACGCCGTCTTACCGGTTGACGGATGCGACGCGCCTCCCGAAACGAATCGCTGTCACGGCATGGGACGGACCAAGCACTGAATGCTCTGCACGGAAAGATGGCAACTCCACTCGATGAACCGTACCGGAAAGAAACTAACCCTTTTCGTCGACCAAGAGTAAATTTATCAGTCAATATAGGCGTTGCCACGTTTCAATTTGCAAGAAGCATGCGATTTCCGATGATGATGTAAAACATATTCTTCTAGCACGCTTAAGAAAGGATTCGGAAAGTTAATAAAATGGGCACTTGGTACTAAATTATTACCGGTAGGCTTTCAGCCCATAAGAAAAAAAGTTTGAAAGGACGATCGCGAATCCTGATGCAAAGAAGCTGCGATAATACAGTTGTATGTACCCTAGATGATTACTTTGATGCTTTTGCTCTTATGAATGCTTTTTCTGGGTGGGCGGAAGTAGGTTGGGGAGGTGAGTAAAGGATGGCCAGAGGTGGGGAGGAGGGAACAGCTGGCTTTCACTCCTCAAGTGAAAGGGAACCCTGCGTAGGGTGGAGGTAGGCGCGTTGGTGGTATAGGTGTAGTTTCTGGATGGCAGGTTTGGTAGTGCTTTTGGAGGGTGGAGGATGAGCGGGCTGAATGGACGAGGGAGTCTGCTATTGGGTTGGTGGATAGACAACTCCTTATCTAATGGTCTACTGTCGGGATGTGGTGCTTCTAAAAAGTGGGGGCTGCACTCAGAGATAACGTCGGCATTTTCACCAACCGTAGTAAAATGACAGAGCTAGTGAATTAGAAGGGGGGGTACTGCGCACAAAAAGACAAGGACAAGAAGATAACACAACAAGCGCAGATTGTTGTCTTTGTTGTCCTTGTCTTTTTGTGCGCAGTACCCCCCCTTGTATTCACCATGATTGACCGACTAGCCCAACAACGTACGCTCTTAAACTAGTGAATTAGACCGACCGGTGGAAACGGAGAGAAACGAGTGACCTTGGTAAATCTTTCTACAGTCTTCGAAGTCTCCAAAGACTGCATGCGCGGTACGTGTACTATCGGCGGCCGTATATGTGCACGCCGGAGGCGCGCAAATTAAGAAGCTGAGGGTCGCACGCGCTCAGCCACGCGCGCCGCTGAGAAACAATGGGACTAAAGGCCGCGCTGCAGCTCCTTATGCAGGTCACGCGCTCGCGACGAATATATTTACGCGTGGCGCGCGCTCGCGTCGCGTAGCGCTTGGAAAGCGGGGGATAGCTTTCAGCACAACCTTGGTTTCATCTAAGCCCACATGCTGTTCTCCAGGTCTGGTAAAAAAGTGAAAAAATAAGCTATTTAAATATAAAACCACCTCACTCATCTGGATCGAATTCGTTGCATCTGAAAGAGAAAGGTATACGGCCCCGGACGCTGGTGGCAGTAGAATTTACCTTGAGGTCATCAGCTCTCATAATAAAAAAAAAAAAAAAATTGTGCACCATCTGACGACACTCTTCCGAACTTTGCATTACCGCCCGGTGACACGCCAAGCGCACGTTGTAACGCCGTCCGACGTTTCAACGGAGCAGTTTTATTGTATAACGAGTTTACTGGGCCATCAGCATATTTGTTTCTTCTGCGTCACGCAGTGCAGCTATGCAGACAAGGGTATTGGCTTAAACCTTTTATTCCGGGTTCGAAGCAGCTGTTTAAGTGTCATGAGCTTGTCGAAACAACAGAAGAATGATGCATCAGAGGAAACTGAAGCGAAGTGGCAATTTCCAGGCTAAGCGAGTTGGAGCGTTCAACCCTCACTATTGCTCTGAGATCGATACGGTGTCACGATTGCGTTTTCTTTGTGTTTTCTAGTAGCCAGAGGTGGCAAATGTGGCCGCCCGCACCTTTCCAGTTGATTTGCTCGAGACGAGTATGATAAAACCTGTTCCCTAAGCGTTCTTTTGTATCCCGAGGTCGTGTGGTTATAAGCCATGCTGCAAGCGAGGCCCGTAGCCTCCCCCCCCCCCCCATTCCCGCCCTCTCCCTTCAGCCTGGATGCGTGCTCTGTAAAAGCGACGGAAATCGCACTTTTGCACTATTAGGCTCCTTATCTACAGAAAAAGGAACGAACCCAACACACAACATCCCCTTGCAATCGGATTGTGTTTCGAGCTTCCTTTTTTATGGACATTAGGGCTGTAATCAACCTGAAGACCAGGAGGACTTCGGAATGTGGAATATCACCTGTCCTGTACGCTTGTTGCGAAAAGCTGCTTTACCATGCAGATCGCAACACTCGACACATTTCGTTCACGACTATTAATGTGACATCGACCTAGTTGTAATCGAAGTATGCGAGCGCAGGTTGGCAAAAAAAAATAAGAGGTATAACCACAGAGACCATCCCGGCTGGCACCGAAGGCGTCCGAAGCCGAGATCTAATCACGCGAAATTTATGAAGTAGTCTCTTGGCACAGACGAAAGGTCGAGTGCAGACTAAGTCGGTCGGCGCCGTGGTTATATAAGCCCTGACAATTTTCCATTACTTTCTGTTGGGAGGCTGCAAAACAGAAGAGCGTGCTTCCAGCCACCGGTGCCGGAGGGTCGCAGTTTGTCGCGGACGATCCTGGCATAAGAAATGAATGAAGATGCTCGCGCGATAGACAATGCGCTGCTCTCTCTGCACGGCGCCAGCCTCCGTCGATAAGTGAAATTGCGAACAAGGGGAAAAGACAGACCGGTTTGACAGGCCAGCCCAACTGCTGCAATACGCAGAACTCTGCACGCATGACCTCGAAAGTGCAAAACGATGCTTTATTATTTCACTTTTTCTCTGTGCCGTGCTAAAAAGCGACATTTTGTAGGCTCCCACAAGGATTTAATGATAATCGCTAGTACGCATTCAAGCGCAAGTAGTTTTGCAAGCGTGACCACTTCGGACGCAGCTCAATATGCTCAAAGGCGACAATTTCCTGTTCCTTTGGGACAAGGCCTCCATCCACCTCACACTCCCGCGTAATCATGGTGGCTTAAGAAGAGCGCCCGGTCGGATCAGAGTTCGTGGTCTATAGGATAAGCGGTCTCTGGTATATCGAATATACAATGGTAGTTATCTCAGCTGTTCAAACATTAATAGAAACAAATGAACAAAGACATCAGTACTTCCATCTGCAGCGCGTGCGGTAACATTATAGTTAGACTGACCTGCCGTTACGGATCAGTGGCTTTGGCGTTCAGCTGCTGATCCCCAAGGTCATGGGTTCGACCCCACCCGCGTACCAAAGCGCCAGTGTGCTGTGAGAAGGCAGCGCACCTTAAAAAACCGCATGTGATCTTAATTACTCAGGAGCCGTCCACAAGAGCGCCCCTCAAATACGATATGTCGCTTCGGCACGTTAAACACCGATTTAAAACTTGTAGACTTAAATTCACTAAGGTGGTTGATCGGGTTAGTTACCGCTTAGCCGACATTACCGAAACGCAAATATTCGGACATGAACAAAGGGACGATAGACACGGCCGAGCACTGATCTTCAGCTGACTGATTCGTTGAAAGCCACAAGCTGTTTGTACCCGTCCGTAACGCGAACGTGTATAGGCTGCATGACGTTATACTCGTCCCCTACATTGTGAAAAACTGCTATACTGCAAACATGAGGGACGTGTATAAATCAGCCAGAAAAAGCGCTGGTACGTACTTGTCCGAGGCCAATTTTGCGCGCTCCCGTGATGTAAACATTATCTTTCTTCGGCCGTCCGAAAAAAAAAAAAGTTTGAAAAAAAATGTCATGAGGCAGATTTTTCTCTCAAAAGACATGCATTATCCATAACCAGCGCACTTATTGCTCACATTAAGAGCCTATACTGCACACTACAGTGGCGGGGCAGATATGGCCGCCGATTTCAGTTCGCTTCTAAGCACAGAGAAAAGCTTGCGACTTGGTAGTAGTTTTTTTTCACCACAGGTAAAGGCCAGCATTCTCACTTGTTTTCAAACCTACTTTCGTATGTCGACCCATTTCTACTTGCGTAACATTGCTGCAAAGTGACATGCGCCCTGTGAGATTGTGCTGAAGCTGTGTTTCGTTGAGCTTTACGCAGTCATTTCTAGTGATTTCTTCCTGTCTAAAAAGGTGTAGCGGCCGCTGCTACCAGGTACCAACCTCTCCTTTCAGGTCCGTGTAAAGAAACAAAAGAAAAAGGTTTTGCACTTTTAATAAATGTAGACGTATATCTTGCGCAAAATTAACAACCACGCATAAAAAATCCCCGGTGGTCAGAAAGAATAACGTCATAATGGAGTCATTATGACGTTATGATTTAAGCTCCACCTTAAGTGTATAACGCGGTAGCGTTAACGGGTCTGTGCTCATCATATGCGTAAATGGTCATTCTCGACTTCACATTCATAGATCGCTGGGAGTTCTCATACCACTCCTCGCGCAGTGATGCAGCGATTAAGCGTGCGGCACTGGCGATGGCAGGTGTTGCCATCCGGTGGACCTTGTGGGGCCCAGACTGCTATCGCCAAGCAACTTCTCGCGGTCAATCATTGATTTAACTACCACCTGCCACGGTGGGCAGTTTGCTCACAATACGGTAGACAGTTTGTGATAACGTCACAAGGCCACATGACCTAGGTGGCCCACTTAAGTTTCTTCTGAGGATTTTTTAGTAGATTTTCGCGCAAGGCTAACGACGCAGACGCCGGCTTTAAACGTGTTTCGGCTTGTCGGCCTGAGCTCACTGGTAATCCGGCTACTCCGAGTAGAGACAAGAGCTCGGGGATGTGGGCGGGCGATAGGAACAATGCGTTGAAGCTTGAGCACTGTTACATATGAAAATTAATATATCTGAAAGCATAGTTCTAAGTATCGCACGTTAAAATATGGCCCTTATCCACATACGCATCAATCGATCACTGCTGAACAACGCGCTATAATCTCGTTATACGCTACAGGCAACGGTATGCAGATAGCGCCTGAGACAAGATAAAGCTGAAGTGGAATGCGCTAAAGCAGTATATTGCGAAAGAAGTAATCTCGCAGGCGATGGTCTCAAGCACAAACATAACGTCAGCAGAGTTACGCAAACGAATGAATGCCGAGTTGAAACGTCCGGAGATCAGGCGACGGCCGTGTTTGCCACCTCAGAGCCACGCCTGCGCATGCACAGTCATTGTCAACGGCACGTGTTCGGTGAATGCACGGTTGGTATCTGCCCAAGCAAGACTGGCTGGGCGTTGCTATCGTAAAGCAAACGTTGTTTGACTTCCCCTATGCTCGCGACGTGGTTTTTCCGCGTGAAGAATTGACGCACTTGGCATTCGGGTTTTCCACTGCCGGTTCATTTCACTTAACTTCGAAACCGTAGCAACCTGAAGATCCCAGCGTCGCCTGTGTAAATGCGGTGACAAAGCTAGAATGCCTCATGTTTTTCTTAAAATATAAAATAGAACTATTTCGGGATAAATATCAAACTAGTTTACTCAAAGTGCGAACGTTATTTGATGGTATTGGCGGGGAAGAGATCACATGAACTCTTCCTCGAGAGGCAGCGTTCTGAACCCCCAACATGCTGCTCTTCGTTGGGAAGGACTGCGGAAAACTCAGAATGAAAGCCGCAGAAAATATTCAAAGAACAGAAAAGTAAAAGATAAATTAGACATGCAATTATGCCGCTTGCATTGCGAACGGTAGTAGTTGTCTTACAGAAAGCGGCTTAGAAAAGCTGTTTGCCTAATTCCAGCCTTCTAAGCTTTTTTTTTTTTTTTTTGTGCACGCCCGCACACCATCGGGGGCAACAAACTAGTCTCCATTTATCAGCAGGACTTTGCTGTTGATGGTATGAAATATGAAATAAGATAGGTTGCCCTTTGTTTTGCATTTAAAACATTCCCTCTTCTTCAACTCTTGGTCAGTTTTTATTATCGATCTCTGTTAAAATAAAACAATTTCATAAAAATTATTCTCAATTCATCATCGTTTTTTTTTTCATTATGTCTTTAGCCGAGCCGCTGCTGTCACCCGATTTCATTATGATTTTTTTTTGGAGGGGGGGGGGGGGGGGGAGTGGTTATCACAGAACAAATAAAAGTGAACTACACTTTCGCGAGATTTTTTATTTTTTTTACAATTAGTGTCGCATGCTGCTCGCTTAACTCTGTTCCGACTCGGGTCTCTCGCTGCGTTGAGCGCAGCGCCCGCCAGTGTTTGTACACTCCGGTTGCCCTGCAGCCGAACTTCTTGACATGATTGTTCACTCATCCGGCGATTGGCGGCGAAAGCTAGCGAAATTTCCACCATGTTTGCATTCAGCAAACTCACTGAGCCCTTCGCCGGCTGAAAAGGCAAACAAATGTGTCGGACTGGTTGGTACGTGCACATATCTGTCACGCCAGACAGCACAAGAGCAAACAAAGACCAAGGAAGAGCGCCGGCATTGTGTTCCTTTATTCCTTTTTTTTTTATGTCCGCGCTATCTGAAGCAGTGAATCGCAGACAAGGTGTCGAGGAAATGACTTCGAGCGGTGCAACAGAAGCGATAAGGGTGCGGGGCCAATCCAAATGAAATCACTCGAGCATTCAGTGCCTCAGCAAGCGATAAAATGTACCGCGTCTTTCGCAGCTGTTTTTACATCCTTCGTCATGTGACACCACTTCAGGAAAAGTAGTGAAGAGCCTCACCGATTGTCTGGATTCTTTCATTGTGCGCAATGCGCAACAGTGATTTCAAAGTAATAAGAGGGAAGTAATTGTTTTCTCGCTGATTCTAGAGCACAGGGCAGTAGCGTGGGGAGGGCGGTTAAATTTGTGGTGCGACAGCATTACTAGGCGCATTCTCCTATTTCGGGCATACGCACGTCCCAGAAGCCTGCTCTGAGGCCCACGGCTCACGTGCCCACCGGGTTGTGGGCAACCTACCTGGCAGGCCTTCGCCTGGGTGAAGGCCTTGAAGGGTAGACTTGGGTGAGGCCTTCAAGGTAAATGCATTCAGGGTAAGGGCCTTTAGGTGAAAGGTCCTCGTGGTAAAGGTCTTTAGGTCAACTGTTTTAGGCCAAAGGCCCTTAGATAAAAGGCCTTTAGGGTGAAAGTCTTCGTGGTCAAGGCCTTTACGGTAAAGACCTTCGGGTCAAATGCCTTTAGCGCGTAGCGACTTAAGCACAGTAACGGATCCTACCCCGGACTTAGAGCATGAGTTGAAGAAGGTGGTCTTTTTCTGCTTAATAATGGAGATACATTAAAGGAATCTCAAATTCGCAACGTCTGAGAAACGCAATAAGGTCATAATAAGGGTACCAGGATTAGTTATGAAGTCTACTATTTAAGCCAAGTAATCGTGGAAACTCCAGGTTGGGACAGAAACCAGCAAGAGAAATAATAAAGGGTGAGATTGGGCCTGACTATCACTACCAAATCGCGAACAGCAGGTTACTCATGTCCTGGGAAACTGCAGAAACGAAGCAACTTATTAGCACCCACGCATGGGGCACTGCTTGGAGGCTAACGAAAAAGCCTGAAATCGCGCTTCGTTCACCGCAGCTGGGCGATAGGAAGAAAAACGATAGCAGCAACACAAAGAAAAGGTAGCCTGGGTTAGATGGGAAACGCGAGCATATTTTAGCTGAAGCTAATCAAGAAGAAATGGACATGGGCAGCGTATGTAACGCAAAGAACTTACAACAGGGGGTCTATTATAGTGTCAGAGTGGGTACCACGAGAAGGAAATAATAGCGGAGGGCGGCCAAGAGTCTGGCTCAATGAGGAGCAAATACGCTGAAACAAAGTGGCCACGGTTGACGCTCAACCAAAACGATTGGACGTCACTGGGGGAGCCTTTCAGTACGCTGCGAACTCGACCACAACCGATAGTTTTAAAAAGCCTTACCTCTCTAACCACAAAGCCGCTCAAACACGTGATCGCTCGGAAATGAAAAAAAAAAGAAATAAGGAAAGTTCCCAGCACAAGTAGGGGCATAGAACAGCTGCGGTACAGTGCTGCGTGGAAGAAAATTCAGTGGCGCCGCAGTAGCAGAGCCGATCTGCGAGTCGACGAGAGCTTTCGCGGCGCGTCCACTGCCAAGCGCAAAGCTCGAAGTGAGCGGCGTGAATCACGCGTTATCCGACGCCCGAGCGAAGTGCACGGTCGACATTCTAACAGCAGCTGTCGACAGGTTTACGCGTGGCCCGAGGAGCGAAGGGCGGCGGGTTGTTAGTTTCGGTTATATTTAGTTCTCCTCGCCGGCTCCAAGTGGTCACTGCTCGCGCATTCTCTTTTTTTTTTTCCCGGGCTTTCTTTTTTCTCCAATGAAACGGCGCCAAGAAAAGCACGTTGCAAAGACGCAAGCAGCGGTGACTATAACGCCGTGGGCTGTAACACGGTCGCTGTGGAGAGCGAGAGAAGGAAAGAAGCCAGCCTTGTACTGAACGCTGCCGAGCAAATGATGAACAGAAAACGAAGAAAGTCGCCCGTCACAGTGAGCGCTTTCTTCCATAAGCCTCTTCTAAGTTTTTGTTGCGATACCGCACTGCGTCCGCCTTTGTTTATTTTCTGTGTCAGTCATCTTAGCACAGTTTTTTTTTTTTTTAATATCGCTTCTGAAATCAAAGCCGCTTAAAACCCTTCCAAACAGTGCATGTTTCGCTTCCAACAGTGCGTGTCATAACAACGCGCGAGAACGCAGCTCCCCGTCTCCACTATACATAACGAAGGGTCACGTTGCGTGCATTTTAGTTTCAACTCTCTCCGCGCGCTTTCCGCGGCGCCACAGAAAGATGACTCCATTCAGCTCGGCTACTCAACGGCACGAAATGTACGTGTAAGTGCATGTGACGCGAGCACTGAGCTCCCCGCAGCTGCAGTATTTTCCCAAGTAACAGCGCCTAGTACGTACAACTGTCAGCAGCAGAACGGCACGCCAAAGGGAGGCGGTCAAGGCCCTCACTGCGCACGCATGTAGCCGGCCACGACAGGAAGCAGCTGTAGTCATCCCTATGGCTTCAGACAACGAAGCTTCCATTGGGTCTTAATTACTCGAGTCCATCGAGAGTTCGGATTGGTGATCTGAACAAAACGCGAACCCCTAACGATACGTATTTTCTTTCACGGCTAAATACTACGGGGTGGTAGATTAAACGCTACGAACGGGACAAAAATTAAAACATAAAGGCGATGAGCACATCAGCGATTGTATTGTCTTCACTTCGGTTTTCCACTGTTCGTTGCACTTTTTCTGCTTAGAAAACGTACCAACCGGTCCAAATAGCTAACATCTCACAGGTAATCTTTCATCCATCGGGTTGTCCTACCCCCTCGATCCGCAAATCTCTGGTTTCCACCCTTCGGCGCCTCTGTATATCTTCCCTTCTAATTGGTTGCTGCTCGTTTCTCTGTAAATCTACTTCACACGGGCGGCATCGGCATAGCCTTGGAGTTCTACGATAAGTGGCGTCCTATCGTAATTAACTCACGATCCGTTCTACTACTCGTTACAGAAACTCAGCGCATCGCAGCGGAAACAGAAGGAATGAATCACTTCAGATCAATGTGGTCGAACAATACGCCCGAAGAAAGTGTTTAAAGCAAGTACACGAAGAAATATTCGGTGTCCGCCTACCGTCTGCCCACACCACTTGCAGGCTTTGGTAATCAGCTTACATCCTCCTTTATTTCGCTCTCTTTCTCATCACGTGTAGGCAGCAGCACGAAATAGGACCTACACCCTTTCCAACCAATTATCGCGCTCGCTCGCTACTGAAATTCCGCGCCATAGAAGAAGGGTTAATTCCGTAAACTACGGGCGCATTTGTGATAAGAACGAACTCACAAGAAAACGTATAGAACAGTTTGGAAACTGAGTACATGATTGTTAGATAACAGGAGCGTATGCAAGGGCCTTCCCTCCTTTCATCAAAAAAAGTCGTACGAATATGAAAGCCCGAGCTTAAAAAGAAAATCACTTGATAGCAAAGTCGAACCTTTTTCTTCTCTGCTGGAAACGCAGTAAGGAAGTTTTCTCGTAGCTTTCGGCTTAGGGCCTGAGTTGGCCCTAACCCAGCAAAGTCACAAAGCAAAACGCCTTGACGCCGTAAAAAAGGCGATCAAAACAAACACTCACCGAAGCCCGCCGCCGCGCAGATGCAAGCGGCGAAACACACAGCGCCGATGATCTTCATGCTGCCGCTTTCTCGCAGTCTTCCTCAGTGGCCAAGTGCGCTCCTTCTATCCAAAGCTGTCGCAGCAACCACACCTCCACCGACGCTCGGTTCATCGGAAGAGAACAGCGCGTATGAATCTGTCGCCGACTCGTCACGGGACACAGGTACGCTTACTCTCGCCACCAATCGCGGCAACGTCTGTCACGCGCGCAGCGGGGAGCTGGGGGGTCGAACCGAGGACCAAGGTCCGCTCCATGACACCGTGACACGATAATCGTTGAGCGCTAAAGACGAGCGCCTTGGCACGAACAGCCACTCACGCCGGGTCCGTGAGCTCTCGTGCGATGAACGCGAGTGATTGATACGTCTGGCGTCCACGGCCGGGCAGCGAAAGCACTGCCTCTTGCGCACGTGCCAGCTACCTTTCGCCGCCGCCGCTTTGCCGACGACGAGCGGGGCGAGAAGCAGAAGCTCGTGCGGGTTGGCACGCGGTCGGGAAGGGAGGAGAGAGGACGCGCAAGGTGACGAGAGGGAGAAGGAAGAGGGAGAGACAGAACGTGCGCGCACCCCTGCACACACGCCTCTCGCCGGCGCACCGGAAAAAAGTAGGCTACTACAGCCCCGCTTTGTCTCCTCGCCATATCCTTTCCCTTTTCGCGAATTTGTCTCTCACCATTTCCCGGCTGAAAGTGCCGCACGAAAGCGGGTGAAGAAAGGTGCCGGCAGAGAGAGGAGGAAAGGCGTAGCGATGTCACTGATGTGACGGCTTGTCTTTTAATTCAGTGTACTCCTTGCAGTCTGCGTCCTTCGCTCGGAGATACTGCGAGCAAGGCGCCCCACACAGCTCTAACAACGCTATGGTTTACGGCATGCTTATTTTTGCCACTAACTGGGGGCGGCTAGCCAAGCTATCTCTCTCATGATGAAGCCTAGCGTATAAAAATTCATAGTTGTGAAGCAGCGTCTAAGATTAGCTCTAAGATAAAAGACAGGAAGACCCGCCTAAGCTATAGCTACGCAAGCGAGCACCGTCTTTGATCTGAAGGCACCTGTAGCTTTAGCCAGCAATTTAAGTATAAGATAATGTTTGGTTTGGTTTATTGGGGTTTAACGTCCCAAAGCAACTCAGCCTATGAGGGACGCCGTAGTGAAGGACTCCGGAAATTTCGGCCACCTGGGGCTCTTTAACGTGCACTGACATCGCACAGTACACGGGCCTCTAGAATTTCGCCTTCATCGAAATTCAGCCGAAATCTAAATATATCTGTACTTATGGGTGCAGTCTTGGTCAAAAGTTTTTGGCCAAATGGTCTGCTTTTGAGCCACGCAGTTAAGCACTTACGGTACCTTTCAAGACCAAAATAATTCAAAGGTTAGGACAAGGCGTCTTCTTGCCTCACTGAAATGTACGTCTCGACGGATGCCTTGAATGCTCCACTACGCGGCTGTGAACAAACTCGTGTCCTTCGCCCAGACGACGGCAAGAGACTCCCCCCTCAACCCTCATTCGCATTGTTCTGTGCCAGCGCGGTGGCTCAGTGATTAGCGCGCCCGGATGCTGACCCGAAAGACGCCGGGTTCAATGCCGGCCGTGGCGGTCACATTTCGATGCAGGCGAAATGCTAGAGGCCCATGTACTGTCCCAGCAAACCAAAAACCTCTCAGCGACGTCTAGCTAGACGTCTCTGAGAGGTTTTTGGTTTGCTTGGGTACAATATCACTGCGCATTAAATAACCCCGGGTGGTCGAAATCATCTGGAGCCGTCCACTACAGCGTTCCTTATAGCCCTGAGTCGTTTGGGACGCCCATAAAATCGAACATCCTACTATGGCCTAAAGAATTTTGACGAGGAGTATACTTTGAGCAACAATGGTAATAAGGTACAGCTCAGTCAGTAGCTAGCCAAACCTACTGTTTCCGGTTAGAACACGACCCATAGCTTTAAAAGTACGGTGCAAAGTCATGCAGCTCTCTCTCGCAAATCTAACACTAGCCTCCAGCATACACTCACCAAAGCCATCACGAGGAACGGACAGCAGACGACAGGAAAGGATTAAAGGACCGTCACTCCACTTTCCCTGTTGTGGCGGTAATCGTTCTCGCCAAAGGCAGCGGCCGAAGAAAAAGAAGAAAGGGCGCCGCGAACAGCAGAGACGACGCGATCTCGTTGTTTCCTTTCAGGCTCGCCGGCTGTTTATTTGCGAAGGAGGGCTCCGACAGCTCTTCTTGCTTTCCCGTTATTACGCGGCTACTCACTTGCCGACTTTTCCTGTGTGTTACGCGCGCTTGCGTGTTCAGTGCGCTGAGACTCAACGGTTTCTTTCAATCGGGATGGGAAATAAAATGAAGGAAGCCATTCGTTCCCTCCTCGTTGGTCGCATGAAAGCGCATGCATGCACGTGCGGTAGTCGGCGGTAGCGCTTGCGAGCACGGTTTCCACAGGGCGCGCGCGTGTGCGCACGTTGGGTGAGGCGAGGAAGTTCCGTGACATGTTTCGGTGGGCGTGGCCCGCTTCCTGCAGTGAGTAGCCGAGCAGCGCCAGAACCGGGGTCGTGCTCAGTGAGTGCGCACGTTTCGGCGGCCCGTCTTCCTTTCAGGCAAGAGCTGCGTACAGAAATAGCGAAATGTGCACGGGTCGCGCTTTAATTCCGCGCCGGAAAACGCAGTAGCTCCGGTAAAGTGGCTACTCATGCACCCGAAACGAGACTCGTGAGGGCAAACTTTCGTGAAGAATTATGGCAGGAAGCAGATGATCTTATTACTACGGTCGAGGAAGAGGGCGGCAATTAGGGCGCTGATGAAAGAATTTCACCACGCTCTTGACATGTAAAGTGAGCGAAGTCACCGCCTTCTGTCGGCTCGCTAAGAAGAAGCGAAACGAACAACTTTACAAAGAAACTAAGAGCGAAAAAAAAGGAAAACACACGTTATCAGAGGGAGCACCAATGCACAGTACGATGTTCGTCTAACAACAAATTTTTCCTGACAGCAATAGACCTCAGAGCGAAGGAACACGCACAACCAAGCAAACAAAAGAAGCAAGACGGCTTTATTAACAGGTTCCACGTATAGAAATCATAATAATAAGCTAGAAAAGGCGACTTGTACACTGGCAGGCCGTTGTGAGGTCGTAGCCTTTTTGTTAGTTTATTTGCATGTCTGTGTGTTTATTTATTTTTTCTTTCTTGCTTTATGGAATTCAAATAACCACTTTGCGCAAGCGTAGTTTTTCGCTGTGGGGTCCTTTGCTGCGATTAAAGATTCGTCGTCAGTCTAGCGTCACCCTGCCCGGCCCTGCTACCGTGTGTTCGTCAAAGAACAGACCTGTTTCGTTTCTTTTGGCGCGAACGGCCATTTCTTTCTATCAGTTTAGATGATTCTACAATTGTACGAGATAAGCGAGAAAATATATTCTAGTGAGATTCTTTATAAGAACTGGTCGTCGCGCTAGCCATTTGCTTTTTACCAGTAGAGGCAGCGAGTGACTGAACAGGAGTTGTGAAACTGCGAGGTGGCGTACTGGCGTACCTGCCGTGCACTGGCGCAGTGCATCGTTCTTTGTGCATAGGGCTGCGACTGTACAAAGCAAGGGCACTTGTGCAATTCTACGTGCAATTCTACGTCAAGTGAGTCTTTCCTGTCGGTAGAAGTGAGCTGGCGGCGTGCGTTTGACGTCAGATTTTTTTTTTTTGCACGGTTTGCATACTGTGTGCAGGGCATGTCAGCGGTTGTAACTTTTCTTTCATTTTTACTTCTTTGACAAATTGTTGAAAGGGTTCAGAAAGCGATAGGGTGTGTTCTGTGTTTCCAGCGCTGCGCTTAGAGAGTTGTTGCCAGTGACGCTGCCCAGCCCAGGCCGTTGGGTTTGCTTCTAGGACCCACAGTGCGGCTCTCATATAGTATACTCAGCGTCCCACACATCTGGACAGTAAGTAGAGATTTCGTTTTCAACCCCCTAGAGTTGTTTTTTCGGGAAGTAATTAAAGGCCCGCATCATTCGATTATCTGCGAACTGGAGCGTAGCGCAAAGGGTGGGATAACCGGGTCCTGCTGGAGTACTATGCACGCACAGTCATTATTCCGTCAGGTGGGCAGCGGCTGTCGCACCCGCTATCGCGACGGTCGTCCCTCGCTGTTCACCCTTGGAAGGCGGGGTCAGGCCTGGACGGAGCACGCGCTGAGAGCGCTGCAGCGCGACGGATGCCTGGGAAAACCGGACCGCCGAGAGACGCCGCACGCGCGCGCGCACGCGTGTCCGGAAGAGATTGTTATCGCCGCCTTCTCTTCGCTCAAGACCGGCAATTATCGAAAGTGGTGCAGCGCCATACTCTCTCTCTCTCTTTCTTCTGCTGCTGTCTTCTCCTCTTTTTCTGCAGTAAGATAGACGACTCTGTTCCCGGTACCATCGCCATGCAAAGGAAATTCAGGTCTCCCATTAATGTACACAGTGTTTAGAGGACAGGTGTCCTATGTGCATATGACACCTGTCTCATGCGCATACAGGGCACCTCTCCTATACATGCAGTATAAGTCTGACAACGAACTTCGACGTTATAGCCAACCGCTTCACACAAAGCGTCGCATTAAGAAGACGGCAGTGCAACATGGAGCGTGCCTGAAGAGAAGCAGTGCGCATCATAATCTGTCCGCAGGCTTTATCCCACTCACCGGTTATGCATATGTAAAGCTTTGTGCGAGCCGCAGAGCCCGAAACATTGCACGATAATGAACAGTAGGCCGCTTCGCTTAAGACGTTGTTGCTATGGGCATGCCAGCAGCGTGGCACGTCTCTTATATGCTTTAACGGGATAAGATAAATATCGGCAGGTTTAACAAGTGCAGAAACATGCATTTCCAATAAGTTCCCGTCCGTGCCGCCCCACGTTTGGCAGACGGGCTATCTACTGCACGAAGATTAGAACGCGTCGCCGAGATTACCGGACCAGTTCGACGTAAACATGCTTGATAGTCTAGATCAACCGTCTGCATTAATGAAAGCCTATGAATACGCGCTGCTCTGCACGGACACCCCAAGTTTTTGCTTGAGTAAAATTTAACACTCATTTTAAATACCGAACAAAGAGTTTGGAGCATAAGAAAATGGTGTTTTATATGCAGTCACATAACCAACACATGTGATGCTGGTTGACTGCTGCAACCCAACTCTCTTGACACACTGCCTTGTGGGTGGTGTTGATTATTTTTTGCATACACCAATTACACCAGTACTGCCAACATCCACATTCACGGAATCTTTTATTAAAAAATTTTCACAAGATGACACGAAAACGGATGTCTCGTGTGCCGTAACTCCACGCCTGTACGATACACAAAGGTACAGGCCAGCATTGCTTTTGCCAACCCCGTCCTGAGGTCTTTCCTTTTTTGCAGCAGTCTGCGTGTGCGAACAGGGGATTTGTATAGAAAGAAAAAAAGAAAGAAAGAAAGGGAGAGAGAGAGAAATAAAAAAGAAAGAAAGAAAGAAAGAAAGAAAGAAAGAGAAAGAAAGAGAAAGAAAGAAAGAAAGAAAGAAAGAAAGAAAGAAAGAAAGAAAGAAAGAAAGAAAGAAAGAAAGAAAGAAAGAAAGAAAGAAAGAAAGAAAGAAAGAAAGAAAGAAAGAAAGAAAGAAAGAAAGAAAGAAAGAAAGAAAGAAAGAAGAGGCAAGGCGTGAAGTTAGCCGCCAACTGCACTCTACTGCTTAGCTGTGCAGCGCAGTGATCTCCGATCTCCCTCCTTTTTCACGTCAGCATTGCGTGTTCTCTCTATTAATATCGCTTCGTTTCACTTCATCTCAGTCCGTTGCTTCTCAGACGCCGCACGGAGTCATGCACGCTCTCTGCAATGGAGAGTAAATTATGCCGATCAGGTCCCCCGTGGTAGACTGCGTTGCCCACAATGCATCCAAGTGGTCGGAAGCACACGTAGGTTCCTTCGAACACTGCGCCCAGAATCTCATTTCTCCGCTTGCTCCAGACCTCTGTGTCGCTCTAAGAAGTGACACCTCTCAAGTGCAGTTTCTAACATTATAAAGACAAGCTTTTGGGCGAGTCGGTTTTGGATTTTCGGGCATTAACTGCTACGCCAAAACAAACAAAAAATCAGGGACGCAAACTGTGTTCAAAACTGTTTATTGCTCGAAATTGCTCCTTATTGTAGAATAGCCTGATACATATATGTGTTATGAAAAAACAACTCAAGACCAATTATCTATCAGTGTTTATATGTCTGTATCGGTAGTTTTCATTTTCTTCGAGCGTGTGCAACGCAGAATCTATATTCAGAAGGAATAACAGCCGTAAGTGCACCTTGCGTCGTTGTGTGGTGCACCCTCTTTTGGCAAAGCCTCCTTTTCCAGCTGCTCTTAGGTCTCAGCATTTCGAGTCTCTTTCTAACTCAAATACCCTCCGCCAGCCCACCTTTTTATGTTCAGCACTATGCAAACAAATGACGACGGCGTAAAACGGGGCAAACACGGTACTCCATCTGCGCTGATGCAGCAGCCCACTGTTGACCCAAAACCATGAGGAACGAAGCGTTCCCAACTGCCGCTGCTCTTCAATAAAACTGCAGAGATACGGCAAAAACAGCTTTTGAGCCTGTAGAAACGTCGAATGAAGCGGAGGTTTTAAAGGGAACAAGTTTGTTACGACAGGCTATGCTTCATTTCAACGCTGCCCGAAAGCTGCTGCCACCTGCACAATATTCCTCTCTCCATAAATATTCTTTCTGTTACTATTGTTCTTGCTCCTTGACAATTCCCGCAAAACCTATACGCGTACCTCTACCAGCTGTTTCCGGTCGTCGACCTTTCCTGCTTGCTTTTAGTTCTCCAATAACACGCCACGGGAGTGTAAACGAACGCTGCGTGCCGAATGGCTGTTTATAAACGCAGAAAAAAAATAATAAAGATGCATCTTAAATGGTAGAACGCGGTTTCAAGCGTTACCTGCAAGAACAGGGAGTGCCCACTTTGCTCGAACACATCGGCACTACAGGGATGCGTGTTCTTCCTCAACCTGCTTCGCACACGTACAGTCGAGCGCGATTTGAAGGTTATCGCGCGAGCGTCGGCCGAGAACATGAACAGCGCCATGGCCCAGAATTCTCTGCCGAAGCGAGGGAGGTATCAGGCCAGCTTCCCTCACTCTTTTTGCTGTTCCTTCAGCAGCTGTCACTCCCTCCTCTGGGCTATCAGTTTTTTTTTATTTTCTTTTCGAAGGCTCCAAACAAGATAAACGTGGAAGCACGCGGCAAGTAAAAGCGCCAGTTTGGGCAAAAAATGCGCGGTATCTCTATTATTTTTCATTGCTTTCGCGTCGCCATTTGCCCTATGACGAAGTATTGTAGCCAGGTATGCCCTAAACTTTTTAAAAATGAAGATGTGCGTTCGTCGAGAACTCATGAGCGCATAACGTCGTCGAGCGCATCACGATTTTCTTGAATTTCTGACTACAGCCCGATCCATCTTATTATCACTGTCGCAATGAGCGACCGGAATATGAAAGGACGCAGCATAAAAATTTGCATAACTGCGCTAAATATGGATAGATTTTGTGCATAAATAAGAAAAATAGTCTTAATTATGCTGTTTCCTTCAAAGCTCTGCAGTTACACACGTGCGAAGCAGAGCGAAATCATCATCGATGAAAGGATTCACATGTGCAAGCTGGTCCCTGAGGCTGAGGTCAGACAACGCGGTCGAAATTAGAATGTGTGCGGCAGCCAAGCCGGAGCTGCGGGTCATAAGTAAGAGACAGACGAGGAACGATAGAGTCACTAAGGCGTTTGAATGTCGATAAACGCTAACCGTTCCGATGTGTGTTCGGGCTACTATGGACTCTAAATGGTGCTGCGAATTTCAGTGATGGTTGTGTACAGAATCACTTAACTTTCGATATCAGTGGCATCGTATACGGAGAGGGCTAAGCAATGAACTACCACTGAAAATGGCTGTGTCATCGATGCTTACCCATTAATGTTGATTAGACTCAAATTCATTTCAATCTTTCTTTATTGGCTTCCAAACGAGACTAATGCATCTTATGCAATATCACAGGCTTAGCGCTTTGACCTCGGTCCTAATACTTCAACGCGGCGCCCATTCTTTCTTTCACGTCTTTTATCCTTTTCGGGATAGGAGCGAACAGAAACTGCAAGTTCTTGGTCCTGTCGGAGGACATTCCAATCCCTCTCAACGGCTGCCCACAGAGTGTCTGCGTTAAGTTCGAGCGAGCCAGCCGTGCCTTCATTAAACCCCAAACATTTTCGATTATGTTCAGATCGGCGCTTTCTGGTGGCCAGAGGAGATGCGCAACTGCAGACTTGGTGAGATTTTCTTGCACTGAGGATGCAGTGTGAACAGGGCAGCCGTCGTGTTGGAAATAAAAACATCCATCAGGCAAAGGTCCGTTCACGGCGGAAGGAAGGAGAACAGCGTCGATGATCTCGTTGTAGACTTCGGCCGTGAGCCTCCCTGGGATGCGGAAGAGGGGACCCAGACCAGCGTAAGTTATTGCACCCCAGACATTGACCGAGACACGCCCGCTTGCTCCGACATCGCGGACGTTTTCAGCTTCATAGCTGCAATAAAAGTGATGATTAGAATTTAATAACCAGAATTACGCACAGGGCAGTTACCACAATATAATGAGAGACTGAGCGCTAGCTGCTAAGGTATTTTCAGCTCGCGATACACTGAGGTAAAAAATTTCAGAGCGACATGCATATTTTCTAGCTAGAGACCACTTATTTTAGTTTTGCACACTCGCACTTCGACTGAAACTCCGCTACAGTATGCCGGTCTTAAAGCCTCTCCTCGGGCGGTGGATTTCACAGCAGCCGCCACACACGAAGCGTGCCATATTCCTCTGCTCTAGCCGTATACTCTCCGCGCTGCCCCTCATCATAACTAACTCTGGTCACATACTCCTCCTGTATAGACCTGTCGGCCTCCTCCCATGATAACGCCTGTCTTTCTCTTACGTGGTTACCACACCACTACTGCGCTGCACCTTAAATCAAAGACGATGCAATGAGCTCTGCAAAAGAAAATCACAGCTAAATTTACTAGAAGAGAGAAACAGAGTCGTTCAGGGAGCAAACGGGACCCGCAAAAGAAGTTGATTGAAGCGAGCCGAGAATAAATAACCGCGCTTGGTGATGCTTGTGCGGCTGCTCAGTCTATGTTTACTCCAAGAAACTTCACGTCCCTGAAGGATGAGGTTAAGAAGTTTGCGGGGATACGGTGGCCGCAGCTGGCAAAGGACATAGTTAACTGCGGGAGAGGCCTTCACCCTTCTGTGGGCGTAATATGGGTGGTGATGATGACTTCACTGATAAAACTAAAGAGTCGGCCTAAAACCGCTGTTCTTGTGGAATGATATGCAAGAAAAGTAAATCTCACCGGCAGCCATCGACTCTCCAAACACGAAGTCGCTGGTTCCAGCAGGTAGAGAATGTCGATTCGTCCCTAAATATGACCTGTTGCCATTCCTCAGCGCTCCATGCTTCGTGCCGATGTGCAAATTCCAAACGCTTCCTGCGATGTCCGCTGGTCAAAAGTGGCTTTCTCGCAGCCACGCGGCTTTTAAGACCCGCAGCGTTAAGTCTCTTTCGGATAGACAAAAGGCTTAGGCGAAGGCCAAGTTCTTCTTTGATTTTCTTGGCGGTCGTGAATGGATCGTGGACGGCGGCAGCTATTATCAGCGCGTCTTCCTCCGCAGTTGTTCTTCCGGGTCTTCTTTGATGCGGGGTATCTTCCAAGCGGTTTTCCCGGTGAAACACTCGAAGAATGCGGTTGACTGTCTTCTGAGGACGGTTCACCTTACGGGATAACTCTCGCTGGGACATGAACTTTCCCAATGAAACAATTTCGTGGCGCTCCTCTAACGTAAGTCGTCGTGGCATTTTCCTTGCGACAAGTGGTCTGGGATCGCATCGATCATTGCAGCAGTTATATATCCCTCATGAAAAAATGTTTCGCGGAATGTTATTGGTGGACAAAGATAATATGACGAGGCGATATTGCCTTTTTATATTTTTCTAACTTCAAAGTCGTTCAAATCAAGAAGTGCCAAGCACTGGCTTTACCAGATCTTTCCCACAAATTTTGTTATCGCTCGCAAGATACGAGAGGTAAACAAGTCCACACTTTATCACAACCAATGGAAAGCTTAGAATAGAGAGAAAGGGTGGTCATCTCGCCGCGGGGGTGAAGCATGTTGCACGGAACAGCGAACGAGGAAGAGGAGAGTGCGAAATCATGATTTTTCCTGTTCCGAAGTCGGCCGCTAGGTGCCTAAAGGGCTAGGCTGGTCGACGCTCGCGCGATAACCTTCAAATCGCGCTAGACTGTACATCTTTCACTCTCTCGCTTTCCGTGACGCGGTTCTGGTATAGCTCGCATGTTTGCACGGTGCGTGACTGGCGCGCCCGTTTAAGTAATTCCGGCTCCCATCCTTGCACAGACGGCGACGGGTGATATTAATCGCGCCTCTGGGTGCTATGCGAGACACGGCTGGAGGACCTTTTTCTGAAAACAACACTCTGCTCTTTTCCATCGACCAGTTCTGGCAAAACAAGTGCCGATCATTATCGACCCGGCCTCGCCTCTGGCGACGTCGCGCTTCGTTGCTTTTCTATTTTTTTTTAATGGAGCTTGAGGAACGCGCAGCCTCTATATCCAACGAGAGATACATGTAGCCCTGGTACAAGGTGCCGGACGTCGAGCAAAGAAGCGTATGCTGCTAAAATAGAGTGGTGTTACTTGCGAGGAGCAGTTTTACATGATAAGGCGTCTAAGGCGAGTTCAGTTGAAAAAATGACATCAATTATGAAAAAATGACATCAATTAACAATAGGTTATCTGTGTGAGATAGGCAAGGAGTTACTGCTGTAATGTCACAAGACATGAAAGGAAGGCTACTCTTGAAACTTTTGGAGGATAGTGACCTTCTGTGGCAGTGGTGGAATATATATAGATTTCTTCTGACCTGTGATACAGAGGCGGAGAAAATGGAAGCAGGGTCAATGTAAGGCTATAATGCCGTCTGCATTTAAAACCACGACTACCAGCACCACCACCGCTACGGCCACCACCCTCAGAACCACTGCCGAAATTCCTGAGAAGTTTATTCCACCGTACCACCCTCTCTCTCGTCTCTCACTTTATTTTTTTTTTCTGCACGTAGACAGAATAACGACGAGCTTTGCGCTTAAATTAGCGCTCAATGTTGATTTTCTTATTTAAACGCTTTTTGTGTTTTTGCCAAGCGTAATCAATTTATTTCCTTATGCGCTGTCTTCTTCTAAACGCATTTATCCGTGAATTTTATAGGTACAACTGCATGATCGTACAAGCGCCAACCCCGTTCCCAAGCCGTGGCCACGTTAAACCTGTCTTAATTTTGTCAGCATTCAGATTAGTTATTGCAAGTCACAGCTTGAAGAACAGTATGGACTGAGCATTAAATACTGTTAACGATAATGATATTACTCTCCCCTGCCGGATGATCCTTCAAATCTGACTCCAGTCGTTCCTGAAAACCTTCTGCAACGACCAAGGGCAGAAGGAATATGGTAGCATATATATAGGCTGCATAGAAGCCCATACGTTCAAAACATGGCGACTCATGGTGCGCAGCCAGCGCAGTCTTCGAAATGCTTGGACAACTAAAAAGTGACGTCATAATTAAAACAAAAACGCGACGTTGAAGTCAAGTGTTTTAGTGACGTCATATTCGTGACGTCAGCGTCACGTGCTGCTTGGCGGGAAAAATAAACTGCTGAACGCCGCGACGCTTGAGCGCGACACCCGACACGAGAACGAAGAAAGAAGACACGACGAGTGCCGACCACCAACGCTATTTTTAGGTAGTCAGTTCTCGTTGTGCCTTTTTCCTTCGTCCTCGCCTCAGGTGTCGCGCTGAATGTCGCAGGTGTAGCGCTGAAGCGATGAAATGTGACGCCGCCAGACAGGTTATCGCTCGCACATCGTGCAACCGCACACCTCTTTTTTGCGTACGGGGGCCCGATGGCCACAGACGATGCCCTTTTGGGGCAAAAGCGACAGAACCGCACCCAACCGAACGAAACTACACAGAAGCGCTGGCAAAAGGGAAAAGCGGAAACTGTACACGAACGATGCACACCAAGAACTCGAGCAACAAGCAACGAGGAAAAAGTAGGGCTAGCAGAATCGAGTTCCAAACAAAAGCAAGCAGAATGGTCAAAAGATATGACAAGGATATGACATCAGAGCACCGTCAACCTTGGCATCGTCCCGCTGCCATTGCCGCTGCTCTGAGCGAACGCTGTCATAAAAATTTTTACATAGCAAGCGCTATACTTTCTAACAAAATGCACACAACTAAAACATTTTAAAAAGGAATCACTGCAATTGTTTTCGAATGCTTTTGAAACACAAAATATGTCCAAATTATTTTCCTCTTCTAGTCGTGTTTGTCCACTCATTTCATTTTGGCGCTTTAGTTCCACCACTAATTTGATGTCGCTAGCCCTTGGTTCTGGTTCAGGCTCCGGCTTCGCGACCTATTTCAATTGACCTTGGAATATGCCTATTGGTCAAAGACCTCGTACGTACTCGATCCTCGGTCGAGACGGAGCCGATTGATCTCGCTCCAGGACTGGGACAGGGGTGTGTCGTGTTCAGGCCCCTCCGAATTTCCCTGCATACATCAAGCCCCACACCTTATACTATTCTTCACTGTGTTTTTTTTTTTTTTTTGTGCGTGCATCTGCAGCACCATGCTTGAAAGCATAGTGTGCGCTTGTGGACGCCGGAGGCTGCCGAACGTATTGTCGGCGCCAGGGGCCTTCCATGTATAGAGCTGTCTAGGCTGTCTAGTATAGACGACTATATTTGTTAGCAAATGTAGCGCACTCAGAAGCACGTCGGAGTACACAGTTAAGAACCTGTTCCGATTTTGATAGAAATACCGGCAGTTGAATGAGCGCCTAGCTACTATGGCGGACAGGCGGGTACGTCCGGCATCACAGCACGCAATATTGGTTGTGTTTTAACAATATGTGAATTTCGAAATATGTTGAATACTTTTCATCCACCTCAAAAAAATACTCGCAAATGTTAACGAACGGCTGCCTTTACATGTGCCCTGTGAAATTAGGATACTATTTTGCAAAGCGTTCTCTACATTTATTTCTGTGGGCCGCACACCCTCCCGGTATCCCTGCCCAGGGTGAGCGACTCCAGTACGCACATATCCTAAAAATAGATCCGCTATGAAACGATCTTTCATTTAACGAAGAGGCGACCTCACAGCTGCACGGTGAAATCAAACTACTATGCAAAGTTTTGTTTACGTGAATTCCCGATCTGTTCCTTCGACCCGGCGACAGCAGCACCACTACACTTTCCTTACGTCACATATCAGTGTTTGTCTGCGATGAAATCAACGGATCTAGCGTCCTCTGCTATGACGCCATTGTCCGAAATCAAGTCCAAAGCTGGCCGTACACACAGACAGGCTGCGTAGGTTAAGGACATACGCATCTCTATCCTGTCGCTGAAAACGCCTGTCTGTTCAAAGCTCGGACACGTGTGACCCATTCTTTTGTTTTCGAACAGAGCCAGCTACAAACACTCGCGGCCTTGCACAAGTTCGAGTACTGTGTAACGACGACACGAGCCGTTCGATACCCAAGCGCACGTCGATGACCCGCGCGCCTCGTGACATTTGACCCCCAGGGGGAGGGAGGGGTCACGACTGCGAGGCGCGCCATATAAGCGCGGGTAGAAACAACAGCGCGGATTATATGTGCGAGCGCGTGAATGCGCCGATCACGAATCTCTATCGGCTCGCGCAGGTCCCCGAGCCGCGCGGAGCGCTGGCCGCGTTCACTTGAGGGCCGTGGCCACGTTCTTGAAAGATGGCTCGAGAGCACGGGACCCGACGCAGAAGGTACACACTGTAATACGCAGCCAGCATTTACGCTCGCTCAACGTGGCACGCGCAGCCACGCGGCATTGTAGCAAGACCGTTCCTACTGCGACCTTGGCCGAGACCCCTGCGTCCACACGACATTACGAGCGCGGTGCCCGAGATGATTACGCCTTCCCTGCGAACGGCGTGCTTTGGCAGTCTCGGACAACGATCGATTGTTGTAGTACGCATGCGTTCGCAGCCCCAGCGTACCTGCGAACCTCTTGTGCGTGCTTTAGCGGAGTATCGAATGACTCTGCAGCTTCACCTTGGGAACATGCGAGGAGTTCGCGGCGTGCCAGCGTTCAAATGGGACTCCGCGTGCGCCAGCTATAGGCTGCACGTTCTGGGGAAAGCGAAATCACGCCTCACTTGGCCCATAGCTGCATCACGAAATGCCGCTTTGTCTCGATGCGCGGGGAACAGCGATAGCAAGTTCGGCAAGCCTGTGGGAATCCACGCGGCTTAATTAGTCATCTATGCATCATCCCCGAGCTATCTCAAAATGCTCTTCGGCTTATGGCTCACGTATATTAATTAGGCCTACGAAGATTAAAGGAACTTGCCGACCAACGTTCAGCAACAGATAAGGACTTAGCTTGGACGCTTAATAAAGTTTTCTCTTTTTATGCAAAGCTCACTGAGGCTCAAAGAAAAAGTGGCATGTGATCACTGTGGCGGCAATGCACTCGGCGCAAGCCATGCAGCTGTCTTTGCTTTAAAATTTGAGGCAGGGTGTCGAAACAAAAAGTTTCGGTGCTATTAACTAATTTATTCGGCGAAAACGGTTCCGTTCTAGCTCCTGGACCAACTAGATAACTGTTCATAACCACTTGAATCGGTTCACGTCCACATGTTTGACAAAACACAGACAATCACTTAGATGGACTTTATTTTTCAGAGCTAGCTGTTAAAGGTTCCCGGCCTGAGCGTAGTAGTTGTCGTGACTATCGAGCGTCCGTGCAACGAAGGAAGGAAAAGGCAGAAAAAGCCTTTCCAATTGTCGATTTTCACGAAATTCACAACAACATGGCAATATATAAGCGTGACATGTTAACCGGAATGCATAAGCTTTATTGAAGCTCAGTTGAGAGCACTAAGGTGGTTCTGAATATCTATCACAGATGTCAGCAACCACTTTTGCTGATGGCAGTGCCGCTAAGAATAGTGGCAGCGTCGGCTGTGGAATTTTTTTTTTCGAGAACATTTAAGAGTGATCAAGCAAGGTTAAACGATAAAATTCACTGCAATTTATTGCAAGAGTGAAAAGTACACTGCCTTAAATTATATGGACAAAAATAACTGCATGTACGATGCTGGGACATAATCACGAAATGCAGCACATTTATTTCAGGAGTCTGCCATGTTAGCCGCAACGAGAGGACATAGCGTGTCGCTACCATCCACTGAGAGCAGAATTTTTTTTCTTCTTGCTGTTTGGAAACAAATTCCTGCCTAAACCACGAGTTCCACGCTTGTTATTGCCACCATGAGGCGAGTTCTAATATAATACACTGCAGCATTTTTATATTCGTATGCGACAGTAGACTGCCCCTTTAACAAACACCGCTAGGTACACGTGACTAACGGGAGCATTTCAAGAGCAAGAATTTTGCACCGGACTGTTTCTATAATTGCCGGCCTTATTACGTCATGCGTGTCTGGTGATATGGCGCTTTGTCGTCCACGGAGAGCGAGAGGCGATATGATTTAATTCGAATTCCAGTTCGTTCTGATTCTTTTTGCTCTTTCTTATTGCCCTATGTCCTCACTGCCACTGGAATCAACCAGCCAGCTGGGCGGATGATACGAATGAAATAGAATTTGGCGAAAATAGTTGTGTCGTAATGGTCTTACATTGATTACGTGCATTCCATTCACTGCTTAAAATTAACTGAAAGCAAAAGGCCCGGTTGATTTTCCCGACAAAATGGTGCGCTGAACGGACCTCATTGTTTTCGCTTTCCACCTGTATACGCGATTTTAAATCTACATAAACACTCAAAGTTACACGTTGTTAACATTTATTAGCATGAAAAATTCAAAAGGGTGCAGGTTTATCAGCTAAAATTCAAGTGACAGAGTTGCAGGCTTCTCAGATTTTTTTTCCACGCAAGTAAATGAAAAAAAAATGCGCTACTATAGTAGGATACAACCATGGGCGTCCGGAGGGGGGGGGGCAAGTGGGGGGCGGCTGCACCCCCCTGGAAAATCACTCCCTCGAACCGTGAGTGATGGCCGCACGCCAGGGGCCGTGGTGGGCTCAGCCAAAAGGGTAAAAGCAGCTCCGCTTCCACGCTTTGGGTCACATCTGCGAAATGCCGCGTCCGGGCACGCGTCTTTATGCCGTTTTCAAACCACGCCATCGTTAGCTCTGTTGAAGGCCGACCTGTTGCAGACATACAGCGGCACCGGCGAGCATGTGTTTCAAGCCGTCTTGAAATGGGTGCCTGTTTCTTTGATCTCTAGACAGATAGCGACACGGAGGCAGACAGTGCACAGCGCATCTTGTTTTCGCCTTCGTTATGCCGGCCACCGATGAATTCTTCAGGAGGGAAAGACAAATCAGCCGTGTCCACCCCCGCTTTGTCGGGCTGCTCATGGGCAAGCGGGCGATCAGTTGGCGCCGCCGCCGCTCGCTGTGCCTCCGATCCACGGGAGAGCGCAGTGCGGTAGAAGCGCCGCTATCAGAATCTTCGGCAAAGGAGATTAGCATCTTTTGTTCACGGCGACGCAGTCTCCAGAGGCGCCCCCACACCAGCGTCCCTTGCGTCTTCTCCGAAAACCAGCGCCTTTGGTCAACGCAGCCCGATGGCGCCTGCCTGGCTCGCCTGTCACCTCTGGCTGGGCCTCAAATGACAACAGCGCCCGTGTACTGTGCGAGGTCAGTGCCCGGTAAAGAGACCCAGGTGGTCGACATTATCCGGAGCTCTGTACTACTCCGTTCCTCATAACCTGAGTCGTTTTGGGGCTCTGAACCCCATAAAAACACACAAAACAAATTTTCCTACCGGAGTGGCGAGTGTCCCTTCCCCTTGGAAGTCGCACGGAAGTAAGCCCTTGCACGTGTGCGCGCCTCTGTATTTGTGCTTCGGTGTTTTTAGTGGCCGTTTGTCAACGAAGCTGAGAACAACCAAGACAGTGGACGAGAAAACTACGAGCGGCGAGCAGTGTGCGTGCGGTTGCTCGACTGTGCGGATGCGCGAGCAAGATGGAGCGAGGTGTATGAAGCTGCGAGCGTGCATTTATCTTGTAAATAAGTTTTCGTTGTATGTATAGACATCTTTTGTTTTCAACGTGCGCGTTCAACCGTTTTTCCAATCAATGTGTGTGACGAGTGTGCACCGAGAGCGTGTAATGAAGCACAGAAATGAATTTATCACCCGTGTAATCACGCAATTCGCCCAGAAAAATCCGTGGAGTCTACAGTTGCTGTTCAAGGAAGACTGACTGAGTGACTGTAGTTGCGTGTTTGTGACCATATTGTGCTGTGTGCTGGTCATCAATCCGGGTGAGTCGAGAACCCGTATGCAGCAATACTGAGCACTCTTCTCCACGAAGTGACAGTATATTTTTGGATTTTTTATTAATTTTAATTGTTTCTTCGTTGATAAACTGCAATGTATCTCTCCTAGCCACACTTTAATTTGCTGTTTGTAATTTTTATTTCATGTGTGTATTTCACTTATTTTTTATTTATATATAAATAAATAAATTCATACCGCAAATAGTGCCTTTTTGCTACGAACATGCCCCCCCCCCCCCCCCCCTCCGGCGCCAACAACCAATGGGCACCCCCCCCCCTGCAAAAAATTCTGCGGACGCCCTTGGATACAACTTTAAAAAACAGCAGTTGCTAACACTGGGCCGCGGTCCGCGGCGTCTTGTATTACTCCGCTGGCCAATCGCAACTGTAAACGAAATCAGCTTTTTAATGTTTGACTATATCAAACAATTCGTGAATAAAAATTCTAGAGGTCATAATTTTTTTTCTTGTCATAAGCTTCTTGTTAACGTAACAAGAAACGTTTAAGCAGCGGACTACTTTTTCGTCGTGGAGGAATTCTGTGCGCGAAGGCTGAATATGGGCGGAGCTTCACTGCACACTTAAGTTGTATCCGACTATAGTATTTCTTGGTAACCATTTGTACGAGAGCCTTCATCGTCGACATCACTAATTTTAAATCTATTTCCAAAGCGCGGGTCGGCCGTCTACTGCTCTGCTTTCACGCCGGCCTGACAGAAAGCGAATTCGTGCTTTTCTATTTCATTCCTTTCGTCCCTCGAGAAACTAGGCTCCTTCGATCACGTCATGAGGCTGCCGCCACCCACTAACAAGCGCGAGTTCATCGCGAAATTTCAAAATAAGCACAACTCTACCTAAGCCAGCCCCAGAAAGAGGCATCTGTAACACCGCCATGTGGACCCACTGACACGCCCCCTCTAGTTCGTGGAAATTAACGATACCGCGGTCTGGGAGAAAGCGAGAATAGCGTGGCTGAAGTCGCATGGTTCTGGCGGCCATCTTGCCCAGAAGCCATTAATAACGGCCGCGAACCGCAACGTGGTTGTTGCGGAGGAGCGGCCATGAGCAGTGGTGTTCCATTCGAGAAATTTCCCCTCGTGGTGGTGGTGGTAGTAATAGATGGCGTAATCGGAGGACCGTAACCATGGCAACCACCCATGCGGCTGGCGATTCCCGTTCTTGGTAACGGAGGGTGATCATCGTGGGAGAGGGTTGCAATGACGTTGCTCATGACGTCACTTCCAACACTTCGAACATATCTCCTGCCCCTTCTCAGTTCAGAAGGATTCATTCCTTCGTGACTATCAAACACTGGGAACAAGCGCTACTTGAAGAGCGATTATGTTTGAAAAATAAAAGGAATGGTCCGTAACTGTGCATATAGCATGCCGCTCACAAATTCTTTACCTGAAAATATCGCGAGATAAAAATACCTCCACAGCTATCGCTGAATCTCGCGTTACACAATGATAACCGCACTCCGAGTGTTTTCAGGGATATTTTGGTCTAAACGTGGAACTAAAGGGAATCATCACGAATTTTAGAGAATTTTAAGAATATAATTTTTTGGATGGGCTGAAGATATTACGAACACAATAAATTGCTGCCATTCATGCAAACACAAAATACTGAGCAAGAGATGGGGGAGCCTCAAGGTGCTTAGCCAACGTTTCGACAAGAGGACTCTTCGTCTGGGAAAAGCGTTGGTCACTGGAGAGGTTATGGGGGCCCTTCGTTCAGAGGAGGATGTTCTATTAATGTAAGACACCTGTGACGCTGAGACATTTTGGCTGTCTGCCGAATAGAAAAGAAGGCGGTTTCATCTCGCGTTGTCTCCCGCGCGTTCTGATGCTCCATTACTTAAGAGTTACTGTATATGCTTAACTCTACCATTACTTTCCACTGGGCGCACTCTGGTGGTGCATAACAGAATTAAGGTGCCGCTGCATCAGCGATGCGTGATTCTCTGTGCCGGTCACCTTAACTGCATGTTGGCAGCTCAGAGCTTTCGGTTTGGTTTTATTGGGCTTACATCCCAAAAGGACTTAGGCTATGAGGGATGCCGTAGTGGAGGGCTCCGGATAATTTAGGCCACATGGGGTTCTTTTGTGTGCACTGACATCGCACAGTACGCAGGCCTCTAGCATTTCGCCTCCATCGAAATGCGACTGCCGCGACCGGGATCGAACCCGCGTCTTTCGGGTCGGCAACTGAACGCCATAACCATTGAGCCACCGCGGCGGCTCCCTCAGCTTTCGTTGGGCGACCTATATGCGACATTGCAACCTCTACTTTTTTTTTTCCTGGTTTCCCCGAAGGTAGGGTGTCGACCTATACGATGGAGTGACCAATTTGGGAGTTGTGGGTGGGGTCTTAGAGCTGATTTTGTTTCATCCGGTCAGCATATAACTCTGCATTGTTGTGAAAATGTCTGCTCTCCATGTGTTCTAAAAGGCAGTCCTAGTTTCACCGGGAAAGTAGAGCGGGGCAACTAGCTCGTTCTCTGCGCGTGCGAAGTTCAATTCAGTTGTCTCGTGCGTAAGTTCAGCCACTTCTTGCGACACTATTCCGAGCCTTGTGTGTTGTGGTTTTCAACTAATAAATTATGAATCTAGCTAAAAATTTGCACTGGTGTCTCCTTTTATGCGAGCTAAACTCAATGCACACAGTTCTGTCACAACCCATTGCTCGCAAACTCGGGTGCTCAAGAACGGCTCTGAAACAAGGAGCTATAACTATACTTTTACCTGAATGTACCTCTCGAGCAAAAAAACAAAGACTTGGGCCTGTTGTACGCTAACGCCTTGAAATTAAGCGCTCGTCGTGTCTTTTTTTATTCGTCTTTATATTGTGCGTGGCGCTGAAACTCGAGTCGTTCGATTTTTTCTTCGCGCCAAACATCACGTGGTTATGACGTTAGGTCTGTTTTTTTTTTCATTATGACGTCATTGTTAAGTTGTCCACACTCTTCGAAGATGGCTGGGGCTGGCTCCGCCAACATTGGGTCATTGGGCTCCGAACCATAAGTCGCCATGTTTTTGGTACGGACTTCAATGCAAGCTACGCTACTAGTCTACATGTCTACCTTGGCAGTTTCCCCGTTATCTCAAATCTCCTCGCTGCACACGGCTCACTGAGAGCGTGCGGTGTTCCTCTTGTTTCATGTGCAGGTTTCTTTCCGTTTTCTCAGCATGCTCGTGTGTTTGAACTATTTGGCAGTGCGCTTGGTGTGTTTGACGGAATTGATCTCCCGCTGGTTCCGCAGGGCCAAGCGGCGGAAAGCGAAAGCGCAAAACAATTTTGGTTGATCCCTGAAGGCAAGCGTCATCACAGTTCTCGGTCTGGTGTGCATTCGCATTCGTCACAAGACAGTCCTGACATGTGGAGAAGTGCCCTGTTCCACGTGCACGTGAGCTGTGCGGCGAAGCCGGTCAGATTCGGTACTCCAGAAGAAATCGCCACCGCGCGCTCTCTTTCACAGCAGCCCACATGGGCTTTAGCACCTATAAAAGGTCATTCTGAATAGGTCTCTCCCTCTCCTCTACAGCATTATTTCTACGAGATCAGTCTTCTAGGTTTTCAAGCAGGCAGCGGCGCGCGTTGGCAAGGTTGAAATATCCGGTTAGTGTACAAATATTCGACCACGTTGTGGACGCTCGGTGCGCGTAAACGTTCCCGCAGCGCACATCGCAGGTACACTAAACGCTGGCTATGTTATTCTTGCTACATACAGTGCCACGTAAGCCCGTAGGCATGCGAATGTATGCGACAGTTGCAAACAAGGTTACGTACCGCTATAGCGAAGAAATCGCGGGACCCCGTCGACTTCGTTATAATGTGGTTAAATTGCATAGCTTTCGCAGTCTACCAGAAGGAATTTGATTCAGTGGACGCATCAGCAGACGTACATATCAATAGCATACAACTTTTAAAATTTGTAGAGCTTACCCAAGCGGCACTGGCCGGCTGCCAACCATCGGCCGTTCAGTTGTTGCTGGTCGGCAGCCCACTAGATTGGCGAAACTATGTCGGCAATTGATCAGGCCATGGTCTCATGCCATGCCGCTAAGCTTAAAGATGGCCTCAAAGGTCAAGCCAACCTTCAGCTCTGACGTAAAGCCAGCCATCCAGCAAAATGGCTTGGCTTGAGCAGATGGCCCAATGTTCAGCCAACATTCACTACCGGGCTATGTTTAATGGCACCTAAAAAGTGTACTTTGTGTGTAGGCACGAAGGCTTGCGCCATACATGAAATTCTTTTCGTAGTTTAATTGCGAAGGTTCAACAGTCTTTATCAGCGTTATTACCAAGCGAAAGACTATTTAACTCAAGGCAGAAAGTGTATGGTTAAAGAAATCTTAGTACGTCACCTGTCTAAAGTTCTGTGTAGATTTTATGGCACATAAGCGACTATCACTGGAACGCCTCATAATAGCCACATAGAAGGGTAATAATGGAAGCGCCATGAATTAGCAGTCACGTCTTCATTTGGTATCAAGCCACAGAAATCGGTAAAGCAACAAATTAAAAACATATTAAGGCGAAAGCCTTCATAGGCTCATAGACCAGCAAAGTGTCCGCAGCATTTGCCCGTCCTCAGAAAGCGTCCGCGCAACCTGTCAATCACACTTAGTTCAGACTTAATTAGGTTTCGTTTATAACGAAATTCCGAACATAGCGAAGACGTGGTATGTCATAACGCGAAATTATCACGTGATCAGCACGTGTGTGACGCCACAAATGACATCAGAGGTGGCGCGACAGATGACGTCACAGGTAGCGCCACTGCTCCCCAGCTGCGTGCCACTCGTCTCGGTCTACACTTGGTCCCCGGACTGAACAGACGCTCGATTGCGCCAAAGCGAGTTCCTGTGTCTCCTGCTACCTAGCGCGCTCAAAGGTGTCAGAAAAGCTTTCGCCTAAACGCATGTAAGGAGGCTTAAGTGCTCCCCTGAATTTTTTGATGGTCATAAAGCATGGATAATAGAATCATAATTTTAATCAGTTCTACGTGTGAATTATGCAACGTCGCAAAAAATCGAAGAGGCCAGCAGAACGTCACAGATCGCGCCTTTCGGAGATATTGTTACTGAAGGACTGCAGCGGTCAGGCCGACGCATTGCCGCGATTCTGCCAGTATACCTGGCGCCAAACCCTGTACTTCATCAGTAAGCGGGGTAGGGTTGAATCCCACTGCCAGCTACTTGCCGACATGGCTGACAGCAAACTACGGGCCGACCGCTTGCCGTGATTTACTAGTCGATTAAGTCAGCTGCCAACAATTTTCTGAATGTCGGCCACAAGCTGAAAGCCAGCCAAGGATGCTTGGGATGTGTATGTAGACGAGTGACAAGTTGCTAATCAGTGCCATCTGAAAGTGCACTAGACTACTGCGCCATGACAACCTCGGTTGAGTTACAAATTGAAATTATTGGATGTCCCAAACTATTTGGGAAAATTTGGTCTCCCATATACTCCGTGTAAAAAAAAAAAGCTTAAAGCACATTGTTTCCCACGTCCTTATGGTTAAGACGAACTTATGAAGCGACCGGAGTTCAGTGCAACGATACTTGCGGGGCGTCCGCGCGGCAAGCAAGAACTGAATCAGTGTTACCTCGCAAGAAAGCGCACCCGCACGGAGAGCTCCCTGCTGAGGTGTGCTCTCTGGCGGGGAATTTCAGATAAGGCTAGATCTTGGCGTTGCATGCGAGTAACGTGCAGTGCGTTGCCGCCGGTGAAGTCGCGCAAGAGCGGAGTGCCCCGCACGATGACTTTACGCTTAAACAGTTCGATAGGAGCTGAAGTGACGCGGTGTCGATAAGAGTTTTCGCGGTGGAGATCCGACAAGGTCAGATATCAGCGTCGCCTGCAACAGACGCGTGGTGCACCTGCTCGCAGATTTCATAATCACCAAGTTGTAATAGAAGTGATACGATTTCAAACTCTGTACTGCAGTTTGCCAATTGGGCGAGCGCTCGGAGCCGGAGTAAAAGTAAAGAAAAAAAAACAAACAAACAGAAAAAGAACACAAATAGAGGTGACTGCGGAAGAGAAAAGGACGCCGAAAAATACAAACTATATTAATGCTATTTTCAAATGTGATGATGTGAGCGTACTGGATGATGCCACTCACAAGCTCACTTGTTGCATATACTATTGCAAAACAAAATGCTCTCTTTACAATTTTCTCACTTCACGACTAATATTGTTACGAAGAAGACGACGCTGGCAGTGGCGCGGGACGGAGCACTCGCGCTAGGCCAGCGGCCATTATATCACCTCTTGTTCATGGTTCATCGCGCCTCATTCTTCGGCTGGCCGCCACGTTACATTTGGTGTGAGGTGCTGGGGTCCCTTCATCGCCATCCTGGTCCCGGAGCTTCGGTGTCCTGCGCCTGCCGTGGACGTCGGCTGTGAGTGCCTGGTCCGCGCCGCCTGGCCATGCCCAGCCCGCCTGACTTGCACCGACCTCGCCGCTCACCCCAGCCCCGTCCCCCGCCCGGACCACAAGACACGACGACCCAAGACCTGACCGACCCGAGACCCTACCGACCCAAGCCCTAAGACCCACACGTGAAGACACCGCCCCCTGCCCCTGCCGTCCGGTGCGTCCACGGACCTCGGCCGTCAGCTCCTGGCACCCTCCGGCCCAGATGCTTCGTGGACCGGGACTCATCCTTCGATCATCTCATCCACTGTGGCGGCCAGCACTTTACGACCTTGCCACTTTCTAACCCGGAAGACCATCACCGTTTCGCCCATCCCTTCATCGACGTCGTCTTCTGTTTACGATCGGGACGATCGTTCGGTGGCCCCGGATAATGTTACGAAGACGACGACGCTGGCAGTGGCGCGGGACGGAGCGCTCGCGCTAGGCCAGCGGCCATTAAATCACCTCTTGTTCATGGTTCATCACGCCTCATTCTTCGGCTGGCCGCCACGTTACAATATTCATGTCTTCATGTAACATATATTTGGACACACCTAGCATTCTCACGTATCCTTTCTCGGGAATTTCTGATAGATGAATAAATTCATGGTCCATTCAAGTCTGTCTCGAAGGGAGCGTGCAGTGCTCACCCCTAGTGTGTCCCGATGGCCTTCATTTAGCACAGAGTGCTGCAGCTCAATACCACAACTGTGGTGAGCGGCTCCCTTATCAGCAGTCAGTGGTACCACTGCACTGTAAACGGGAAAAAAACCAGTCACACGAGACGACGGACAAGAAGAGTGTACACACCACAACGACCAGTCATTGTGGTGTGTACACTCTTCTTGTCTGTCGTCTTGTGTGACTGGTTTTTTTCCGTTTACAATGTACCAACTGGCCCGCATTTCAACCCTTCTACCACTGCACTTCAGGCTTCAAGAAAATCTCAATGATAGTTGAACAAAATATTTAATGGTGCACTGCTCTCCATGGGGCATGGACAAAAGATGTTCCCAGTGACAGTTAACACTCAGTTTTTTTCACAACCATCTTTTTTTTTTAAGTCGTATAAAAGTAAAAAGCTTTATCTGTACAAACAGACAAGATAATGTACAGTCACAAAAGCAAAGCCACAATCAGCTACAAGCAGTAAAGTCATTCCCTGCCCAGATTTCAACCACTCCTATGTCAATTCGGAATGCTGCAGAAACAGTTCTCGTTACATGTCCGAGGCAAGTTGATATGAAGGGTTAGATTCCGTTTCACAGGCTCAACAAAACAGTTTGTGATTTCTTCAAGTAACACTTTTTTGTGTCTAGAAAAAGAGCCTTATGCTTATCACTCATGTCACTACTCAACATTATTTATTTTTTCCAACTTCCTACTGGAATCCAAACTACAGTAGAATCTCGGTGAAATGAACCTGCCTGATACAAATTGTGAGATGATACGATTCGAAAAATTCTCTGGCCGATGTGTAAAATTTCGGGTGTTCAGAAGACTCTCCCGCGCTCCTACCAATATTGTGAAGGCAGGAGTCACGATCACCAGTCGTGCAATGGGCGGTGAGCATGGCCTGTACATTGCCAGCACCACAATCACCGGTCACGCATTGCTCACTGTGAGCATCGATGGCATGTGGCCGCAAATAAATGCTGTCAGTAAATATCCGTGAAAGCATCTCCCATGCTACGGCAAAGGATTTAGGTTTTTTTTATATGAATTTAGCGGTGTGATACGAATATTTTTACGCCCCTTGAGATTCTTATCAGCGAGATTCTACTGTACTTAAAACATGTCACCAAAGGTGCTAAGTAAATTGAATGCTTTGCTAAACAGCCCAGTTGCTGCTACTAAATTTTTAATGGTACACTAAATGTCTTGAGCACTTCCTAACAGTATAGGAAAAAATTTGATGTCCTCAAATCAAGTTTACAACACTAGCATGGCAACATGCAAAACAAGTCAACACATTTACACTGCCTGCAATGTGTTTCCAAAAAGGGGTTAAAAGCAATCAGGTCAAAAATCAGCGAACAGCATCCCTGCTAAGCACAATCTTGCAAAAATGCTCAGCACATATGTAGAGCTTCCACTCTTGACAAAACTGTTCAATACAGGAAGGCTACATAGCAACCTGAGTGCTGCAACATTTGGCTCTAGGCGAACAAACAAAATAAAGATAAACAAAACATAAAACCAAACCACCTGCTGACTTAGCATCTAGACTGATAGCCAACAGATACAATCAAGACTGGAAAATCATCTCAACAACAATATCCTGTAGAATACATAATCTCGTCACAACTGAGGCCATGGGAAACATTTAAAATTAGAAAGCCTCAATGGCACAGCGCCCACCAGGCCCTCAGGGACGATATTCAGCACTCCAACTTAAGTGCAATTTGACTAGAGCCCAATAACAGCTTACAAAGTATGACACATTCACAGTCATTAACAAAAAGTTAAAGCATATTTTAAACCTCTAGCTATGTACGCAAGAAATTTCCTTTCGACAGTGGCACAAAACAGAACTGGCACAACGCATCCAAAATGAATTACTAAATCACTGGCACCAAGAACATTTCAGCAGTAATCACTCGAGGTTTATCCAAGGCGCTGAAATTTACACAGTGAACACCTAGAAATGTAAAAATGGAGGACAGACCCACCATAAACGGGCCCTGAAACACTTCCCCTGCACACCTTAATTTGTTTCCCTGCAAGACTTCTCCTCCTTTCCTGAGCATTTCTGATGAACTGGAAGGCACAGCATAAAAATATGCACTATCTCGTGCAGCTTCCAAAATTCGGCCAAATATGTTTGCATACGCCCTTCAGTTTTTGCCTACTATTTGACAACATGCCCATGCAACACTCTTGCATAGCATGCTATTCAGAAAAAAACCACAGCGAACATGGGAAACATACACAGGAAAGGATGAAAGGAAACGGAGGGTGTGTTTCACTACTTCTTTAACATTGCAGGCATACAATAGAAAAAAACAGTGTTGCTTTGTTCGTTTATGGCTAGCATCTGAGCAACATTAACTGGTGAATGTACAATGGGTTTACCAAAAATCATGCAAGTATTTAAGCTGCTGAAACGGCAATGTGCACCATCACATTCTGGGATACCCTGCTACCTGTAAGTTGTGGTAGGCGGGAGAAGCCATTAATTCAGCAAAAAGAGAGGGAATAACAAGCAGCTTGAAAAAGCAGTTATCCTTCTTCATGATATGATGCTGTACTTACAAAATCTATAAGCACGTAAAGACTAATTCTGATAAATGTTTGCAAATCAAATTCGAGGTGTACCCTCTCTGGTGGACAGTCCTAATACAAACATTAGCAAAATTTGGTGGACTGAGTGCTCCTAATTTCCATCCAATGTAACCTCCAGACAACAACTTTATGGGGAAGCCACAGAAACAATCTCAAAGCATTGCAAAAGTTTATACATGTGTAGCCATGTACAGGACCCCACAAAAGTTTTCACAACACAGAAAACACAAAAAAGCTGAATTTCCCCACTGCCTGTACGTGTGGCCTGGCATTCAGGTGCGCACTATGCTGATAACATAAGGAAGCACAAAGCGCGCCTTCAAGGTATGGTTGCATGCTTTTATTGCAAGAAAATTATTTTTTTCATGTGGTTTCTGTGTTCTGAAAGCTTTTGTGTGGTGCCCCTGTACATACACCTTAATACGTGGAATGCATAAAAAAAAAGAGTTAAACACACTTGCAATCAGGTTTGCCAGGTCCTAAACTAAAGAAAAGCCACAAAAATTGTATCAGTACCAAAAAAATTATTCAACCTGCAATTCAGATGAGAGAGGTAGCCAAAAATGGCACCACGGCCCCAGAAATGTATAACAACAAGCAGAAGCGTTTCCAAGAATTTATAATTCTTGCAGGACGCAGAGTAACACCACCTGTGCATAACTGCACCACTGACGAAATAAAAAATTATTGAGAAGCATGGGAAAAAAGTATGGAAACTCAGAAAATTTTTTTTTAAAGGAACTGAAAAGTCCCTAGAAGAATTTATTTTGTCCTCGCCAGTGTAGAAAGACCGAGTTCCAGAGGCACAGTCATAGTAACTTTAGTTCCCACATATATATATATATATATATATATATATATATATATGGAATGTATGCCGCAGTTTGCTTTTTTTTTGCATGAAGTTTATTCAGCGTTCTATAAGCAAGAGCATGATTTGATGCACACATTGCTCTTGACTATTTCCTCCATGGTAGTTTTGTTTCTGCCGCTTCCTGTAGCAAAAGCAGGCTGTTTACTAAATGCAGGTATTCAAGGCATCGGCAATACAGCCTTGGGCTCAGTTTCTCATGCCACATGGTTTGCTTTTCAGCTGTGTATCGGGACGCTATGGCTCCCATGAAGCTCCTCATCTCTGTAAAATAAGGAAAGGCTTAGTCTGCTTTTCAAAGCCATTTTTGGTTTTCCCGGGCACCTGTGTCATGTGAAACAACTAAAAAAGAAAAGCCCTGCAACCTAAAGAATATTTTGCCTGGGGTTCCATTGGCTCCCTGATTGACACATGGTCTGTGTTATGGCTCTATGATGTGCTGGGTCGCTTCAGATGAGACAGTTGCCAGTCAGCGCCAGTACTATCTTCAGTGTTACTTCTGTGTTCTGTGTCGTTTTTTTGCTCTGCTCTATTATGACTCTGATTCGCATCAGCACACAACTTGGTTGTTGGGCTGGCACGTGCCACCGATGACCAGTCAACGAACTTTGAACCAGTAGTGTACGGAGGAAACAAGGTAGCAAGTACAAGGTAGCAATAAGCAGCAAGCTACACTCTTACTTCGCTGAGGTTCGTTTGAGTGCATGGCGATGAACGTGCTTTACTGCTAGTTCTAAGAAAACCTACATAGCAGCGTTGCATAATGGAGGAGGAAATTTTTAAGTCATGCCAAGGAGGAGGCAAACATTTAGTGAATGCAGGAGCAAGAAGTTTGATTTTAGGTTTTATGGGATTTAGCGTACCAAAGCAACCCGGGCTATGACGGAGGCCGTACTGGAGGCCTCTGGAAAATTCTGACCGCCTGGGGTTCTTTAATGTGCACCAACATCACACAGTACACGGGCCTCTACAATTCCAGCGAAATGCAACTGCCGCTGCCGGGATCAAACCTGCGCTTTTCAGGTCAGCAGCTAAGCACCATAACCGCTGAGCCACCGCGGCGGCTCACAGGAGAAAAGTATTTCATCAAGTTTCATCAAGGACATGTTTAAACGTAACTTGTCAACAACACGGCAGGTACAACAGGATAATGGTGTTCATATGTAGCATTCTGGAGTACTCAGTGTGCTCCAACTGTGGGCTAAAAGAAAGCAATTATTCAATCATTCAGTCCTCATTCAGATTTCAAAAGTAACCAAAAAGTAGCCAAATAGCCACGCTTAAATTTTTGAACAGAAAGGGTCCCAAAAGTAGCCAATTTAGCACTGAATGGAAAACCTGGCAACCCTGCTTGCAACCTACTGAACATATCTGTTTTCCGTACATGCATTCAGATATTCCTGCTAGGTTAAGAATAGAAATAAGAGCAAAGCAACTTTGCTTATGTCAGATTCCCACGAAACCGTGGACATGCAATTTGATAAAAATCAGGTTACTAAATCAAAACTATGTGAAAGTTTTGCTGCAAACCAAAATATTTCCTCGGAACAAAAGTATAGCATGATGGCCTTGTAGCAGATCAAACGCCTCGCATTCGGGAGGTACAGCCAGCCAAATCTTTAGCTGGCGTGCATGATGGCCGCATTTTCCGTGCTCCTGCAGCTTATGACGAAGCTAACTTGCAAAAATATCAAATCGAAGCACAGGCTCATTAAGCCCGTGCTTAATATTGAGCTTTCTGCAAGTTCGCTTCATAGTAAAGCACAGGAGCACGGAAAATGCGGCCGTCACGCAGCTAAAGATTTGGCCGGCTCTACTGGGTTCAACCCAAATTGCCACAGTGTACCCGCCGGTTTACTAATAGGCACCAGATTTCCCCTGGCCAGATGCTCAGCTTTTCTGGGGTGAAATACTTGGGAAAAGAGTCTTGGATCAAACCGAGATGAAGATGCAGTCTCCTTTCCCAAGCTATGTTCTCTGTGAAGCCAAGCACCGGGCAGGGCGACGGCTACACCCATTTGAGAAAACAGATTGTAAACGGCCAGCAGTGAGAGTTGAACCCGCCACCTCCAGAAGCCGAAGCGAGTGCTCTACTCCGAAGCCATGGCTGCGGCATACTTTTGCGGCGCAGTATAGGTACAGTGCGGCGTAGAAAAAAAATATATACATACACACATCAATTGCAAAACAAAGTGCACATACTCTCGAGCTCTGTACAAACTACACTAATAAACAATACACCTTTTACTGATACCATGCCTAAGATAAAGTGATAGGATGATGTTCTGTTGGCGGTAGTGAGCAAATAAACAGCAAGAGGACTGCTGACTATGCTGTTCAATGAGCTACCTTATCTTCTGTGCCTAGTGCAGTGTAGAGAAAGGTGAACATCGTTTTTATGAACTGAAATTTGGGCAAATAAACACGCTGGTTAGCCCCCCTACCCGAAGCACCGAAAACAACAACACATAAATAGTAGTCCAGCTTTCAAGAACTGAAAGACGTAATTTCGTTTCAGACCCCTACCAAATGGCAGTGACTCTTTCATGCGAGGACTAATCTGACCTCACAAATCCATAAACAAAACAAAGCTTAGTATTAATCAAAGTTTTGTCAAATGAAGTTTTCGCGTCGCTACTGACAGTCTATCTTGTGCAAACTTTCTCTCAGCAGAGAGTAGTTGGGCTTAGTTGGTACAGATTTGAGACCACAATAAAAAAACAGCCATAGACCTGGAACATAAGGAGAGGCCATGTGAGCCTACACACTGTTTTTTTTATCATACTCTCAAAACCGGTGTATGCAACCGAGCATTGATCAAAACATGTCATGTGATGATGTTTGTTACTCCAATCCAATGCTGCTAATGTAGCTCTAAGAAGGCACAAATCAAAAAACAGATGACTCATTGCTTTTAAATCTTGGCTAACTGAGGGGATAATAATGGCACAACTGTTCCCAGCATTCTCTGCTATCGATACTTGAGATGCACTTAAACATAAAATCTCTGCAAAGAATGTAGCTACTGGTGAAGACAGATAAAGCATTTCATTTGTACAGTCAAATCCCGTTACAACGAACACCACATTAACGAACATTTCAGATTAACAAACTTTTAAGAAATCCCACGCCGACTGCTTATAGTTTCAAATGTAAAAATATTTCACTACTACGAACTTCAGAATAACGAACATTTCAGAATAACGATCGTTATTTAATTTCCATGTCATCTTAACAACACCTCAGTACTACGAACTCATATCCCAAAATGCGAGGATTCTTAGATTTCAGTGTATCCGTCACGGCAGCCGGAGCTCCAAGCTAGCAGACGACGCAGCGCGAAGAGCAGGCGCCTTGCAACTTGCTTCCCGCAAAAACCTGAGATGGCGCGGGAGGAGAAACATGCGGGCGGAGACTTTTTTTTTTCCTTCTCCGTTGCGGTACGCATCACGTTTTTCTTGCTTGTTTTTTCAGTTGTTCGCGTGCTGTCACCCGTGTCAGGCCTGTCCATCTTGTTTTTCTTCTGGTTTTTATTGTGTTCGAAGTGCGTGCCGGTGATCGCGTTGCCATGAGCTCAACAACTCCAACCACACGGAAGAAGCGAAAGCAGTTTTCTTTGAGTGAGAAAGTAGGCATTCTTCGCGAGATAGAAGACGGGAAGAAGCAATCCGTCGTGGCTAAAGAACGTGGAGTGGCGCGGTCAACGATCGCCATGATTCTCTAAGATAAAGAGAAAATCTTTAGGCACCAGCAAGAATCTCAGCTTACCCCATCAAGGAAGCGACTGCGGCTTGGCGATTTCCAGAATATTGACGCAGCAGTGCTGACTTGGTTTAAAGACGTGAGAGCACAGAATGTGCCCGCATATTTATAGCCAAAAGCGGCACAGCGACCGAAGGCGTGCATAAGAATGCGGACGGTCTGGAATCGTTCGTTCTGCAGAGTCTCTGCTGCACCCGTCAGAAGACGATCACGGACTATTTCAAATAAATGTGCCTTGTCCGACGATCACATGTGCATTGTGTGAGAAACGAGTTCAAGGAGGTACCGTTTCAAAGGTAGGACGTTTGCGTTACTGTAATGCTATTGTTATGGCTAATTTTTGGGCTTTCACTATAACAACCTTTCAGAATAACGAACGTTTTCCCGCGGTCCCCTGAAGTTCGTTGTAACGGGGTTTGACTGTATATTCTTCAAGGTGCACAGCCAGAAAGACAGAATTTGAGTACTACTGTGTTGATGCCAGTGTGAGCAAGGACACAGCAGTGGACCTCATCTTGAGTCCAAGAAATGTAGAGCTCACTAAAGGCAGAAGAATGAGGTTTCAATGAGCAGTGACACACTTATCTGTCTTCTACTGCAGCTGCACTTCAAAATCCAGCAATGTTCTCATTTGAAACCTTTAAGTCACCAATAACTTTTTCCAATACCAATCCCTCTCATTGAGCAGCTGTGGACATCAGTGCGTCCTGTCTGAAGCATCCCACAAGATATCACACACCAGCAAATGGTATGGTAAATTCATGCAACAACATCCATACAAACTGACTGAAACACCATTCCTTTCCGATAATTTATGCTTTAATATCAGTAGAGAATGAGAGGTCAAAGCTATTGGATCATTTATAATGCTTAGAATATAAGACTTAATAATGCAGCTGCATTCACAATAAAATTCTACCATATGTTGTACCTCAATTTCAAAATTAAGGTTATAAATTAAAGCAGAGAGCCATGCAATATGCTCTTTCCCATGGTGGTTATCAGAAGAGCAGGAAAACAAACATACGATGACATTCAAACTAAAATTTGCATTGCAGGAAAAACCTGAGCAAAACAGACGCCTGGTGTTGTACCTATTCTAACCACCTTGAACCAGGGTAGCAGAGGAGCCAACTGAATCCAATCAAATGTCATTTCTCAGCTAACAAAAACCTTGTTTTGCCAAATGTGATGTCACTCATCACAGCTTGTGGAAACATATTCCCACAAAATGTTTTCAGACCAGCACCGTCCTCACTTGGGGCCACCACTCTAGCGAAAATGGGCTTCACGGCAGGTCAAGGATGTTGTTCTGTTCGTAGACAGACTGTGTAAACTTGTAAACTTTGTAAGCTTCCTCCGAGACAGATGTCACCAATGCCCGCAGGTTCAGCTGTTCCTCGGGCAAGGCCTTGGCAAAAAGCTGTAAGAAAAAAAATACAAATTACTGTGAAATTGAATTACTGTACAAATAAAACAAAACACTGGGATTGACACCAATTAATTTAACCAAATGAAAATGAAATAAGCAAACATCAGGTTAGCCCTACCAGAGCAATAATAAGATCATACCATTGCAGTAAACTTCCTTGGAGTTAAAGTCTACCAGCATTCTGCACGCACACAAAAATTAGGAACTATTATTCTTAAAATAGAATATTACACTAACTTTTCAGTAAGATCTATTGCTGCTGGAAGTGAATCCTGGAGAATGATAAGCAAGCCATGTGTTTCATTCAGTTGGCATTTCCGATAACTCGCACATCATCTTTTTCACAAAGTTCAATGCACACCAGACTACAGACCTCTTTGTAACTCAGTGAACTTGTCTGACTGCAACACGATACCTCTTCCTTATGTAACCACTCCAAATTATGTCAATTTATACTGCACTAGATGTATTGCAGCATCACTAATTAAATTTTGGTAAGTGGTTAATTATTCATGTTAGTACTCCTGTCAAGACTGCATTTCATTTTTAAGGCTTCTACATCCGCCTTTTGACCAGCCATGTAACACAACTTCAAGAGGAGGTTTCGCCAACTGCTCAAGGCAGTAGAGGAAGCAAAACACTGATTTTGTTTTACCTCACCGGTGTAAGCAATCAAAGATTATGAACTGCAAGGAAAACTACCAACAGCCAGTAGGCAATTTGAAACAGGGTCCTTTCCACTATATAAGACCTCGTTTTCCAAACACTCCAACTCAATCAACTTAATGCAATCAACAGCAGCCTGATGCTAATCATCATCAGCAGCCAACATAAGTCCACTCCTAGACAAAGGCCAATAATCTAAATTTAGGTTCGTTCCACATCAGCCATGGTCGTGCTATTCTAGCTGATTTCCTAACGCCTTTGAACACTTCCTATCAACTATGTCAATTTGAGAGAACATGAGGTAACAGTTATGCACATTTTATGTTCTATTTTCCTTTCCTCTTCACAATTTTAGCTACAATAATATCAACTTGCACTGGTCCTCTAATCCACGTTGCTTCTTTTTTTTTTTTTAAAGCCTTAACATAAGACTAAGCATTTTCCTTTCCGTCACTTTCTGTGCTGTCCTGCTGTGATTATTTGGTGCAGGTAGACATAATAACCACTTCGAGTAGTATCTAATTATCTATTGCAAGCTGCAGCTCTTACCAAACTGTTGCAGATTACTTTTGTTTTAGCCACACCAATATTTGGGCCTACTTTAGTACTTTGCCCAACCCTGTTCTCCAACAGTCATGGAATTCATCCCTTACCTGATAAATAATGTTCACCCCAGCAAATGCAAAGCACCTGACCGAGGCAGCAGTCAAATGCATGATGCAGAGTGTGCTGAGAACCTCTGAACCCATACAGGCCGCCAACAGAAATTGAGACTGGCAACATTTAGAGCTAGAGGCCTACAAAAGTAAAGCTAGTCAAGCTGTGCTGCTAAAAGTGCTATCAGGCATTAACATAACGTAATGGGACAAATTAAAGTAGGAATGACGAAGGAGGTATACATATTTATCTCCTTTAAGCACGTATTATGATGCAGTGAAGGGAAAGTTTTCATAATTTCAGATTTTTGTGAGCAGCATCATGCCAGGATTGCAGAAAAAATTCGCATCTTCCCCACTGACTAATTATGCAATTTCTGTCAGGTACTAAAATATCCACACTGTGACACAGGACTAATTTAAACTCTAAATTATACCTCTTTTGAATCATTACTGTCATAACAAGTCATTACACAAACAAATCAACATATTTTAGGCCTTTAAAGTATTTATGCTTGCAAAACAAGCAAATGAAAATTAACACTCATCACAGCCATACCAGGGCTACCAAAAACGCAGAGCCAAAAAAAGAAGCGGATACCTGCATTCATTTTGCATACCTGACCCATGTATCTTTCTACAAGTGATTCTTTCGACAGTGGTGCATTTTATCACATCCTAATTTGGGAAAATTGCCCCTTTCAAAAATGACAGGTGACAGTGTCCAGGTCGCGTCCACGTATGTGGGCTCGGTGCCTGAAGTGCTTGAGACTGGGCTAGTTGTGCTTAACCGTTCGTACTGTCGCCTTCAAAATCTGTCTTTGTCAATATAAACAGCACATGTCTCGCATATGACAGTGCCCAAAGGGGTTAAGTGCTGAATAATGGGCGCCTAGTCCCTTGCCAAGCCTTGCTGACCTCAAGAAGTAGTGTTCTCAAATATAAATGAACTTTCCAAGCTTTGCCTTTTTAGCACAAAATGGCTAATTTTCTAGGCTCCATTTCTAGTTACTGTAACAACACAGAGCTTTATAACTTCCCTTTGTATTCTGCTTCAGAAACTGTAGATTTAAATCAAACAAGCACCCTGAATTTAGCACCCTTCATGCTGCATGTAGGGTGGTTTTTTTATGCCAACTAGCGAATGCTGGCAATAATAATTAACAAAGAATGACCTTGGTCATATATTCTCCATCATACACGCAGACACTCTTCCACAGTAATAAAATCAATTTTTTTTTATGAATTTCTAGTACCATGAGCATCTTTGAGTATTTATCCAACAAATCCTATCATTTCAACAATAAAAGCTTAACCATTGTGGCTTTTTGTACGAAATTTTGTACATGCCTATAAAACTGTCAGGACTCTGGATCGAAAAACTAATGAAGCTTTCTTGAGGCCTAAACATACTATTTAGGGAGAAAGAATGTTTTGAATAGAAATAAAGAGTGGCACCTGGAAAGGTTAAGAATGATGAGGTGTCTATGAATATAATGAAAATGCTAACACTTTATCACAACAAAGCTTAGTGCAAAAGAGTCATCAGCAGAGCAAACAAAGACCACATTCAGTTTTGTTCCTATTAGTCAAAAAGCATGACTAAGCAGCAGCCAGTTGCAGGGTGCAACCTGTCCAGCAAACGATGCAAGCAGCCATTCAATTAGCAATTTTTCAGAAACACAAAAAGAAGCAGCACCATCATCATTGTGTCACCTTTCCACTTCAAACATACGCTTGGAAGTTTCGTTCTGAGTTGGGACAGTTTTGAATCAATAAACACACCTTTAGGAGTGGTAAAGCCACTCCTCGTATTTTTCATGGAATTTCAGTATTTTTGGCCTTTGAAGTCAGTACCCTGGTCTCACTTTACTAGTGCTGTGCCCATGTCTACCGCAACTACTAAGCACTGCAGATACAAGAGATACAAGGAGGGCACTCAGAGAGCCATGACCAGAATATATCTCGAGTGAATAAGTCAGCCAGAGCAACAAACCATGCGGAGAGGAAAACGTCCCAACCTCCTGAATCTTGGGAAGCGTCAACATGGCGAGTGAGGCACCCTTCCTGATAAGCCATGGGTGATGTTTAGCGAGAGTCTGGTCGTAGCTCTCCTGTGCCAGTTTTCCGACAGACGCGTCATCATTGGCAGTGCTGATAGCCCTGCAAAGAAAAGAAGAAAGAAAGGCAAGCACCATAGGTTTTTCTTTGTCGGTTTATTCACAGCAAAATGCACAACACTCACATATGCTCAGATGCAAGCAAAAGTACACAATTAGAAAGACATCGGAGCATAACTGTAGCACTGTAGCTGATTTCCTCAAGCCACACCAGGTGATACCATTCTTCAAATACCACACCAGTTTTAAAGGGGCTAGCCACCACTAAACACATCATAATAGTCACCACAAGTGATATTGAATAAAGCCTCATCTCAAAAGCTGTGCAACCGATCAAATCATGGTTCTTCCACAGACCACCACACAAGCAAGTGTACACGCAAACTGAAAAATGCTTCAAATGTAACTGCATCCACACATGCTGTTCAGTTGAGTTACCATCCAAACCTGTGCAAAGCACTGAAATATACTTAGGAGAGCAGAAAGTTGGGCTAGTTGGTTGATATACATACTGAAAAAATGAGGACAAAGCAAAGACAAGACAAGGACTTGTCCTTTTCTTGTCTTTGCTTTGTCCTCGTTTTTCTGCGCAATTTTTTCAGCACTGAAATATACATCTGCTGGTGAGGACAGGTACACAGAAAAAAGAAAAAAAGCCAGACGCTAGGTTTACATGCAGCACTTCTAGGTGCTCAGCTGGCCCTTTCCATGAAAAGAAAATAAAGATTTGAACTGAACTGAACTATGCAACAAGGTCCTTGCTGGCTCAAAGGAGTTGGGGCTAAGCATAGAAGCAGAAATTTATTTCTCTCTAGTCTTTTCGCATGTACAATATTGTTTGTTGATCTGGGGAACGACTACCTCAACCAATCTTGTGAAAGTACTTACTTTACAAAAAAGAGCTGTACGAGCGATTGATAATTTACATTACAGTGAGAGCACGGGTCCTTCCTTCCTCAACCATAGACTGCTAACCATCACGGCGGCTTACCACAAGAAGCTTGCTGTTTATATCAGAAACCTTATGAAAGGAAACTGGCAGACTTTCGAGAGCACATATTTAATTGCCCAAACAGCATACAGTCTTAGGCACCCTCAATACCATGCATCAAAATCCTGTACAAACTATGGGTTCCAAAAACTAACTCACATAATTCCTCATACATTAAATACCTATCCATATTTAACAGAATTGTCACTACAAAATATGTCCGAGGTCAGATTTAGGAAAACTGTTCACGAATATTTTTGTTATAGCTAGTTGTGGTGTGTTTTTACCTAATCAGTTTTTGTCTTTGTTATGTTTTGATCTTAGTTTTGTTGTGCTTAGCTCTATGCATGCCTGATCTCTGTTTCGTTGTCAATATATCCGCTGCTTTTCTAGTTTCTGTTACTTATGGAAACTTTGTACCATTGCCAAGTGCCACTTTGTTTTTTTGTTTTTTTTTACATGGGGAGGGCAGGCCTCTGTCAGGCGCTACTAGGCGCCTTTAGCTTGCTCTCCCTTGTTTGCAGTCTCTGTACTGGCCAAACAAAACCAATAAATAAATGAAATAAAAAAAGGAGGGAAAGAAATCAAAGTTGGTATGAAACCCAGTAAAGCCAGTACTACCAGTGTTTGCTGCCAAATGCTGTCTCCAAACACCACATTTCAAAGGCCATAATCCACAACCTCAATGAGATAGCTGGCACACTGGTTGCACATTTCCTGGCTGATGAAGAGTACACACCTTCAGCAAGCTGACAAGGGCTTTGCTGCCTGTGTAACCATGCTGCTACTAGAAATGTAGGGATATAATGTCCAAGACTGTCTCTCCATCTACTCACTGCTTCACGTCACTGTCAGTGGATGGCACATCAACATATACTTGGAATATTAATTTTTACATTCCTACATGTTTGCACCTCCACAAGTCGGCACTCGGGAATATTCATAAGGTAACATGCTTACCTGGAAAGCCAAAGGGCTCCTGTAGTTTGCTAGCTAAACAGCTACAAAGTATTCCTTTCGCAGTGATGCTAAATGTTTCAGTCATGACTCAAGTAATATAGGTATCTCAAAAGGACAAGTACTCCACGTTTCCTCACATTAGATATACATCGGTTGGAAGGAGATCACAAACAGTGTGGTCAGAACACAAACCAATGATGTACATAAGCAAGTTTTTAAAAAATGAGCAATGCATGCAAATGGGGGTATTAGTGACTACGTCTGTTTAAGGAGGAACAGTATGATAACGCTGTGGAGGCTGACTTATGCAATACATGAAGCACATTTCTTGCCAAGTCCTTCAGCTTCCAGTAAGCTGCTTAGCAGGGTCTGCAGAAAGTTAGGTGGTTGATGAGATTAAAATGCTTGCGGGGATACGGTGGCCGCAGCTGGCAAAGGACAGGGGTAATTGGAGAGACATGGGAGAGGCCTTTGCTCTGCAGTAGGCGTAGTCAGGCTGATGGTGATGGTGATGCAGCTTCTATACAAACCACTGTAATGGGACTGCCATCCCAGGCCACAGAGATTCTCCCTTGTTCCTTCCAACTGCTTATAGAGCTTAACAGGACACAGAGCACTGTTATGCAACACTGCATAACTGTGGGATCGAGGTCCTTTCATCGCTTCCACAACAGCTCACCTTGACCACATGAAAATGGTACAAATCCTTCCCATCAAAAGAGGCTTTGTGATAGTTTTCTTTTGTGTTACATAAATCTTGCCATCCACTTCTCAGATGCTAGTTAAAATTCTCCCGGCGACATTACCAATCACCAAATACAACAAATCTTTAACACTTCGCTCTGCCTTGCAGTATGGTACTGGAAAAATGTGCTTGCCAAGAGTGGCACTTCATATGCCAGTGGCAAAGAAATATATGACACTACTCAAGTGAGGCCTTCACTGATGTCCAAGCAAACCATACTCACTTAAAAAGGCTGGCGACAAACTCCAGTGCTCTATGCAGCCGGAGTAGAGTGCGTGACCCAGATGGCTTCTTCTCGTCCGCAATTACGCCTGTCTGTTTCTCATACTGAATCATTGTGTTGAGTGTTTCGTAGTTGTCTGCTGTGTCCGGTGACTGCCGATATTCCTCCAAAATGACCAACTTGCTTTTCACATCTGAGTTGATGAAGCCAAACAGCGAGCCCAGGTCATCAAAGAACCTGGCAAAGAAGAAAACCACCTGATACACAGAAGACAAAAGATAAAGCAGCAATGCAAAAGAAGTGAACCGTTTCCAAAAGTTGTAAACAAAGTGATGAAGCAGCAATTGCACACAATGTAAATTACTGCTTTCTCTATTCAATATTTTTATGACAGCAACTGTGTCAACAACAGTTCCATGGCACACTGCTAGTGGACATGTCGCTGTTTCTAATCCTCACCAATGCTACTGATGTTTGCTCAAACATAATTCACTTAGATTGGGTCTCCGATCATGACATCCTTACTGGCAGCATTATTCACCCATCTACCATTAGGAAAATGCCTAACAAAAGAATAAAATGCAACAAGAAAATAACTTTGATGGAATGAACCCTACTATAAAATTCTTAAAGTCACTTGCAGCATGTCGCTAGCCACGTGGTGTCCTCATTCAATCCCTCATTCAAAAAATCTTAATTGACAAGGATGGCCTGAAGCCTAACTGGGAGAAATGAAAAGGTAAATAAAAATTCAGGGGCACTTTGACTGTCTAAAGTGCGTAGAGGCGAAAGCATTTTCCGAACCACTTTCGCTGCTTCGGTGGCACTGGTGGCGTCACATATAATTGAGTACTAATTACTAAGTGAGGACAAAACATTAATTAATGGTTAATTACTGATTAATGCCTGAATACTAATTAACTGCTAATTAATGACACTTAAGCTTCCCCTTTAGGAGTGGAACACGACAGCGTGTTGTAGCCCTGCCAGGGAGTCCAAGGAACACCACCACCCACGCAAAGCTTTTGCTTTTTGAGGAAAGAAAATGGCGCAGTAATTCTCTGTCATCTCATCTCAGTGGACACCTGAACCGCACCAAGGAAGTGCAAGTGAAAGAAGACAAGGGCCCATAATGAAGGAAATGAAAATTGTATTTGAGGAAAGGAAATTACGCAGTAACTGCCTCACATATCTCGGTGAACACCCGTCAGAATTCAGGGGGGCACTTTTTTTACCTAAAGTGTGGTCACTGATGTGTGGTTAAGATGTTAAGCTCCTCTAAGAGTGGAACGCTGCCAAGGAGTACATAGAACGCCATTGCACATTCGGTTCTACACCTCACTCTTCGGTAAATTGGTTTTTGAGGAAAGGAAATGTATCTGTCTCTCATGTGGACACCTAAACATCCCTGGAAGGGAAGGGAGGAGGATGGGAGTGAGCGAAGACACCCTATTCACTAGACGCGCCTTTGTTCATTCCAAACCATAGCAAACCATGGCGGAGTGGATAGCATGCTCCTCTCACGCGCCGAAGACTGGGGTTCGATTCCCGAGCTCGACCAATTTCCTACTCGCTTTTATTTATTTATATGACCTGACTAGAAAAGTTAATTAGGCTAATTGGGTAATTAAGCAATTAACTAAGCTCAGTCCCACTTACTTAGAGCATCACTATAAGATCCCTTCAATTGGTTGCATGGTTACTAGACAAAGTACAATTGGCCCCGGTTGAAATTCGCGCACTGTGACGTCACGGCCATTTCGACCAATTGAAAAGCGTGACATTTCTGTCGACAACTGCTGCTTACAACGATGAGACATTAAAGGCTTTTGCCTTAAAACAGTAATGTCCTCAAATGAGGCCCATATGAATGGGCCTCAAAGACATCAGAGGGAATTTTGAGAACCTAGTATGCCCTCCTTTCACAATCGTTGTCATCCAGCCTGCGACATATTACTACATATTACAGGACAGACGCTAGTGTCTATCTTGTGTGTTTCTGATCTCTCTCCTTATTGCGTACTTTAAAGCTAGTAATATGTCACAGTCTTTGGATCAAAAGCTCCAACTAGCCGAACTTTATTCTTTAATCACATCCAGCCTAATCCCCAATAACTAGTACACAGCCAAAGTCATGCCAGTTTTTAAGTCCTGTAATTGTCAATCACCACTCAACTACAAGCCCAATTTGTTAAAGGAATATGGGCACCTAATTTTATTGCATGTTTTCTCCTTTCAAATGATGCTTTAGACATTAGAATACATAGATCACCGCGTGGTTTGAACGGAATAATTTAATTTCTTCTTTCATGCTGTTTCGGCTTCATCAACCGAACTGGGGCTGAGACGTGTGGTTGATGTTTAGGTCACGTAATGCAGAAAAAAGAGCAATATAAGTGGTGAGACACAGTTTTAACTCACTACAGCACTTAAACCAGCCTGCTTCAATAGCTAGAATTACAACAACTGACGCATCAGCAGTTATATCGCAGTTTTTTGGGCCTCATGTGACAAACATCATCTCCAGGTCACAGCCATTGCTTGGTTGATGAAACCGAGACAGCATGAAGAAATTCAATTATAAATGGTTTAGCGGTCATAGGCGAATACCGTGGGGTGGTCCGTGTATACCAACGTCTAGTGCGTCGTTTGAAAGAAAAAAACATGCAAGAAAAATTTGGTGTCTATAGTAGTCTAACAAGCACATCTTCACACTACTGGATCGTGTCATACACTCCAAAACTATAACCTACTAAGAATAGGACGACAAAATCTTCCCATATCCATGAAGCTTTCACAAAGGATATTCATGTGATATGCAGCTAGCTAGATTTAATAATGTCTAGCTTTCACCCACTGATCCTGGGAACCACAACAACACCAAATTTTTACATTTTCCATATCCTTGCATGGATTGAAGATTTCCACACAAATTTTTCCATTTTTCAAATTTTTGCATAGATTGAAGGTTTCCTGTCATCCAAAATCCAGTTCACAAGTATCAATACCTCTAACTTCTGTTTCATTCAATTCACATCTGGCATTTCACAAGCAACTGAGCTTTGTCCATTGGTTTTCTAGTTAATATCAGTGATTTGCCTAACTGCATGTCACCCCAAGTAAGGCTTTTTGCCAATGACTGCGCTATTTATTGTAAAACATCCACTGATGACAATCGTCAAGCACTGTAATACTACCTGTGTGCATTAAATTTATGCTGCTCAGACAGACAAATGACTATAAATCATACTAAAAGTGCGCATAATTCACAAGCTATTTTCTACTGACAGCCACAGTGCTAAGCTTACTGCCACAAACAAGTGCCTTGCAGTCAATTTACTGCTGGATTCAGGATCATCGGACAAACATAAAATTAAATATCCATGAGCCATCCGCAATTCATTTCAGGACTACGCTATACGTAACATTCAAACCCTGCAAAACCCTGCTGCTCATTTAATTTTTTCAACCAAGATATACCTTGAGTGCCATTTATCGGCACTTTTGCATATTATTTCCTTTTAGTTCTCCCTTTCTAACCGTGGGTCTCTTTGTTTTCTCCTCTCATTTTGAATTTATATGCTGTTCTCAATTATTTTACTACTGACTGTTGCAACGCTGAACGCGCAATACGCGAAGGCAGCTTGTTACGGTTCTCCAATGCTGCAGACGATTATAATTAATTCTGATCAAATCAGGAAAGTGCACCATCCAAACTTAGTATTGAAAAAGCAAGAAGACTGGCGTACGCCACCTCTGCATCAAATTCCAGCTCGAATAAGCGAGCGGTCTAACCGAGAGAAGCACTTTACGGTGCGCGTTTAAAGTTGGAACAACATTCGGTAAACTTTGCACAGCTTGCGATCTCAGCCAAATTGTGACGCCTAACATATGATCGAAGGAAGTAAGCAACTGGCACGCACTGCAATGGGCAACGGTCGTTTGCAGCGCGGTCAATGCAATGCGAAACCATGCGACTCCATGCTTCCTGTCTAAGCCCGCGGCGCAAAGGATAACGGCAAAAGGCGAAAGGCGCTTTACAAAGCATGCAAGCATGCTGTAGCATCGATAAAATTACATTTCTTATCGTCAGCCCCGCTGAGTTACAAGGAACTACCGATAATGACGAACGGAATCAGACGCTCTTGATGTCCCATAATTATGGCATTGCTAGATGTTACACGCACTAAACGCTAGCATGGAAAACTGGGCATGGAAAACTGGCTAGTGTTGTTTGCTATGACTCAGAAATATACTAAAATTATTAACATGAACACTCGCTCCGCTGCAAGAAAACAGCTGTACTCTAAAGATCGCACAGAGTCAACTTACTTGCTGAGCTCCCTGTAAGCCGTAATGTAGGCGTCCATGTCAAGGTCGCCTTCATCTTCCAAACAGTTCTTTAAATTATCAATAACAATTTGGAGGCTAAACACTGACATTGGAGGATATGAAACACCTGGGACAGTGAGACTTATACAAACACTGTTTGAGCGGTGGCTCCCAAGTTGAGGGACGATTGCAAGTAAAAAATGAACTAAAACTGAACACTCATAGTTGCCGCCCGCTTTGTTTATTTGCGCTAAATGAGAGAAAAATATTCGTTATGGTTAGTGGCATAAACTACAGAAAGAACAAGCATGTCCTCGCAGAAATGCCACTAGAAGCTTGAAGATTATTCGAGCGAGAGCGCTCAATAAATTGAGGCATAGCCTCTTGTTTGAGAGGTTATGATAGAGCGTTGGCCGTTGCGCACACAATGCAACAGAAGCCGCTTGAATCCAACAAAAGTCTTTATTCTGTTTATTATTATTTTTTATTCGTGAAGTCTGCCTTGAGGCATAAGTTGAGAAAAGATAACCCCCTTGATGGTATAGTGAACTAGATCTAGTTCAATATAGTATGGTAGCGCCCGGATATTCGCCCTCAAAGCACCCCCCCCCCCCCCCCCTATTTCTCTTTTCCGTCGCAAGGGGGCGCTACAAAAAACAGGAGAAAGAGAGGTTGTTGTTCACTTGCGCGCGCTATTTTCAAATCGTTTGACCGGTAAGTCGCGGACGTTGTTTTCTGCGGTGCCTGTGTTTGGCGTGACGAGCATGTGCTTTCTGTTAATTAATGACTGAAGTGCGCAAAAATGTGGTGTTGTTGCGCTCCCCAGCGGAATTCGAATGAAAAGAAGAAAACTGCAGGGCTGTCTTTTCACGAAGTGCCAGTCGACATTGACTTGCGAGAAAAGTGGGTCGCCGCGATCCGAAGGAGCGACTGGACACCGAACGATACGTGGTGCTACAGTAACGTACGCAGCCGGCATTTCAAACAAGATTTTATTGAAGGTAAGAGAAGACGGTTGAGAAAAGGTGTTGTACCCTCGGTTTTCGAATATTACCCCCGGTACATGCAGCCGAAGGTTATACGTGAGCGTAGCATGGCGAGCATTAAAAAGAGAGCTATAAAGAGTCGATAGATATTTCCGCAGCAACCACCTCGAACTTCCCGTTGGCTGAATAGGATGCCCCCACAGACACAACGCCAAATTCTCGAAACAAGAAGTACGACAAAGGCGTGCAGATCGACAGCAACGTGCAATCAAGTTGCATCATTACAGAATGAGCGACGTGGAAACGAAAGGAAAGAGACCTCGGAAGCCAAATTCTGCGCCTAAAACAGACTGTCAACAGGTACAAGGAAGAGCTAAAACAGCAGGACTCCATTGCATCCGAACTTTCCTATATACGACACAAAGCAGCAGAGAACCACCTTGGCGCCTTATTTCTGCTCTATCAGATCCGAAATTTCAAGAAAGAAAGGCCAACGTGGTCTGAAGATATGACTCGCCACTGCGCTGTTCTGGGACATCTGTCTACAAGAGCTTATGAGCATGTGCGGGGTGAAGCCATTTTGAAGCTACCAAGCAGTATAGGTGCTTTCATCTTACATTGGCATACAGGATGGCGAAACAGGATTCACAAAACTAGTTAAGACTCAACTTAAGGCTGAAGCTGAAATCTGAAACGCCACAGTCAAGGGTGTGTTTTCTTACCGTTGATGAGATGCGCATCAAAGAAAAGTTGCAGTATCACAAGCAGCAGGACTGCTTTATTGGGCACTATGAAGTTGGTGTGGGCGATGGTAGCCAAGATGTTGTTTTAGCCAACTTTTTGCTTTGTTTTGTTATGAATGGGTTGTCCACATCATACAGAATTCCAGTCAGTTACTACTTCACCAAGGGCCTCACTGGTGTGCGCAACTTCATGAGCTTATACTATTCATTATAAAGAAAGTAGAAACCTGTGGCTTCCGCAACGCAAGACTCGTCACCGACAACCATAAAGCATATGTACTATCAGCAAGAAATGAAACGCGAACAAGAAAAGCGAGCCACAAACAGAAAACTAACAAATTCTTGGGAAGGGGAGGCTCTGTCCTAGTAGAGCGTAATGTCACATCGAAAGCGTGAAGACACTTCTATAGAAGTGTTAACAAACCTCGCGTGTACTTGCTCTCTAGGAGCTGATATGTTGCTGCATTTGTGTTGCTTCATCAGTTTTCTTGTTCGCGTTTCATTCGTTGCTGATAGTACATGCCATGAAAATACCTGGTAGCGGTACTGTGACATAGAAAACTGTACGTCTAAGTGACCCTGGAAGGCCTCTGTTCCTAAGTTCTGATCCCTGCCATGTGCACAAAAAGTGCGCTCCCAGTTTCTGGCGCACAACATTGGGCCAAAAGCAGAAATTTCATCAAGTTACCTCAAGGATGCATATGAATTACAAAAAAACTCGAGTGAAACCAATGCGTTATCTGAGTGGAAAGCACTTGTACCCGAACAACATCAAAAAAATGAATGTGGGAAGAGCCATTAAGGTACTATCCCCAGCAGTAACAGCTGCCTTAAAACACTTAAAAGGACAAGCTGCATGGTCACACTTAACAATACATCCTTGCAACGGCTGGCCCAACCATCATATGTATGAGGAACCTTTCTCACTGGTTTGTCCTTCTTGATACAAGCAACACAACGCAGCATATACGCCAGAAGTTCCCAGATGCTCGTCGTTATGACGATGGCACTGATGATCGGCTGGATTGGCTCGAGGTAACAATGCCAGTGTACTTGGAGGACATAAAAAGGAGATGTGCACATCCACGTGAATTTTTAACAAATGAGACCTATGAGGCGGTTTTGATCTGCACATACTCTAGTGTTGCCTGTGTGAGATATCTCTTGAGATTTGAGAACTTCTCATTCGTGCTTACTCGCAAGTTCAACAGTGATCCAATAGAATTACTGTTCGGAACGCTACGGATGTGCTTGAGATGCAATGACACCTTGGATGTTCGTGCTACCCTTTCGGGGGTCCAAAAAGTGCTGAAGACAGGAATAGGCGCCTCTGATATGCTGCCAAACATTGCTCACACTGAAAGAGCAATAATGTCTCCCATTCAGCCTTCCGAGACATTTCATGCACAGGCCAACCTAAATGTACATCTCTCAAAAGCTGCTCACGTGCTTAAAAGGCTGGATACAACAGCGCTGCCCTTATTCATAGCTTCACTGCAGATCTCTGCAACTGTGTATGTGGGGGGTTACATTGCGAGAGTCATCAGCGAAGAAATGAACTGCGGAGGCTGCGCAGGTATATCCTCGAGATCAGCAACAAACCAACCGCTCTTGATGCATTCACACGTAGTCAGGACCAAGCCGGGCTCCTTTATTTCTCACAGCAGTTGCTGTTTGTCCTGGACATCCTAAGGGAATTTGGTGATGAAATGCTGAAAACGAATTCAACTCCCCCTAAACCGTTAGCAACAATGGTGCGTCATGCTGATTGAGAATTCTGTGCCTCACAACTCTTGAAGTGCCAAGATGAAGAAAAAACGTACCGTCTAAAACTGATGGAACTTATAGCTGTGCGCTTCTTCAGACCTCTCCTGACAAATTATACTTTTGGCATCACTGACAGGCAAGCTGCACACCGCCAATCTCGAGGAAGCACCTGAGGCTTGAAGGTAAATGATTTTCTTCTGCATTTTCTTGTTCTGTTCAGAATGAAAGCATCATAAAGATGCCGTACGCCCATATTGTACATGACTTAGATGAGCAGCAGCTGCGTCGCTGGATATTTTTTGCGGGGCTCGCCGCATGCTTGCAACACGTGGCTTTCTCGAAGCACATATATATGCATGCGTAGTTAAATTCGGCCCCTTGACGGGAGCTCAGCAAACAGGAAACCAAACGTTAAATCCGGCAACTTCCCCTCGCATGCCCTGCCATCATTTCTGCCTCATCACTGCATTCGAAATACCAAAAAAAGCCTGGCATCGCATGCAAATACAAACCAGGCTTTGCAAGCAGACAATACGCGACAGGCGACATAGAAACCCATTTTCGGTGGCACTCCCTATGGCGGCGCTTTGTACTAGCGCTGACGGTGGCGCTGTACAGGCACGGCCATAAGTAAACGGAGCAAGCTATTGCGTTCGAAGTGCAATCACGCTTTCTCCTTTGGTAATGAAGAAGCGTTGTTTGTCTACAAGAAAGCCCACCAACCTCCTCTACCAGCATGCGCGTACCGCTGCTGGAAATTTCAATTAGGTGACGCGTGAAAAATATTCGAAGACAGTTGCGTGCTCTGTTTACTTTCATCCGCGCCTGTACATATTTTTTTCTTTCGCCGGGCATTGAAAGAATACAGGAGGCACTGGTATGGTTGAGCACAGTGAACTGTTGAGGGTTTCAGTAATTTAGTTATGGCGTAGGTTAAACCAAGGTTTTGTCTAGACGGCTGCACTGCCTTGACTTTAAGGTGGTGGTAGCAAGAAATTTCAGGGACAATGAAAGACAAGACGACAGCGAAACTTAACTTAGTCGTTCCTACACCACGATTCAATGGAGGGACTCGATCTTGTCTCTTTGCACTTAGTAAATTAGGGCATATAAACAGGTTGTTTCTTCCAGTTTTACAACTGATGTTTACAACCATTTCAACTGCTACAAATGATACCAAGTTTGGGACGGCCACATTCACAAAACACCCACCGTGAGGGTTGGCCGAGCGGCCAAAATTCGAGCGGCGACGAAGTGGGGTTTTGACCTTAGGTTGAATACAAACTAGTAAATTAATTATGATTGTAATGATGATAAGCGAAGTAATCAACTTCCATACGAGCTTGGCCATACAGCTACCTACAAAGACTAGCTTGTCTAAATGTAGCATATTCGCTATGCTTGCACACTGAACTGATGTTTGCATGTGGTGAGAATGATTAAAACTGGATGAGAAAAGCCAGCTGATATAAGTAGGGGTTGGAGTTTTCGTTTTAAACCAAAAAGAAAAAAACGACAAACATATGGCATATTCATTTTAAAAAAATTCAGTTCTGTCAGAAAAGGATCAGTATTCGTAAGATGCATGCCACAGCTTTCTGGCTATTGAGTACTACGGGTTGCAGAAGCCAGGAGTGCACTGTGACAGCAAGATTGTTGGATGTACAGCCTTTAGCCCGAAAGGTCTGCTTCAAGGCCATGTAGCCGGGCTCTTGTAGCATCTATGTATGCCCCAACTTTCAGAAGGCAGAGTATGAGAGCTCCTTGTACCTTCGAGAGAGCTGGACCCTTTTCCTAAGAAGTTCACCCCAGAAAAGCCAAGCACCAGGCCGGTGGGTACCCGGTGGCACTGGAGATAGAAGCCAAAACCTCCCGAATGCAAGGCGGATGCTCTACCACAAGGCCATCGCTAGAATGAACGAACCACATGACATGGCCTAGAAGCAAACCACCCTGGGCTCTGAACTTTTCGCAAAACATGTTAATTCTGAGGCATTGCTCCTATACTTTATAGATTCAGGCTGAGTGCAGACCGAGAGGCTCTACCACCTCGTCAAGCTTTCGTCTACTAGCGTTCCGCCTTCTGCTCCCAGACTGTCGTAACCTTCTCAAAGTGAAAAGGGGGGACACTGGTCTTGAAAAGAAAATTTTATTAATTTAGTCATAGTTATGAAATTATCAGGGCACATGTATTTTTGTGCGTTGATTCTAGATATGTCATTTAATTTCATGTAAAACAATTCCTTGTGCACTTATGCACTTTTTATGCAAGTATTTTGCGGAGAGTTTTGAAGAAAATTTGCTGCAGGAAACTTCCTGAAATGTATGCCATTGGGTTCTCTTGACACCAAGGAATACAATAAGGGGAAAATTATCATCCTGGCTCTCAGACAACTTGAGTAATAGGGCACTGAAGCTGCCACTTCAGAAACAGGAATACACACTTTCCTTATCATTTCTAAAGCGAGAACTTCGAAACTCTATAAATTAAGTTCTATGATAGGCAGGAAGATAATTTCACCCTTATTGTATTCCTTGGTGTCAAGAGAACCCAATGGCATACATTTCAGCGAGTTTCCTGCAGCAAATTTTCTTCAAAACTCTCCGCAAAATACTAGCATAAAAAGTGCATAAGTGCTCAAGGAATTGTTTTGCATGAAATTAAATGACATATTTAGAATCAGCACACAAAAATACATATTCCCTGAAGATTTCGCAACTGTGACTTCATTAATAAAAATTTTTTTTCAAGACCAGTGTCCCCCCTTAAGGAGCTTTCTTGCAGTATATAGGGACAGCAATGATGTCTGTAGCCGCAACAAGCTGCCATGTGTCACAAAACGGTCATGCTCTGGCTTCGATGACGCCGCAATGGTGCTTCCATCACTGCACTCATCGGGGGCCCTCTGGCTCTTTCTGGGTTTTCCTTACTTACAATTCTAAAATTTGTTCTTGAGAAACGTTTGTTACTTCCACCTTTACTTCCACATAAGGAGTAGTCAGCAGGCTGTCGAGCAACAAATGCACTTGTATTTACCACAGCCAAAATGTTGTTTCAACATAAAGGTAGCATGACAAAAAATCTGGTTTTACGTGCATATGCGAGGCAAGCGCACACCTGTGTTGCTCACCTGTACGTTGCTTTTACTTGTGTTTTTATGGTCTGGGTTTGCACACAACCCACTTTTTAAAATATTTTGTCTCAAGACCCTATCACTTAGCTTCTGTTCTGTGACTTTCTTTTTATGGCACTTGCATTCGGTATTGCAATTAATGCTCTAAGCACAACCGTTCAAGTGTTGAATACTGGTACATGAAACTTCTCTTGCTAAAAAATAAGTTAACACTATGCGATTTCTGAGCTCGCAAGTGTGCGACACTTATCACCGGGAAAAAGCCTACTATTTTTCCTCGGAAATAATATTCGACGAGAGAAAAAAAAAAAAATTCGCATTTTGCAGTAAACATTAAAAAAATTTTGTCAAATTTTGACAAAGTAAAAACATCTCCAACCACTAGGTACCAGACTGCCATTGTATTGAAATAGGTACAAATAGTCCTAGTTTTCCATAGCATCAACACCGTATTTCCATGTATAGGGATGCGTTTTTTGAGGGCGCTTGGAGAGACCTAGCTACTGGGACGAATCTTGCAGCATAGCGTCCAGCGCAGCCAGCAACGAAAGAGACCAACTTCCTCGTTTTATGTGCAGCTCAGCCCCAGCGCCATCGGTAGAGAAAACAGCTATAGTTGGCACACTACACGTTATTTTTGCTAGGAAAACTGTTTGAGGAAACAGACTGTGAATTAGCTGCATGCATCTTATACCTTGACTTCAAACACCACTTCCGCCACCAACAACATGAAGGAAATGAAAGGAATCCTTGTTGTTGCTTCATCCTCAACAAATCCCTTGAATACCCTATACCCTTGAATCAGATACCCTTGAATCAGACAACCACAGCTAACATTAAAATAATTTTATTCAATGTACACAATAAGTATTACAATAAAAAAGCCACCCTGACATCATGAATGTAAATCATTGCACACACTCCTGAGCAGAGAAAAATGGCAGACGCGCTTATGCACATCATGGCAGAAGCGTAATGTTATATCACAGTACAACTCCTCTGCAGTTAATCAACCATATGTTAAATATATTAAGCACTTAGCCATCCATGCATACATTTTACTCTGTGCCAAGCTGCTTTGACTGCTATAGCATTGCAAGTTAGAATGAGAGCCTGACCAATGTCGTCACACACAATGGTGGCTGCACAAATGCAGGAACATAATATTCCAATTCAGCTTGCCCAGTTCGTATTTCCTTACACTGTATCCAAGTCTACAGGTTGGCATTTCCATGTTGCACACTGATCAACAAACGGCAGCACTAGTCAGCAGTCAGGTGGGGATGAATTACTGAACGTGTTTTCTGGCACTTTGCACCTATGCATTCCATCACCATAGAAACCATGTTAACATCCTCTATGTATTAAAACACTCGAAATGTGCTGCAGTAAACACTGGCTGCTCCACTGCCACTTGGGCTTGCAGCATTGTTGGGAAGTTGGCTTAATATTACTGAAACGGATCCATTCATCGAAACAGTACAAACCTATTTAGTACATACATACACAGGTTTGAGTCCAATGTTCAGGCCAATTCCCCAAATTGGAGTATATTTGTAATAAGGGAGTAATTACTCATTACCATCCACCCAAATGTAGCCATATGGCTAGAAAGGAAAGCTATACAGCTTTTACAGAAACTTCGTATTTGGAGAAAAATTTGTGCTGGTCTCGGTTGAACCCGGGATCAAAGCCTGCATGGGTAGCCACTCTACCAACTAACCAGGACGGCTTGCAGATGGTAGGGTGAGAGCGAATTGACCAACAACTCGAAGTGACAGTGGCATTTTCTGGAAGTTTTTTTTTTTTTTTTTTTTTCAGTTCCAGAAAAAATATATGTGTACTGGCTACAGGCATAATTTTTTTTCAATTTTGGGAAAATGCCAGCGGTAAATCCAGGGCATGAAAAAAGCATGGCAATAATTTTCTCAATTTTGGCTGGGCAAACATGCATTCCCAATGGTATCAGCTCCATAATGCTGCATACTGCATCATATGCATTATGCTGCATGCTAGTTCGTATATATAGCACACACACAAAAAAGGACACTTTGAACCTCTCTTAAGATCAGTGAAGTAGCTTACATGTGCGTAATCGTTTTCTGTTCATGGTAGGACCCCTAAGCAAACTGCGGCCACTGTACAGGTCTGACCAGTATTCAAAAATATATTATTCAGTTAAAAAAGTGGAACTGTTGGTTTCATTATTCCAGCTTCATTCTGAAGTGCAAATCTCTGCATTGTCAACGTTACTGACAACCCTTCCCATAAATTTTAGTGCTACAGTTAAAACTTTAAATTACAGTAAAAGCTTCCACCTAGGGGCTTTACTTCCACCCAGTGTCAAGAGGCTAAAATCCGCAAAAGAAAGTCCTCACTCTCGGGTTCACTGCTTTGGCTTGTGCTCGAGTTTCTGCGAAACGTAGGCAAACAGTAATGAGACACAGCATTGGATGAAAGCCTTTGGCCTTTGGTCATGACGTAACAGAAGTAGTGGAAGCTGCTGCCAAACTCAAATGTGTCGAGGGACCAGCCAAACTGGGTGTCAGCGTAGAGCGGGCTCCGGAAGTGGGGCTGTGCGAAGGTGATGGATATAAAGCGGCCGCCACCGCACAGCACACGGCTGACCTGAAATGTACACAGCAGGATGCAATTCAGCCTCTTCAACATACACAAAGAGACAAAGAAAAAGCATGTGGCTGAGAAAGCTGCACAGAAAACACTTTGTTGTAAGCTGTGCAGGAAATAAATTAAAAGGAACTTTTGTCACCAACAGTAGACTAGTTTAGTTTAATTAACTGTCTGCAGCGGGCAGCCTGGAGTCGTCAGCTGCTAGCAGAAACTTAGCTGCATTCTGCCAGACTCTAATCATGCGTTACTCTAAACTATATGATGCATCGAGCTTTTGTATGGCAGGCCATTTTTTTAGATTGCTGGAAGCATGCAAAACCTCCCTCTAGCATGGCGTTGATATCACCAAAGACAGGAAAGTGGCAATTTCCACTGCACAACTAACTCTGACTCCATTACAGCCATTACTAGAAACACATGGCATGCCATTTCCATAAGCATTTTATTCTCAGTAAAAGAACTCATGGGCAGGATCATGGTCTTTCTGTGAATTTCAAACAAAAAGTATGCACATGTTGCTGAGCAGTATCATGTGCAGCCTCATTGTGGAGCCTCATCATGTGGAGAATCATAAAGTGGAGCCTCAGTAAGCTGCTGTCCAATTTAATAGCGGAGGCCTCCTTGCTAAACTAAGAGTCATCTTTCTTCAGCCATGGCTTCAAATATGAAGTAGTCTTCCTGTCATGTTAGTTAGATTTGTGATAGCTCTCCACGTATGACATAGACACAAGGGCAACAAATTACTTCTGAATAGAATAGCCAGATAAACTCAAAAATGGAGTGGCAAATGCCCCTCAAGGGAGACCCTCCAACCAATCATCATCATCATCATCAGCCTGACTACACCCACTGCAGGGCAAAGGCCCCTCCCATGTCTCTCCAATTAACCCTGTCCTTTGCCAGTTGCCGCCACCGTATCCCCGCAAACTTCTTAATCTCATCCGCCCACCAAACTTTCTGCCGTCCCCTGCTACGTTTGCTTTCTCTTGGAATCCACTCCGTTACCCTTAAGGATCAGCGGTTATCTTGCCTTCGCATTACATGCCCTGCCCAAGCCCATTTCTTCCTCTTGATTTTGACTAAGATGTCATTGACCAATTGTCACGACATCATGGTTAGTTTATGGTTAATTTATTAATCTACCGTTAATCCCCTACTACCTGCCAGCTCCCTGCAATGTCATGCTACTAGGAACAACGTGATCAACCACGATGTTACAAGGACTGGTTGATGCCACTTGAGGCACATCTGCCACTTCGTTCTTAAATTGTATCTGACTGTAGAGCTTTCTGTTATAAAGGACAGTGCTATATGCAGGTGAACCAAAAATCTACAACGTTTCATGCTCAAAGCATACACACAGGCAGCATAACTGGAAATTCGGCCAACATCACATGTGACAACACGAGTTCATTTCAGCAATATAATGCAGCGTATACAGTTTGAATGTGAAGAAACATGAGAGCTACATGTTAAATGGCTACTGTTGCAAAAATGAGACTAAAAAGAAATGGTATTGAAACTTCAGTATAATATGCAAGAATGCAACTGCCTGCAGCTGCAAACTGCCTAACACAGCAGAGAAGTGCTCTAGCCAGAATGTAAAGTCTATTTCCCAAAAACAACTAATGCGTTACCATGTGTAGATTGTAGTGTCTATCCCCCCAAAACAACTAATGTCTTACCATGTGCTATGCCAATGCCATTTGTATGATTCGAATGCATTGGGATCCCCTTTATTATCATCAAAACGCACATATCAGTAGTGTTACCGTTTCTGTACCTCTGCGGTATCCTGTTACACAAGAAGCTGCTCAGTTCTTACATTCACCTTCTAGTTTTAACAAGTTAGTTTTACCATAGCAATGTTCAGAATAGCTTGAGTCGGCATTATAATCAAATGCTTCCTAGTTTAAACTTCGCATCTAGAATTTTTATGTTCGCATAGAATATACAAGGTAAGGCAACAGGCTTTGCTTTTGGTGGCCAGCATTGCAGCGCCTTTACCCTGCTCGCTACTACGCCAATTGCCCAATATGCAGAGATCATGCGGCTTCATACCACGCTATCTGGAACTTCAATAAAACTTCGGTTGGGCCTAGTTGGTACATGATGTTGTGAAGGTGTAGGTTGCGCAACCATGGGACGAACCACAAAGAAAAGACACAGAGACACACACAAGCGCTTGTGTGTGTCTCTGTGTCTTTTCTTTGTAGTACATCCCGTGGTTGCACAACCTACACTTTCACAACACGCTATCTGGGCCTGCCAGGCCATTTGGGCAGCCCTCGGCTGCCTGTCTCAAATGTAGCTGACTGGAAGCGTGACCTCCGATCGCCCAACCTGGTTGATCAGCGCCAGCTGGTCGCCTGGGCTGCGGCGGCCACAAGAACCATTGGGGTACTGGACTAAGGGCTCCACATTCAGAACGAACTCCCCTTCAACCTCACCAATAAAGATATTTTACTGTAGTTTGTAGCAACACAGTAGCACAACAAAATACTGAATTTACCTCCTTCAATACTTTTGTCACCAGCAGCTGGGTTGATTCGGAGATTGTCCACGGGTCTTTTTCTTTTACCATCATAGCATCTAGTGTGGCCTTTTCAATGACTACATCAAACGAGCTGTCTGGAAACTGCAGTTGCGTGGCATCCATAACGTGCCATTTCATCTGAGCACAGTCATCACAGTGTGACGCCATGTTATTTATCACCACACGAGAGTAGTCAATGTTTTCAATGTTCTTAAAGCCATCCTTGAACAGTAGCTCACTCAGAGGGCTGTTTCCACAACCTGGAAAAAAATTTTAAAATAGAAAAATTCCTCAATAACACGTCCCAGAAAACATGTAGCAGCAATGGTAAATATTTGAATGTGAAGTGCAAGAAGAATCTGCACCGACATTAAAGATGTGGTCAACAGAAATCAAAGATGATGGTAATGATTAAAATGCTGTTAGCAAGTGAACAGTGACTCGCCTGAAAGGCATATGCCTCTGAGCCACTGCTCCACACAGGGCAAGTAAATTGACAGAATGAAGGAGAACGAAGATGATGCAACAATACCATTAGCTGCGTGTGCAAATGTCCAAAGCATAACATGACCACAGAGAGTCTACAGAAGTTTACTGTTACAGTCCATTTATTCTCGCGCAATTGAACTGACCACCTCTGAATCTATACGGGACCGCAAAAACTAAACAATCGGTAATGTAATGCATCGCTCAATAAGTGCATCCGAGGTAGAGTAATAAAAAAAAAACAGCATAACTTTCACGAGGTAATAACTCTGTAAACACTGCGGTGACATATCTGGTGGTAAAACAGTAAAATGCCACTGGCACAGCACTTGTTTAGTCCATTACATCAAAAGCCATTAAAAACACAGCGATGAACCATTAACATCACATCACAAAAATAAAAAGGTTGCTATTTTGCTAGTATGTAATCGTTAGTGCTACAGCCGAAACAAAACAAATGGTTTAGCACGGCGTAACCACCGCTGCAGGGTGTTGCGCCGCATCGATGACACGGCGATAGCGTACTCATGCAGCTGCATACGCTGCACCACGTTTGATTCTCTTGGAGTCGCCGCTTACAGTCAGAAAAATGATACCACTGAGTTAATAAGAACAGAAAGTTGGGCTAGTTGGTGTGGAATCATTACTTAGCAGCGCAGAAAACAAGGACAAAAGCCAACGAGGAGACACACCACAAGAGCAGAACCACTGAGCTCCATTTATACGATCAGGCAGCCAAATCAAGTTAGGCGGGCATGCTCCAAATCGCAAAATATTATAGCAGTACCGCTAAGAAATGTCGCTCACCGAGCATAAGAATCCGATCTGTTTTCTTGACATGCCGACTGATGAGGTGGGCATACGTATGGTACGGCAGCAACCAGTCGTACGTGGCCTCAGTTCGATACCTGTCATCCCAGTAAGCCACATCGCAGTAGCTTGCATTTTCCTTCGGAATGGCCATCAAGCCGCTCACATTATTTTACCCTAAAACCCTGTAGCGAAGAAAGTGGCAAATATGCTCCGGCTTGTCAACGCACAACGCGGAAAGCACATGGAGGAAGGGAAAGCATGTGCTGGCGGCTGCTAGCAACAACCACGTGGACACGGGAGTACACGGAGCTGCGTAACCAAGGGCAACTCCAACCAATGAAAAAGCCTCCATCTTTATTTCTTCGACCGCCATGTTGTTGTCGTCCGTGCTCGTAATATGCATGCAATCACATCGTTTCTAAGCATTTGCCTGATCAACAGAGTTTTAAAGCCCCATTTCCTCTGAAGTAATCCACTAAGAGTTTTGGATTTTTGCGAGGACGTACGTTATGAATCGAAACTGAAATTCTGCACTGATAACTTACAACAAAAAGCCCTAAAACATTTAGGAATGGAGTCGCGTAGCAGATTCTTTCCCTTCCTCCATGTGCTTTCCGCGTTGTGCGTTGACAAGCCGGAGCATATTTGCCACTTTCTTCGCTACAGGGTTTTAGGGTAAAATAATGTGAGCGGCTTGATGGCCATTCCGAAGGAAAATGCAAGCTACTGCACAAGAGCGAAGAACGGGACAGACTGTCTCCCCGGGCGCCTGCGTGCGGACCCGGAGGTGGCTGCCGCGCCATATACGGCGGAAATAAATGTTCTTCCTCCTCCTCCCTAAAACATGACTAAAAGGATACGTTTTTTTGCTTGGTATTCGCTTGCGTTAAAGGTCCACATGCCGGCGCATATCTTTAATGTTCTGCGTGCCCGGTGCAATAAAGGCGCACACATATAAAACGCACTCGATGGCCTTTGTTAAAAAATCACAGCCGCTTACACGAAGACGAAGTGTTTCACATGTTATCAATGCTAACTAGTTCGTTAAATGATTAACACGATGACGACGCCACGAATTCAGGGAGATTACTGTTGATTGTAGGTAGAGGGCAGGGCAAGATGGCGTCAGTAATAAACTTTTAATGCATGTCTAGCATTGTCCGACATATGAAGCCTTGTGGGAGAGGAGGAAAGTATAGAGGGGTAAAGGCAAGAGCGAAGGAAAAAGAAAGAGAAGAGAGGCAAAGAGAAAGTAGAGGGCACGGGTCCAGTTGGCGAGAGGAGACGGGTGAGTAAAGGAAATGGCGCAGTAACTGTCTCAATTCTCGTTGGCCAGCCCCGAAGTTACCCTCCCGTCTTTTATATCCCCCCCCCCTCGCCCCTCCCCCGCTGGACGCAGCCGTACTGCACCTCCCCAGGCATGTGTTGGGTGCAATTTACGTTGGGTACCTGAGCCGCGCCGTGTGGGTAGAAGGGAATGGAATATGAGATAAAGAGGTGCCGTAGAGGAGGGCTCCGGAATAATTTCGACCGCCTGGGCATCTTTAACATGCACGAGTATCTGGGTCCGAACCCAACGGCGGCGGCCTCGTTTCGATGGAGGCGAACCGCACCTCTTCCTCTCTTCTTTCACTCCTTCCAAACAGCCGCCGCGGTGGCTCAGTGGCTATGGTGCTCGGCTGCTGTCCCGAAAGACGCGGGTTCGATCCCGGCCGCGGCTGTTGAATTTCTTTGGAGGAGAAATTCGAGGCCCGTGTACTGTGTGATGTCAGTGCACGTTAAAGAACCCCAGGTGGTCGAAATTTCCGGAGCCCTCCACTACGGCGTCTCTCATAGCCTTAGTCGCTTTGGGACGTTAAACCCCATAAACCAACCAACCAACCAAACACGGCGGGGTTGAGGTGTCCACCGAGAAGTGAGACAGTCACCGTGCCTTTCATTTACTGCGTCCCTCATAGCCTGAGTCGATTTGGGACGTAAAGCTTCCATAAACCAAACCTTTCATTTACTGATAGCCAATCACCATTTTAACGTGCACGGACATCGCACAGCACGCGGGTGCCATTTGAGTTACAAAAGGAATGCGGCATACTCCCTCTCCACTGGGGCGAGTGGAGAGGGGTTACAGTGTGTCCCACAATGGGTATAGTCACTCTGCGGTAGGCTAGCAGGAAAAAAAACTAAACCTTTTTCACGTGCAAGCGAAACGCTGGCGAATGCTGCCGCCGCGGCGCAAGAAAATGGATGGCTTGAACCTAGTTATACGAGCGAAAGCAGTGTTGAGCATAACCTAGTTATACGAGCGAAAGCTGTGTTGAGCATAGTCTCCTCTGTCTCAAATCAAATGTTAAGGTCAAACTCAAGGTCGAGGGTCAAGGTTAAAGGTCAATTTCAGGTACCCAATGGTCATAGTCATATGGCATGTGGCCATACTACCATAGATTGGCCCATGCCACCACGCAGTTATGTTCGGTTTGACCTTCTGGGGCATTGAAGGCCATTGTTGATGTGGCGCCCATTATCTCAAATCAAACGTCAAGGTCAGGTACCAAGTGGTCATAGTCATATGATCACGTGGTCATACTACCATAGCTTGGGCCATACCACCACGCAGTTAACTAAGTTCGCTTTAACCTTGTGAGGCATTGAAGGTCATTGTCTCATCCACATCTAAATCGGAAGTTGTACCCCGAGGAGTAGAGCTCTCGCTCTAAAAAGCTGTTTTGAGTCGTAGCGGCGGCAAGAGCGACGAGGTTCCAAGTTGGAAATTTTCACTGCGATGCGCCGTTCAATCGCTTAATCGCTTGCATGGGGTGGATGGGTGGACGGCAGATATGAGCGTCCCCTTTGAAACGTGATGGGGGCAGTTGCCACCATGCCTGACTTTTTTCTTTTGTAACTGTGTTGTAAATTGTTACTAAAATTCGCCACTCTCTTTAAATACGTTTCCCTACACTTCTCGACCTTATGCCACCTCTCTGCTTTTGAGCCACCGGTCTTCCAGTCGCTTTTTGCTAACTTCCTTCGCAGATTTGTTTACATTACCATTCTTATCTCCGAAAAAAAAAAAAAAGCTCAGGAAGAGTGACTGTGCTTGCATCGACATCCAAATGGATACCATCACATTTGAGTATGATGTCTTCAATTGTTTCTACAGGTTGACCACAAACAGCGCATGTGTCATCTTTTTCATTAAATTTCTTTTTGCAGTTGCATAATTTCGCGTTCTAAGACACCATCATCATCAGCCTGACTACTCCCACTGCAGGGCAAAGACCTCTCCCATGTCTCTTCAATTAACCCTGTCCTTCGCCAGTTGCGGCCACCGTATCCCCGCAAACTTAATCTCATCCGCCCACCTAACTTTCTGCCGCCCCCTGCTACGCTTGCCTTCTGTTGGAATCCACTCCGTTACCCTTAAGGACCAGCGGTTATCTTGCCTTCGCATTACATGCCCTGCCCAAGCCCATTTCTTCCTCTTGCTTTCGACTAGGATGTCATTAACCCGCGTTTGTTCCCTCACTTACTCCGCCCGCTTCCGATCTCTCAACGTTACACCTATCATTTTTCTTTCCATAGCTCGCTGCGTTGTCCTTAACTTAAGCTGAACCCTCTTTATTAGCCTCCACGTTTCTGCCCCATAGGTGAGTACCGGTAAGATACAGCTGTTGTATACTTTTCTCTTGAGTGATATTGGTAAACTGCCATTCATGATCTGAGAGAACCTGCTATGTGTGCTCCACCCCATTCTTATTCGTTATTCCAGTCTTGTGATTCGGATCTGCAGTCACTACCCGCACTAAGCAGACGTATTCCCTTGCCACTTCCAGCACCTCGCTACCAATTATGAACTGCTGTTCCCTTGCGAGACTGTTGAATATTACTTTGGTTTTCTGCATGTTAATTTTTAGCCCCACCGTTCTGCTCTGCCTGTCTAACTCATTGGTCATGCTTTGCAGGTCATATCCTGAGTGTCTTTGCAAGGCAATGTCATCAGCGAATCGCAAATTACTTAGGTATTCTTCATTAACTCGTATCCCCAACTGTTCCCATTTCAGGCCCCGGAATACTTCCTGTAAACAGGCGGTGAATAGCATAGGCGAGATAGAAAGGCCTGACACCTTTCCTTATAGGAATTTTATTGCTGACTTTATGGAGATTTGTGGTAGCTGTGCAATCGTTATAAATATCTTCCAATATTTTCACATAACACTCTTCTACACCCTGATTCCGCAATGCCTGCATCACTGCTGAGGTTTCTACTGAGTTGAATGCTTTCTCGTAATCCATGAACGCTATATATAGGGGCTGGTTATATTCTGCGCATTTCTGTATCACCTCATTGACAGCGTGAATATGGTCTATTGCCGAGTATCCTTTACGAAAGACTGCCTGATCATTTGGTTGATTGAAGTCTAAGGTTGTCCTGACCCTGTTAGCGATTACCACAGTAAATACCTTGTTGGCAACAGACAATAAGCTGATCGGTCTGTAATTCTTCAAGTCCTTGATGTCTCCTTTCTTATAAATTAAGGTAATGTCAGCGTTTTTCCAAGCTCTAGGTACGCTCGAGGTCACAAGGCATTGCGCGTACAGGGTGGCTAGATTTTAGAGCACCATCTCTCCTCCATCCTTCAACAAATCTGCTGTTATCTGATCCTCATCGGCTGCTTTCCCCCTTTGCATTGCTCCTAAGGCAATCTTTACGTCCATTGCTGTGCTCTACTGCCTCTCTCAGTAACATTCTGATTACAATCGCTACTGTATAGATTTATGTAAAACTCTTCGGCTACTTTAACTACCTTATCCATAAGACCTCAAAGAATAGGGCACTGCCTCGTGTTATCAAAAAACAATTCCTTCTTGACCTGCCTTTTCATTGAATTAATCCAATTTTTACCTTTCGTGTTTGTTACCTGTCATTTAATGCTTTTTCTTTCTCCGTCCTCAGTGTGTCCGGAATACTACTCGTTAGCTTCCTAGTTCTTTTCCACCATTTTTAGTCAACGCTTTTCTTAGCTGCCCACGTGATATCGACCAATTTCCTCATGCGTTCTTCATATGGTATTTTACTCTGAGCTTCCTGTGCTTCGGGCGATGCCCAGCCCATGTCCCCCTGTACTCCCTGGTTTGTGGTTTTGCTTTGGGCACCTAGTGGTAATCTTCCAACAGCTATCTGATTTACTTCTAATCTTGACTGACCTTCTGCCCTTCAGCACAGAACCGCATTCCCGAAAGTAGGCCCTGGCACCATTATTCTTTTCCAAGCACCTCTCAGTACTCCATATTTGTTGTACCCCCATAATGCCCTACGTTTCATTATCCTGGAATATTTTCGCCCTTTTGCCCTGACTGCTAGTGCTTTTCCGTGTATAAATCTGCCCTTCGTTTACCCATACCCCGAGATATTTGTATTCGGCTACTCCGGGTATTTCATGGCCTTGTATTGTAAGCATCAGATCAATTGTATCGTTGAAAATCATCACACCTGACTTAGTTGCGCTAAAACTGATGCCTAGAGCGTCTCCTTTGTCTCCACAGCAATGGGAGCCAGGGGGAAGCGGCGCCACGCGGAGAGCCTACGTAAGCCCCTTAAAATCAAATTAAATTGGTTTTCGAGGAAAGGAAATGTCGCAGTATCTGTCTCACATATCTCGATGGACACCTGAAGCGCGCCACCATCAGGGGGAGGAGACTTTTAGGTGAGCGGGTTTACATCGCTGCACGCTCACCCGCTCGTCTCATCCCAGGCTTCTCCGCTCAGCCGTCAGGTCTTGTTACCCTCCTAGCTGCTGCTGTTTGCCACGCAAACTAAGCGCCGTGGTGTGTGTTCAATTCCTCATGTTGCCTAAAAAGTAGCGCCGTTTTCCTACTTAGCCGCCACGAATTACTAACCCGAGGAGCCGCGCTTGCAAGTTACTTTTCTAGTTCCTCGGGTCGTTATATAAGTTTCTGCGCTCAATAGTGAAACCTTGTTACTCTCCTGGCTGCTGCTCTCCAGACCGCGCAGACCGTGCGCGGTCTGAACACTGCCGGGCGAAGTGCTCGTGTTATCAGCCGGTGTTCCGCTCGCACGAGGCACGTGCCGCTATTAGTCGTCTCGGGATCTTTGAGAAACTTTCGCATCGGTTTCGGGGGAGGTTGCAAATGCAGCTTTAGTTGTAATAGACTTACCTATATATTACTGTAGTAGTGGTAGCAGTAGCCTAGGAGTAGCAGTAGTAGTCGCATTAGTAGTAGCAGTAGTGGTAGCGGATGTGGTAGTTCTAACGATGGTGGTAGTAGTCGTGGTAGCAGTGGTAGTAGCTTTCCAAGTAGTAACAGTAGTAGTAGTATTATAGTAGTAGTGCAAGAACAAGCTGTTGGGCTACTTGTTTTTGCATTGTTTTTGAGCAGCGCAATGTAGCACACTTCGCGCTGGTCAAAACCAATGGCAGTAGTTGAGGTAGTAGTACTAGTAATGTTTATAGTGTTAGTAGTAGTAGCCGTGGTGGTAGTTGTGGTAGCAGTAGTAGTAGCGGTGACATTATAAAAGCCAAAAATATATGTTCTTGTAAACTGCTGCAAATTAACAGGATTAAACAGGATGCCGCCACTCCTCCTCCCTTCGTTACAGCAAGAACTTGCCATGTGCTCATCTTTATTATTTTTTTTTAATGAAAGGGTCCAGCACACTATGGCCAACACGGAGAGGCTATATGCGCTTATTCATGTTTCTCATGTATATATTATACTTTAGTTTCCCACTGCGGATGTCGTGAATCGTTCTTTTTTTCCTGCTTAAACTTTCCAGTGTTTGCTTCCTGGGACATCTATACTTTGGATTAGGTCGTTAGAAGCCATTCAGGCACGTTTGAGTTGAGTGTGCGGGTGAATGTACGCCACAAGCAGTAGTTAGTCATTCTGAATGACGTCACGAACATATGACAACTGTTTGCATATGGGACGCTGCGTTACTAATAACGGCAGCTCCTCCTTCTTGAATTTTGATGTTTTGCTTATTGAAGTGGTAATTCCTTCCCCTTCTTCTGTACGTGGCTCTTTGACTAAGGAGTGGCTGGCTGATTTTCGACTCAATAAAGGTTTTCCTCCTCCTCCTTTCTCTTTCGTCCTTTCTCGCAGGGTTCTCTTCATTGATTGCTGCCTCAGGAGATAAGGTCTAAAATGTCATTGAATATCGTCAGTTCTAAAATGTCATTGAGAGAGGGGGAGGTAGGACAGCAACACATCACTGCAGCTCTACACTTGGCGCGGGACATAGTCAACCTGCGAAAAGGCACACTTTGATGTTTTTTTTTTCTGTTTTTCATCTTTGATGCCTCTCTTTGGTGTACGATGTACTTTAGTGACAGAGATTAACCCTTCAGTGCGAGAAGCAAAGTAATAGCTCGTAACAAATGTCGCTCAGAAAAAAAGTGCTCTGGCAAGTGAGTTTCGTAGTACTTCAAGATACCTTAGCGCAACAAAAGACCTGTGGTGTTCCACAAAATTTCGTAGCGGTATTCGTCTCTAATACAGGTGGCTAGCTGCGAAGAGACGGTTTCTAAAATTTCTATTTCTATTTATGTTATATTTAGCGGATCTCTTCGTGCCAAAACAGAGGTACAGAAGTGATATTTGAGGCAAGCCACAAAGGAATGCTCCGGCTATTTCATTTCGACCAACTGCACAGTTCTTTAATGTTCCTGCATTTTGTCTCCCCTTAAATGCTACAGCTGCGTCGGTGTTCGAACCACTGACCTCGGGTTGAGTGGAAGCTTGCCACCGCCCCTGATGCACTGCGCAGGCACAACTATACTGGTAATTGTTGTCAGGCTCCTCTGAGTCTTGCCGCTTCCGGGATGTAACAAAAAGAAAACGAAAACGTTATCTGATAGTGTTATGTGAGACCCTGTCCTAGGTGCATGTTCCGTAGCTCGTAGTCTTGATGTGGTTGCGGTGCTTGCTTGCAAAAAAAAAAAAGCTTTCTACACTATCTCAAAACTAAAGCTCCAAGACCGCTGCAGCAGTCCCAATAGACGACCTAGAAACTGTTTGGGGCAGTAATGAAGGGCCGTCGTACTTGCGACAGAGGGCACACATTTCCACCGCAGGCACTCCAGAAACGCTAGGGCAAGCAAGTAAAGCAAACAATCAAACAAAATCACAAATTCGCGATTCGTGCATAATGCGCTGTTTCAAAGTGTTCGTCAGCCTTCCGCTAAGGGCAGCAAATCTTTCGAGTGATTTTTATTCCACTGTGTCTCTGCTTGATGGTAACACACCTTGTATTGAAGCAACGTACGCGTAAGCGTTCCTTATTTCTGAACTTATACGTTCCTTATTTTTGTTAAAAAAAAAAAAAAAGTTGCTGTACTTCGCCACAGTGAAAGCTGACTACAGTCCGCAGACGTTAATCAATCAGCTGAAGATATCGGCAAGGCGAGATCTTTCTTCATGCCTGTGAGAAACCAGAACGCATATTCCTTCTCTGTTCATCAAGCATTGCAAAGGTATACATGAAAGGAAATGCTGGAGGGCGTGAGAAGCAGTGTCTTCAGGAGTGCGTTGCAGATGGAGCGTACAGTCGGCATGAAGTCGGCACACAGGCACTACTCAAAGAGGTCGTTTGTGTCAAAAACGGTCGGGCAGAGCACCGAGTCCTCCTGGTCGGATCCCTTAGGCGGCACGGCTTTTGTCAGCAGCTTGTAGTCGTATTGGCCCTCCCTGGACAGCTTTCCTTCGGGGCCCTTAAGGGCGCACTTCTGTGAGTGGTAGAGAAACAGAGGGATACTTGATACATGTGTCTAGCGTTTTTTTTTTTTTTTCAGAAATGGCGTCAGTATATTTGGAAATTGTGCACATTTTTTGACGGTCCACAAGTTGATAGCTGAGGCCTTTGTGCACATCTCTGTCGCTTTAAAAGTTAGTTACTCAATTCTAATCGACTATTACATTAATTTAAAGCATAAATACTCGTTTTTGGAAAATCTTCAACACACCAGTTTTATTTTAGCCCCGAAACATGTAGGAGATTTTCTTCAACCGTTGGGTTTCGTCAACTGGGACATCATGTACAAGTGCGAACTGAATAATTCTGTGAAACGCATGCCGACCTGTTTTCTATGATGCACGATAACATGTATGAAGAACTGGAAAAGCTCCTCGTCTCGTTTTATTAAATACTCGGTCCATTCTTGATTATGAGCAGCGAATGAGATAAAATAGGACCTCAAACATATTGCTTTTCTTCTGCCAAACAATAAAATGGTATCGGATTTAATGGGGACAGTGAACCGAAAGTCAAGGAAAGACATACAGGAAGGGTGGCATTCCTCATTGACCTCATCTCTTCTATATTCTGGTTGGTTGGTTGGTTTATGGGGTTTAACGTCACAAAGCGGCTCAGGCTATGAAGGACGCCGTAGTGGAGGGCTCCGGAAATTTCGACCACCTGGGGTTCTTTCTTTAACGTGCACTGACATTGCACAGTACACGAGCCTCTAGAATTTCTCCTCCAAAGAAATTCAACCGCCGCGGCCGGGATCGAACCCGCGTCTTTCGGGTCAGCAGCCGAGAACCATAACCACTTAGCCACCGCGGCGGCTCTTTTATATTCTGAGAGATAGGATCAAAAAAGCTGTGGATAGCAAAACTGACAGTCAGGTCCAAAAGGCCTCAACGCAAGTCTGACAAGTTCTGGAATGAGTGAGTGAATTAAGTACCCACTGAGTGCTGGACTTGTGAGTGTTTCACTCACTCAACCAATATTGAAATATCGAAAAAACTGGAGCATTGTTGGACAAAAGTACCCGGTTTAGCATTGAAATCGATTCATGATCTCAAAAAGTCCCACTTGCCTTTATAAAGTGGACTACTTCACTTGTCTTCACGTGACTCATTTCTAGCCTGCAGCCCCACGCAACAAGAGCCAGCGGCTAAGGATGGGAAAGAAGATAGAAAAAAAAAACACATCGTAAAAAATTTGCTTTTCATCTTTTTTTTTTTTTTACTTGAGGACAACAACAATCCGGCTGTGCAACGCTGACCGCCTCTTGGCACAACGCACTTAGTTCATTTTCATTTAGCGACTGTCAGGAAATGGGATGTTAAAACGAAACTCTTTCTGAACTTAGATGTCTGCAGCTTTCTCTGTGCGAGCTTAAGGTTTAACTTTGAAGGTCTGTTACTTGCGTATGTTTTCTTGACATTTTTGCCATGAATGTGTTTCGTTTTATTTGCGTGCATTTTTATTTGGTTAACCTGCATACTGCACCGGTATCACACAATACCGCGGTACCCACTTAGTCTTAAGTTTGCCAGAAGGTTACTTAAGGGTACAATAAATGATAATTCGCGACTCTACACCCGGAGAGTAGAAGGACTAAGTCATTAGAAGAAGCATGAGGCACCGCGTAAATTTTTGGTTTATGTTTGAATCGAAGGATCTGCACAGCTAGTAAGTCTGAAGTCTTACCCTACTGTCTGGAAACTCACCCTTTTAAGGCTGAGACGCCTGTACGGAGTTATGACGTGCTTCCGCAAGCATCCTTTCACGATGATGCGAAGCTTTTGCACAAACCACGTCGGTGCGCACGGGTGGTACAGCATCACCACTGCTCCGTGCTGCACAGCGCAGGAAGTGAGAGAGAAATGATGTCGACCAGCGTTGAGAAGCTACAAGGGTCATTCTGTGCGGCGCCAAGATTATACGTAAACAAGACGAAGACCGGCAAAGCTTATAGATACAGGCAAAATCGGCAGTCAAGTTGCTCCCAGGGGCTCTTCCAGTATTCAAGCGTACGGTGTGGCGACTTGCGACAGCACGGTCGCGGGCACAAGCTCGGCCCATCGAAACCAGCGAACGCATAGGGGAATGTTTTTTTTTAAATATTTTGTGGTGCTCATCTATGGGAAATTAGTAGTGTAATCATTTTTACCTTAAAGATCGTTGATTAGACAGTAGAAGGTATCACTGCGTGGTTCAGCTGACCACACAGAGTGAGATGCTCATCGCACCTTCGCTGCCTACATAAATTTAACCAAACCTTGCCAGTCATCTTGCAAATGGTTTCTTTTTCTTCATAGGTCTCATTTCTTTATGCAACTTCGGGCGCTACAAGGCTAGACGACATTTGATGTAGGACCGACTGACTCCCACAGCGCACCTCAGTAACACATCCGTCGCCTGCTCTCGTATGGGACGTCTTCACACGGTTATATGCATGCTCTATTAACTTGACTGCATAATACGAATATGTGGTGCCATTATATACATTTGCTCATTAAAACCATGGATTATTGTAGGAGCTACAGCTTAGTTTCATCCAATCAGCGACACATTTCACAGAGCTGTTCGCACCCCAGAGGGCGAACGGCTATGCGAGGTCAGCGGTAATTGGCTGCTGCAAAGCTAAAATTTTCTAACATTTCACTGGTCCTATAGAGACAGTGTGCAATTAGAAACGGGTTCCTGAACTGATTAATTGGTGAAACGCGCAATGTTATTAACGCGGAAAATTGGGTGTGTTGGTACATGACTTGAATAAATAATAAATCCACTGGCATTGTTGAATATCGACTCACATTCGTTTTTATTTTCTTTTCTACCCGCGTTATGCCTTTGAAAAAAAAAGCGCATAGCTCATATATCAAGTGTCCCAGCTAAATGTAACCAAGCTTTTAAAAAACACGGGGTGTCCTAGCCATCTGAAACCAAATGAGGGTTGTTTAGAGTCGCGTGACTTAGTCTGCAGTATTTTTTTCGTTCTTCAAGGTTGAGTAATTAGTTAAGCTTAATTAACTAATTTTTAATTATTGACTTGAGGAACAAAGTGTCAATGGAAAGTTTTAGACCGCTTTGAGAAACAGCTTACTGAGATATTTGCAGCAAAGTAATATTTACGTAAAGCAGCTTTTTAACGGCCTTTAACCATAACCCACACAATAAGAAAAAGCTTCCACGTGACAACTGTGCCACTTCAACGTCCCAAGACGCGCCTTAAAGAATAAAATCCATTTTTTCTGAAGTCCTCTCCTCGATGAGACTATGGGTGCACATTGGGGCAGAGAAGTGGGCGAGCAGCTGGTCACGTGACAACTTTCTTTTAAGGCCAATAAATGAAGCTACGTAAATCGTAACTTGACGGAAACAGCACTACTAGCGGTTTTTCGAGGTTATCTAAAACTTTTGCATTGACACTTTCTTCCTGAAGTTAATAATTAAAAAGTTAGCTAATTAAACTTAACTAATTAATTAACTTTGAAGAGAGAAAAAAATACTCAAGACTAGGCCACGCGACTGTGAACAACCCTGAGTTGGTTTCACTGGACTAGGACACTTCGCCTTTTTCAAAAGTTTGGGACAGCCAGTATATTGGCGGTGGCCAGTGCGCACGCACTCCTTCTTTGCTCCTGGCGTGAAGCAGCTTCGGCGTTACATGCTGCGAATGCCTTGCTAAAATATATTAAGGGCATGGGTATTATACGCAGCCTGTGATACTCCTGTGTGTCTGTATGCCAGAGATTTGTGGACATGTGTTTCGCTTCTTCTTTTTTTTTCACTGCCATTAGGAGTAACCTGGTATAGGTACAGATTACTTGGCTAACCTCTGCTGCATTCACAAAGAGTGCCTCCCCCTCCTCTATTCTGCAAAGTGTACAGCAATTGCTAGCGCACTTCGAAGGTTCAGCCATCGTACACTGAACCTCCTCCACCTCTGCGGACCGTACCCAACTTGCACGCACCATATGCGCGAGCAGATACATGCATGCATGCTTGCATGCACCGACCTGTGCGTACCTCGATGTTGTGCAGCCAGCGCTGTGGTGGCAAGTACAGGTACTCTCCATACACAGGCCACAGAGGGCGGTGTCCTTCACTGTGCGGATTGAAGGACAGGTTAAAAAGGCAAAACGGCTTGCTTGCGAAGCAAGTTTATCACGGCACTGATCAAAAAGTATATACTAGATGTACTACATCTGCAGAGAAACCTAGACAATTAACGGTATATGCACAGTACAAGACAGCCGCGCTAAGAAGTTTTCTTTTGTCCTTTATATTTCTGTTCTTCTGTAAAGAGCCACTTTGTCTGTTCCGCTTAGGACAGCACATACAGATCGAAACCTGCTGACTGCTATACCATGAAGACTGTTTTTTTTTTTCTGTTATAAACAATCAAGCGACTGAAGAAAATCGGGGATGTGTACTGCGAGCTCCAGCCAGCAATATTCAGTTTCAAACTGGCTTTATCTAGATGTCTTGGACTCCTCATTCCGACCGCCAAGCTGTATCGACCCTTTGACTTACTACCGCTATCTTGCACGACGGAAGCTAACATTCCACGAAACGAAGGTGCATAGGGGTTGTTTTTTTTATTTGTGCTGTTGATAAATTAAAGATCAATAGGGTAATTATTTAAAGATAATTTATAAGGCAGCAGAAAAAGCAACCACATGCAGCCAATGGGATCCGAACCTACGACTTCCGAATTTCGCGTCCGGTGCTCTACCAACCGAGCTAGGGCGACTGCTGTCCAATCCTCTGCTTTCGGGGTACTTATGTGTAGTGTAACCAAACCTCGAGAGTGTTCACCAGCGCCACCCTCGTCCATAGCGGCGGACGTAGTGCGTCCTGTATTGCTGCGAGTACCACGTGAAACGTGATTGAACGGTGATTGCGGAAGCTGTGCGAGAACCCTCTTATTCTACTTATGGAATCAAGACTGCCAGATTCGAGCCCTCGCTAACTACTGAGCAGACAAGGAAAGGGAAAAGAGGGGTTCATTATGACATACACTACGGAAGCCAATAGTCCACGAAACTGAGGAGCATAGGAGATGTTTTTTTTTAATTTGTGGTGTTGATAAATGGAAGATTAACAGGGTAATTATTAAAAGATAATTGATTTAGAAAAGAAGAAAAACGACAACCGAAATTCAGAGGTCGTGGTTTCGAATGCAAGCGGAGGAAAGTGGTTGGTTTTTATTCTGCGACCAGCGGAAGCTTTCTGCACATGCGCAGATGGCTCGGAGGTGGGGGGGGGGTCACATCTGCTAGTGCTTGTGCAGCTGGGTGCTATATTCCCCGAGCTCCTAAACGACCAGGTAAATTAGCGACAAATTCATAAAATGCATTGTGAAATGTAGTAAATCATGTAGCGCTTTTACATCTCTGGCGCATTTCCTCCGACATATCATAAAAGGCCTTGCAGCCGACACAAAAGTGACACTTTCCCTTGGGGGCCACGTTTGAGCAACACGCCAGCCCGTTCAGCGCTGCAAGCGCCAAAAGCCTCCTTACACCGAGGGTTCGAATGAAACTTGAAGTGCGGATTTCGACGAGAGACGTCTTTTTGCAAATTAGTGCGAGGCGGCAGCCTAAATTCAGCCACTTCCACAGAAACGGCTGGGCTGTCGCGGTCTTCTCGACAATTCACGCGCATAATAACTGACAACTCACGCTTGTTTTACCATCAGCTGAATGTTTTTTTTCTCTCTCTCTCAATTCAAATTATGCTTGTGTATTATAGGTTCAGTTATATTATCATTTATAACCAACGTTGCAGTTCGTCAAACATTCGTATCGATTATGATATATTTCACTCCCTCTTTCGCCACTGAGCCAGATCCCGCATCTTATCATCTGTTGTGGTAATAATGAGTTCGTGCAGTTAAATTAGCTTTCTTCTGTTCACCCACTTCCTTCAGTAACGGCTAACGAATTCGAGGCCAAGAGAAAAATAATATTGAATCATGAATAACTGACTTACGTCATACTAAAGCTTTGTCTCACTTTTCGGAATTTAGCGGAGCAAGTATTTATGTGCCTCCTCCCATTTGTTAGAAGTACAAAGCAGCGCTAAAAGAAAGAGTTCTTTGATAAAATCATGAAATCCCGCTGCGATGGCCGCTTTCTAATTACGAAAAAAAAAAATGTTCTCGAGACCTGTGTTTGCTCGCTTCTTTTTTTTCTTTTACGAGCGCAGAACAATATTGTGCGTAGAAATATAACGACCAATTAAAGCAGCGTTGTACTCAAGACAATGATGGCGCACGGGGCTGAAAAGAGAATTTGGTGTAAAGTTCGAAAAAATAATGAAGTCGTGCAAAGAGGAAATTGTATGCTTACTGTGTGGGTATCGCACCACTGTACGTTATCCTCTTGTTCATACAGTAATGATAAGGCTATGGGAACAGGAGTTAGATACGCACCATGAATAAGTCTTCGGAATGGGATTTGCTTCAGTTTTAGAGAAACCTATATCAGCCTTGTAAGAATGAAAAATAATAATTATGCAACTCACGTGATAATCCTTCTTGATCTGATGGCACTTGATTATTGAACGGTACCAGCCCTTTCGAGAAAGGTTGATTTCTATTAAAGAGCGCAATTACAGCACACCATTTTCTTCAGAACAATACGCGTTACACCAATGCCGCACCACTTATTATAGACTGTGATGCGATGCTCTGTACTGACATGTGTGAAATGTGATTGGTGTTTTTGTTACGTCATCAGGCAAGAAGTAAATGTCCCCTCGCGACGCTCCTATCAGCTGGCCGGAAACAGGAGCCAGGTAGTTACGACTTTTCATCGATTATTGCCCGGCCAGTCGACGGACGCTTGTTGCTGGTAGTCGTCGACCCGCACAAAAAAGGTACCGAGCCACTCCCTGTCTGGTCTTCCACCCTGAAATCACAATCGCTTGGCTTCGCGAACTGTCTGCTCGTTTTGGTTTGCCTTAAACGGTCGTGTCAGGTAATGGGTAACATAATGGACCTACACAGCAAGCCGTACGGCCGTACCACGCACATTCCAATAGTCTCGCGGAGCGCGCTGTTCGTACAATAAAACACGGCCATCTCAAGCTCTCGGCGGTAACATCTCGCGACGAAATATGCGCGAGTGTTGCTAAGCACACAGACGTAACCGGTTAACCTGCGGCAAGAAATGCTGCTGAATTACCAAGCGCGTCCACGCTTGTGCGCTTGTGTGCCAGCCCTGTCTCGGGGTTCTCCGTAGCCTTCCAGATTCCAGAACGGGGATCTTTTCCGCTGCATTTCCACTGGGATGTGATACCTCATGGATGTAATATTTGAAAACAGCGTGGAGGACGACGTAGAGAAAAATTTATTCGTACGTCTTGCTCCCTCGTTGGTTTTTGAGCGTAATCTTGCACTACTAGGCTAGCTGTGAACTGTAACGAGGGATCTGTTCTTTGCTAACTTGACCCCGTGCATGATTTCGACGGTTGAATGTGCCCTGTGGGATAAGTACGCTGGGCGAGGCGCTGCGTCGCAGGGTAGGCCATGTGCGCTGTCACGTGGTTTCCCCGTTTGGGCCCGTCGGTCGAGTGGGTAGTTGGACGCACGCGCATTGCAATCGTAGTCCCGGAGATCTTTTTTCTCCTCTCCCCGAGCACGACTGCAGGCTTCCTGCGCATGGACGCAGGCGTGATTGCGTACATAAGTCGCTGTACCGCCGGCATGTGTTAATGGACACCGAGGCCAAATAAAAGCTGGACAGCATAGATAAATTACCGCATTATAACGAAAGCTATACTTTCAATGAAAACGGATCTCTCATAGATCAGAAAAACCAGAAAAATGAACTACAGGTGCTGCCACCATCGGCCGATTTCGCGAGTAAAGTGTGGCGCGCCGACACCGTATTTTTCGCTTGCGGATCCCGCAGGCAACGCTGCCCCATGCCATGAACTTGAAATCAGTGACCATGGAGTCTTTTCCTGTGTTGAGGTACCGAGTTTGAAACAAGTGTCGGGGGTATTTATTGATGCAATTTTCTAAGCAATAAATGCATCTTCTGCTACCGGAAAAACATCGACGCACCCATTAAGAGCCACATAACTGAAAACAGAAGTGGGATGGAGTTGTTCACAGTGTTCCTTTAAGTTGGTTTGTACTTACGCAGAACATTCTGAATTCCATCATGCAGACGTGTTCAAATTGACGTTGCTATTGACTGTGTACATCGCCTTCGGTGCACAGTCAGGAGTTTATTCCTATGCCGTCAAGAATTGTTCCTGAAAAGCGGCCTTCGCGGCGGATGCCAGTGACGTCATGAGCACTGGCGCTGTGTTTGGAGAAGTCGTTTCCTATGCTGCGATGGCGAAGTTTTGGTCACCGCTAAATTTTAATGGCATCAAGGCATTCGGATTGAAAAAAAAAATTGTAGACTGTCAATTAAACACTCTCACCACCATCACTGAGGGTACATTTGAGACAAGTGAAGACACTACTAATGAGGCGATTCTCGCAGGTGTCACGGTCTTGTTCAGCGCGAAGACAGGGTTGACCAACAAAAACCCGTGGAGTTTCTGGTGCATCAGAACTCCTTAAAAATGGTCGAGTCCCTCCGGGAATTCATCGTTGAGAAATGTGTCTCGCTCTCGAATGTAAAGTTATGAAACGCCTTGAAGAGAGATGTGACCAAGATTGCTAAGAAAGAAAGCTAATTCGTCAGAGATTTTGTAGTGCTAAGAAGTAAAGCGATGTAAATAACTTTCCTGTATTCCGTGAAGTGCATTTAAATTATTATCTTCTTTTTTTTTCTGAGCAACCCTGTTATAGCAACTACATTTCTTTGCACGCAAATATCCTACAAGTATAGGTGGAACTCTTGCCACTATTCACGGAGTGTCGAGCATTTCTTGGCGTAGTAAATGTTCACATGTATTTGACTGGCTCTCAATAACAGGGCAAACCTGCAAGCTAGTTCTTCATTTGTTTTAGTTTACGATGCTCTATTTTATGCAAACAGACGCAGAAAAATTGTCATAATTACTTCCGTTCCACGTAAATTAGAAGAAAAATTTAAAGGACACTTAAGCTCCGTCTTTAAGGGCATGACACGATAGCATCAATGCGTCCCGTCAGCGACTCCACTTCATCTCATTAGCATATTACCCTATCTTGTGCTCTACTAATAATGCCAGATCACATGACACGCCACTGTCACGTGACACAAGCATACAGTCGTCGCGTACACCCCCTCCTCACCGACATGCACTTTACTACTCGCTTACTCACTACTCCCTTAATTAGTGCCTCTCTAATCACACACACACACTCATTGACATACAGACGTAAGCTACCACATTATAGGATAGACCACACGACGTACGGTGTTGCTGTGTATGACGGGTTGCGGGATGCTACCTGGGCGTGAAGCCTGTCAGGGTGGGTGTACTTCCAGCGATATAGAAAAAGAACGTGCCTGCGTGGCCTAAAGGTAGCGTACTGCCTCGCAATCTAAGGGTGAGGGGTTCGGTTTTCCCCTGTTACTCCTTTTCTTTTTTTTACCGTAATTCATTTACTTTATATTCTTCTATTCTATGTCTGAATGACGTTTGAGTTATGTTGCGAACTTGTAATCACAATTTATGAAATGTTTTAATCACTATCAGTTTCGCCGCTACACATGTGACGTAAAACCTTATCGACCAATCCGGAGTTTTGCGACACAAAACGCCAGACGCCGCCGACCGGACGCCGCATTTTCCGCTGAACTGGAAACTTCAAGCTACCACTTTAAAACATATAAGTATATATAGAACCTATAGGTATATATAGAACACCTAAAAATTCGGAACGCAAAACCAATTGCTGAACACACGCATTATTTGCAAGAATTTCACACTTTTAACATATAGAGAACACCGTCACACGAACTCAGCAGCAACATGGCGCCAACTTACTCCACGGTCCAAGTATCGCAGAAAGTCGTCCTTGTCGCATCTATACTCCCTGGATGAGCCATCGTAGTCAACGTCGAGGTGAGACTGCAGTTGGCGAGGGGAAAAGCATGCACTGTGAAATGGCGACGAGGTGCGTCCTAAAGTCGTGCTTCTTTGCTACCTCCAGAAAAGAAAATTTGTTGCACACACACCTCTAGAAATGAGGTCAGGTCGCTTTTTATCGCTGTAGCGTGCAATTATATGGATCGCAAAGCTATCGATGGTTATTCAGCACTCTTTGAGTAACCACTAGTCATCAAAAAAAAAAAAAATCTGAACAAGAACGATTTCACCTTCCTTTACATATTTTTTTTTATGCCATGATTCCTGTTGACGCTGGCGTACGTGACCGAGATCTAGCCAGAGTTACGCAATGGAGATCCCATGGTGTACACTAATTTGAACTAAGCAACAGCTTCAACACGGTTAGGTGCCAGTACTAAAAATAAACGGCTTATTCCTCAGCTTTTGTATTCGGCAAACTGCTGCGGCTTCACATAACATCTCGTGCAACATCCGTATTTCAAAAGAAGCTGAAATGCTGTCGTATCGCCACCATGATTTGACTTAAATTATTTTACTTGTGTTATTGTTTGGTCACTTCATATTTACTGCTAAAGATTTGTATGTTATAGGATGGCTTTATGCATGCTTGGAATTTCTTTAGGGAAATTGTATTTTTTAAAGCCTCAGCTTATATCATGTACCTTCACCTCGTGTTCTGTTATGAAAACTCGTTTTGGTGCATTAAGTACACATACTTTTTCCCTCTGTGGCTGTGTGTAGCAATGATCTGCTTATTTCTGTTCTTTTTGCGCTACACTAACTTTATGTATTTCTAAGTATTTTGTGCCTCGATCTTTCCGTTTTACATATTTCCACATTTTTATTGGGTGCTTACTCAGACGTAACAAGGCATCCCGATGCGGTCAGTGACTATATGACCTCCTTGTGCATTATTTATTGCAACCGCTTCGAATGTGCCAGCAATCAAAAGTTTCTTCTCCTAAGTGTGCTAGCGGGCAAGAATGAAGGTTTGCTGTCTAGCATAACTTATACGAGACCGCAGATGATAGGTGTCTCGCAGATAATGTTCGCTATATGAACTTTACAAAATGCGCGCTAGTTGTAGGTAATTGCTCTTCTCTATTTTGCCATACAAACATATGTTTTAAACTCAGAAATTAACGCTACGCGCCATGGTGACCCAGTGGTTATGGTGCTCGGCTGCTGAGTCGAAAGGCGCGGGTTCGATCCCGGTAGCGGTGGTCGCATTTGGATGGAGACGAAATGCTTGAGACGCGTGTACTGTGCGATGTCAGTGCACGTTAAGAAACCTCAGGTGGTCGACATTATCCGGAGCCCTCCTCCACTACGGCGTCCCTCATAGCCTGAGTAGCTCTGGAGCGTTAAACCCCCTAAACCTAAACCATACCGATGGTACCTTGGAAACATTAGACAACTAAGTATTAGGTCAGCATTTTCTTACCCGAGCGTCGTCGCATTCCGGATTAATGTAGCCCATCTTCGCACCATGTTCCCCTTGCAGCAGGTAAGGAATTTGCTTAGGACTTAAAAAAAGGATTAAGAAAGAATACGTTAGCAGTTTCTTAATGGAAAAGAGAGAGTTTAAGTTGCCAGGAGAAGGATTAACGGACCCAGAGCAGCGCAGCAATGGCTATTAGTAATCCCTCGGCGTCCGGTTGAACAAACCCAAACGCTCGCGTTGCAGAATATTCCGCAATTTCCTTGTTTTCTTTTTGCTTTTGAGGAAACACTCCATCTGGCTGGAAAGTACCTGTTCTGGTTCGAGGCTGATTTGGAACTTTAGGCTATGCTATTTCTGACAAGATTGAAGGGGAGATAAAAAGATTTGAATCGATTTGTTTTTCTTGCTGTTTCTTATTATTGTGCATTGCGTTGTTTCCGAGTGAATGAGGAAAGCCGTAGACGACACAGGAACGGCAAATGCAGCATAACATACAATAGCTCATAAAGATTCCTGTAATGCCCAGAGATTGGAAACGTCGCAGAAAAGTTATGAAATTCTAATATTTTGTCACTAATTTTTCCTTAAATGGCATGATGGACAAAAAAACGGGGAATTTATTAAGAAACAAATCGTTAGAGAACAATTAAACTGAGCAATTTTTGATAAGTTCCGAATGTCCGACGGCGATAAAATTGCGGCCAAATACGTAGGCGTATACAGTAAATCAAGAGAAACTTTCAAAACTGTTCTATGTCCTGCCAACGTAGCATTATGCCCACGTAAATTCTGGGCTCTTTTGCCATTATGCTTAGATTTTTCATAAATGTATCATTCAACAGGGGTCCTTCATCTCTGGCAGCAGACGCTTTGACCTTTGATAAATATGCTGTAAACGACCGTTTCTGAAATAGTATCAACAATTCATATAGTCAGATCGGCGAGCATAAGTGAAAATTATTCAGATGTTTAGAATGCGAATCACGCGTGATACGCAGTGCATGACAGGGTTAAACCATGTCGCGCCTGTAGACGAAGCTTGCGCCGCAAAAAAATAGGGCATGTGAGTTCATGCGCGACATAACGCTCTCGAGCGAAAAGTACCCAGCACAAAGCAGCATTTGCCTAACCAGAGGTAGTCAGCGAAGAAACGGTCAAAGCAGTCCGCCAACTGCAGACGTCTGTTTCTAGCACGGTATCCAAAGAAAATGGCACAGAACGGTTACTTTCGCAAGAAAGAGGGCATGATCTTCAACAGCGTGACCGCATAGCGTATGGAGTTGGAATACTGACTGTATCGGATCAACATCCTCCGCTGTCTCGTAGCCGTGCGAAGCAACCCACATGCAGGCGCAATGCAGCAGGATCGCAGTCAGAGGAGCGCCAGTGCGGCCTGCAGAGAGGAGGAGAACGCGTCGCAGGACCGCTTTCCACAACGAAAGGCGCAACACTAGTATTTCATGTATGTACGAACAAGCAGCAACGAATGAAACGCGAACAAGAAAACTGAGGTGACAGCACGAAAACACCGACATATTAGCTCCTAGAGAGGAAATATGAGCGATATCGATTGACGCTTCTGGAGAAGAGCCTTCGCGCCTTTGAAGTTTAACTAACCTTAGCTAGCGATCAGTTTCCCCTCGCTAACAGCTTCTTATTTTCTTTTTCGTGTCTGAGTTGTCCGTGTCTTGTTCCCGTTTCATTTCTTGTTGAAAGTACAAGCAGCAGCAATAGACAAAGTGGCTATTTTCAACGTTTACAGATTTTTATTTCAAACACTGCGAGCGGATACGTCGGTGCGGTTTCTGCCGGTGGACTGTACAGCAAGGAAGACATTATGTAGCTGCGCTCGGGTGGAAGTCAATGAGTAATTACTCCATTATTACATAATGTACCTGTTCGGGCTCAATGATAAGACAATTGATTAACTAAAATTAACTAATCGGTTCGTTTTTGGTTTATAAGCAAAGGAAATGGCGCAGTATTTGTCTCACATTTCGGTGGACACCTGAACCGCGCCGTAAGGGAAGGGAGGAAGGAAGAAGTTAAATACGGCACCTCTTTCTTCTTTTCTTTTAACAAATCAGCCTTTGCATTTTCGATTTTAGGGGCAAGCTTGTTGAGAAATTCCAGTCCGTCAGCATCCAAGATAAGATCAGCTTTTAAATTCTCCGTATCAGCAATGTCGCTCGAAGTAGCGAACGGCAAATCTACGCATTTCAAAGCTCGCTGAGTTGTCTTTACCGCGTTGCATATTTATAAAATTCCATAGCTGCGCGTAGTATCGTCGCCGAAATGACCTTAGCTGCTTCTACTTCATAAAATACACAAACGGCGTCTGTATTTACTGCATTACAGACAGGTCAGCAACACCATTTTATTAATGTGCAACGCGGGAAAGCCAAGCCAACGAGCCTTTCAAATGTATATTTTTGTCGGTTTCAATGTTTCGGACCACGTTGCCGATTAAGAAAATTTAGAAACTGGGCTCACTGTTGATTCTGACGGCCTTCAATTTCGCAGTACACTACCTTACCTAAAATAGCAAAAAAAATGTTAGTTAATTTTATTTAATTGATCGCCTAATTACTGAGATATATGACTTACATAACGTCCGCCTTGCTGTACAACCCACCTGCGCCGGCCGCACCGATGTATACCTCACAGTTTTTCATGTAAAAATCTGTAAACGTTAAAAAAAATCACGCGGTATAAAAAGAACATGTCATAAGCGTTGAAGCTTCTTAGGATTTGAGTGAAAAGCAAGGTTCTTGTTTTTAAAAATAGTTTTCGTTTCGACAAATCTTAATCGCAGCACATTTGCAACTTGAATGCCAAAATAACAACTAAATTCAATATTTCATGCAAACTAACTGCTCCTTTTAGTATTGCAACACCCCGCACATCACTTGGAAATTTAACGCAGCTAAAATTTTTTTTAGAGCGCATTTTACTTTACTGGTGCGTTTGGAACTGAACATGACTGCTTTTAGCTGAGTAACCTCTCAGAATAAATTATTAACCATATAAGACAATGGCGCATGTGGACGCTAAATGGGTCAAACGTGTCATAGTTGTGGCAACGGTTCTAAAGACAAATACATAAATGAAAGAAAAGATGTTGCCTACTGCGGCAGTTGTCATCTAATGTCTTAAGCAGCGGAGCTGCGGCCGGCGTACACAGGCGAGCGTTAACAATAAAGGAGAGGCGAGAGATATTTACACTATTTTTACAAAGTAAAGAAATTAAACAAGTTTGCGCCACTCGCGCTAGTGTCCAGACACTGTACAAAATATACCCACGCACGAGAGACCAGTGCACATATTTAAAAAAAAAACATAAAAGGACTCGTTCTTCATCGTCGAGCTCCCCAACTTTTTCAACATTTCAGCTCCCACACCGCATTTCGCAAGTGAAAAGCATTCGTCGTTTCAGTTCATTCTTTGTGCTGAGAGAATGACTGCGTTCATATGTGTACTGCTATCGCAAAATAGGCAGCGACATCCAAAGTGCGGCTATTCGGAGCCCCAATGAGCGCGAGGCGTATGTCTATATCTGACCGTCGTTATTTCGTCGTCCGCCCTTGCAGCGTATATATACGTGGCATCGAAGGTATTCACGGGAGCATCGTTTCCAAACGTCTCTCTCTCTTTCTCATCAGGATAACATTCAACCCGGCGTTCTTTGTGCCGAACATTCCTATAGGCCACCGACACGGGTGTCGTCTGTCTGCGAATTCTATGAACGCGACAACACGGCTCCGCTCCTGCCCCATTCCCCAGCTTCCACAGCGTGGTCTGGCTGCTAGCATCGTTGCGCAGCTTGTGAGCGCAAGTTCTCTTGTCGCTCTAAACAGCAGGGAGTTTCTCCGGCGGTCTTTCTTTCTTTCTTTCTTTCTTTCTTTCTTTCTTTCTTTCTTTCTTTCTTTCTTTCTTTCTTTCTTTCTTTCTTTCTTTCTTTCTTTCTTTCTTTCTTTCTTTCTTTCTTTCTCTCTTCCTTTCGTTCTCTTCCTTTCTTTCTCTCTTTCTTTCCCTCTCTCACTTCTTTAAAATTATTCTGTTTTCTCTCTCGTTGCGAGGCTACTGTTACGTCTTTCCTCGCAGCAACTCTCCTGCGCCTGTCTGCTGCGCACTCGGAAGCCAGTTTTGGTTGAAGAACCGCGCCTCTTGTTCATACGCAGTGAGAATGGTTTAAAACGGCGCTCCTATAGTTATTATGGGTTCCGTGAGGTGCTTCCAGAGCTAGAGCTCATACCTACTTTCTTTTTTTTTTCTTTTTCCCCGAAATATTTCACGGACGGAAACCTTTCACACCGCCGCCAAAAGAAGGACGTCGTTCCGTTTTAATGCTTCCCAAACAAGCCTGTGGCAATCCTTTCCGGCAGCAGACGGCAAAACGTCTGCGAGAGCTTGTCTGCGATGGTAGAATGACGACAGTCGTTCAAGCCGTTTCCTGACTGTGCTGTTTCAGCGACCTGCCTCCTTTTTGCAGAAGAGGCGGCAGAAGTCGTTAGGAGGGTCATGTGAGACCTCGCCGTAAGCCTTTCCGAAACGCCGGAGCGGCAACGCCACACACACAGTCTTTCGTCGTCCTATTGAGGCTTTCGCGCCTTTATGAAAGTGGGCCTTCAGTTAGCGCTCATAAAATAAGGTGAAACTTAAAATGATACTAATGGGGAATACTAAATAAAGCTGGCTAAAGTGATAGGTTGGCGTCACGTCGTCGCAAATATTTCATTTTTACCAAAAACAAGGCGCCACCACTTGCAGATGCGCACAACTGGGGCTGGTGACGTATTTATGCGCTTTCTTGAGGAACGCTTTTCGGCGTCAATGGACAATGACCGCCGAAATGCGAGGAAAGCAGCGAGGAGGTCGTAACTAAGAAAGCGAAGAGTTTCATAGCAGAAGCAGCGCAGAACACACGACGGCGCGAAAGGCTGGACGCAGACACGAGCGCCGAATCTTTCGCCTGGCATTCTGTGCACTCGGGCTGCGTGTGCCCGTTGTACGTACCACGCAGCGAGTTCAGAATTGCAAGCCCTCAACGGCATTCGCGCTGTGTTATAATAGTTAAGCGGCCAGTGAAGCGGTTTCGTTTTGACTTAAGGTGTCGAATGGATTACTGCGTGCAGGCTTCGGGCGTTTTTAAATAGCAAAGTTATTTTTTTTTATGTACGCACGCCTGCAGACAATCGCATAAGCGTGTACATCATCAACGTGTTAAGCGCGATGCCATGGCGTGGTTTTCTGTTTTTTTGCCGTGGTTACGGACTTTGGTCAGTGGTCAGTGCATGGTTACGGCGCTCGGCTGCTGACCCAAAAGTCGCGGGTTCGATCCCGGCCGCGGCGGCTGAATTTCGATGAAGGCGAAATTCTAGAGGTCCGTGTACTGTGCGATGTCAGTGCACGTTAAAGAACCCCAGGTGGTCGAAAGTTCCGCAGCCCTTCCTACGGCGTCCCTCATAGCCTGAGTCGATTTGGGACGTTAAACCTTAATAAACTAAACTAAACCAAACCAACGCAGAAATCGCAACGACCACAGCAGAGTCAGTCACAGGGGTCGTCTGCGATCATATTTACTGTGTAGTTAGTCAACAAACACGCGGTATTCGAAAACTTAGCTCGTTGTTTGATGAGCAGTGCGCGTGCAAGTTTTCACTCAGATGTGGTGTTGAATGAAGTATGTTAGAGCGTGACTGCTGCTAGCATACTTTTGAGGACCCCTTGGAGCTTACGTGCGCGCACTTCACGACAGCTGACAACGCACCGAAGGCTACAAGTTCGCCTCATCATTCCATGCGAGTGTGCGCGATCAGCAGGTTGTTCTGTAGATTGCGAATCCCTTAGAAAAGCTCACGTAGTTTCTTTCGCACCCGTGGACCTATTTCTACCATATTCGTGTGCTGCAAAGACAGGCTGGCGCACGGGATGCGGCAGAGATCATCTGCCTTTCAGTGATGGGGGGTGGTATAGCGGAAGGGGGGGGGGGGGGGGGGGGGGGGGGGGCGAGAGTGCACTTGCATCATGCTGGCTTGACGGCCGACTCAACCAGCATGCTAGTTTCTGTTTCTGGCCACGTTCCCGGTCTTTCGAAGTGGCGCTTTTGAGAAGTGGGAGAGCTCATTGCAAATGCGTCGTGGAAATGACGACACTGTGGAAGGGTTTTGGGACTTTCATTTGCGGTTTTCTCAGTAACGCAGGCACCTTTCCGCGCAGAAAAATAATCGGTGGTGTTCCTGAGGAATAATCTATCCATCTTGCTTAGTTTTATATCTCCCTATAATATCCCTTTAAGAGTTGCCTCCATATCCTCCATAAGCAATGCTACCGGGTAGAAAAACTCGCGGTTTTGAAAGTGAATGGAAAAGTACATAGATAGTACGCACCATACGATATTCCTGCTTTTAAGCATGTATAATCCGCGGACTATTCCAGAAAATACGGTAAGTAAACACTGAACGCAGTGTGCAGGTACGATGTGAGTACATTGGGAGGCGACAGAAACTGCAAAATTAATCCGGGAGAGCGGAAATTCCTTATAATAAAAATTAAAATTTGAAAATAATCCTGCCACTGGATAACTGAACAGAATAAAGTTCTCCTGAACAAAAAAAAAAACGATAACATCACGCCTCCATAATAAAATTCACCAAAGGTCACTGATATTGTTCTTTGGACTAAATGTCAAGCAAATGTCGACAATACTCGCAAACCTCTTAGGACTGAGAGAAAGGATGGAGGCGCCTACGTCACGTTCGTTTGGCGTCACACATTCCATTTAATCGGGTGTCGACTTTCGTGCCGGCATTTGCAGCGTCGTCGCTCCGAGCGGGCAGAGATGCCGCTCAGGGGGTTATTTGTCTGAATAAGTTATGCAGCGATGCTTTTCTGCACTGGAAATTAAGCATTGCGCTGACAGTGTCATAGCTCTTTTGTTGAAAAAAGGACGTCGCAAGTTATTTCGCATGAGGATATCCTGGAAGGGAACATGACAATTTCAAGAAGGACGAGCGTAGACTTGATTTGAAGCAGCATGCAACGTGTATTCCTTAAACAAAGACTATAAATCAGCTGCTCTGCAGATCTTGGGTACAAACGTTTGCTGTAACGAAGCAGCAATTAGTTTCATCACTGCATTATATAGGCGTGTTTTTTATAGTATGTTATCCCAAAAATCTCCAGCTTGCACTTGGAATCTCCCGCTGTCTACTTGTACAGCTTTGGTCGAAACGCTTCAGAGCAAGTAAGGTTGTCTTTTGGTCCGTGTGGTGGAGCGATTACGACACCCTTGCATACTAATCGGCCCTGGAAGGTGAAGGCGAGGGTTCTCACTGCTGCAAAGGTGCCTATAAAGTGTTCTAATACGCTGCTGAAAAGCAAAGCATGCGGTCTAAGGCTTCTAAACAAGGCTGTACCATGCGATATTTTTTGTACTTCACAATTCGCACACAGTGTCGCCCAGAAAGCAGAACGCCCTGCAAACACTGTATTTCCTCGCGAAACGAACGCACTTTTTGATTTAAAAAATTAATCATCATCATCAGCCTCACTACGCCCACTGCAGGACAAAGGCCTCTCCCATGTCTCTCCAATCAACCCTGTCCTTTGCCAGTTGCGGTCCCGTATCCCCGCAAACTTCTTTATCTCATCCGCCCACCTAACTTTGTGCCGCCCCCTGCTACGTTTGCCTTCACGTGAAATACACTCCGTTACCCTTAAAGACCAGCGGTTATCTTGCCTTCGCATTACATAACCTGCCCAAGCCCATTTCTTCCTCTTGATTTCAACTAGGATGTCATAAACCCGTGTTTGTTCCCTCACCCACTCCGCCTGCTTCCGATCTCTTAACGTTACACCTATCATTTTTCTTTCCATAGCTCGCTGCGTTGTCCTTAAGCTGAACCCTCTTTGTTGGCCTCCACGTTTCTGCCCCATAGGTGAGTACCGTTAAGATAGAGCTGTTGTATACTTTTCTCTTGAGGGATATTGGTAAACTGCCATTCATAATCTGAGAGAACCTGCCATATGCGCTTCACCCCATCCTTATTCTTCTAGTTATTTCCCTCTCATGATCCGGAAGAGCGGTCACTACCTGCCCTAAGTAGACATATTCTTTTACTACTTCTAGCACCTCGCTACCAATCGCGAACTGCTGTTCCCTTGCTAGGCTGTTGAACATTACTTTGGTTTTCTGCATGTTAATCTTTAGCCCCACCGTTCTCCTATGCCTGTCTAACTCATTGATCATGCTTTGCAGTTCATGTCCTGAGTGGCTTAGCAAGGCAATGTCATCAGCGAATCGCAGTTTACTTAGGTATTCTCCATTAGCTCTTATCCCAAACTGTTCCCATTTCACGCCCTGGAATACCTCCTGTAAGCAGGCGGTGAATAGCAGTGGTGAGATCGTGTTTCCCTGCCTGACACCTTTCCATATTGAATTTTGATTGCTGACTTTATGGAGGACTACAGTAGCTGTGCAGTCGTTAGAGTTATCTTCCAATATTTTCACACCACTCTTCCACACCCTGGTACCGCAATGCCTGCATGACAGCTGAGGTTTCCACTGAGGTTTCCACTGATATATTGGCGCTAATTTGGAAGATTCGCATATACGCGGGGTAAAATTTACACTGTGATGAAATGAAACGTTCCCATATTTTAATCATTAATGGAGGGAGTGCGTCTATTATACGAGTAAACACGGCACTGCAAAAGCGTGCAAATAAAAACAGAACAGGAGCTGCTTCCTGTAACTATGACAGCGGCAAATAATGCCTTCACTATACAGCTGCCTTCCCCGGCATTTTGTTACGGTACACCACTATTGTTACAATGGCAACCGAAAGTTCAAAGGCACTGACTATATATAAACTACGCTTAGGGGTAAATCTCAGTGAATTTTTCGGTGCATGAAACCGATTCTGTACGGTGGGAAAGAGCCTCTCCATGATGACCCTTGCTGGTTAGGGAGACAGCATGTGGATAGGGGACGATGCGACTTTTCCTCTCTCCTAAAAATGACCTCTCGAAACGAGCTTTCCGCGGAAAAAAAGAAAAAAAAAGATAGTCATAAAACATCATCATCAGGATTACGTATAGTGCGGGACAAGTGCCTGTATTATTGATCTCCAACTAGCCCTGTTATCCGCAGTCGCCCTCTCTCCGTCGTCCCCCGATACGTTTTCTAGAAAAATCCTTGGTATGAAGTGTGTACAGATAAAAAACCATCGCTTATATGCTTGTGGCATTAATGTGCTCCCTAAGTATATTTCCGTCTTTTAATCTGAGCTATATCATTGATTTGATCTCTCTCTCTGATCCATACGCATTTTCGGTCCCCTAAAGCTAGCTTAATCAAATTTTAAAGACCTTCTTTTCGCCTCCCAAATTCTGGTCCCATAAGAGAATACTAGCAAGATACTTCTCACGTTTATTTTTACGCGTATCCCTGAGCTACATTCATATCTTGAGCACGCCTGCCAGTGGCCGTCCCACCTTTTCTTGTCCTTGTAGTTTCTTCGACGCTTTCTGGACATACACGTTGTATGTTGCGCTAAATTACTAACGTCGCTTTTCTTGTTTGTGTATTATCTGCAAACGAACTCCGAGCCGACTAATGACGCGCTAGCAATTACCTGCGTTTCGCAGCGTCATAGTTAGCGTGTACGTACCAGCGGGCGCATCTCGGCGCATATCCAGAGGTGGCAACGTGTCGCTCAGGTTGCACGCCGTCTATCCGTCCGGGACGCTTGGCAGAAAGAGAAAAATCGGGTCACGAAGATATCAACAGCCGTTCCTCACGCGACAGGAACCGTGAGGAACAACGCCGTAACCCGGCCGCCAACTACGCGACGACGCGGAAGATGGAATAGGGCGACGCTCGCGCCAACAAGCCGCACAGGAGCGCGCGTCGAGGCTTTCCACGGAAAGCCTCGGCTTGCTCTTTCCTTCTTTCCAGCTCCTCCTCCTATCGCAGACAATCATTCTCGCCGCTGGGTCCTGTGCAGCTGCGTAAAAATCTGCTGATCCGACGAAAACGCAAAGGTCGTCCGTTGCGAAGCTGTCTCTCATGCTCCCACCCACTCCTCCTAGTCGCGTCACACTCCCAACGTGCGCTTTTGATGTTTTTATTATCACTAGTTTTCTGTTTCTCTGCCTTCGTTTAATTCCGGTTGTCAATTGATTTCTCACCGCGCTGTGAGCGTGATGGATGTGGTGTATGCGTGCCATGCTCTGCGTGGAAGTTCCTGCTCTCTTACTTCTAAAGAAAAAAGAAAAACTAAAGGAACAGGGAAGTTCAGTCAGTCGTGCTACTCAAGGCATCCGCGCAAGCCTTTGAGAGAGCCGCGCTTTTGCATCGGAGACTGCGTGCGCTGCGAGGCCGTGAATAAATTTGTGCGGCGGCTGCAGACGGCGGCCGCTGCTGTCGACGGAGTCAAGGGCAGCGCACCACGGATCGAGACGGGGCTGAGTACGTTGAGAACACACCGGCAGAGGGCTCTGATTCGCTCGCTGCATTAAAGTCACTGGAACTCCAGTGACTTTACACTGCAGAGAGCTCCAGTCACTTTACGCTGCATGGTCGACAGCGAATCCAAGGAAATCAGAGTCCTTGGACTCTTCATACACAACCAGCGACGCTGCGACACAACACTCGCCAAGCTCCGGCAGGTGGGGGACCAGGTGGGCCGCATGGTCCGCCGGGTTTCCAACAAGCGCGGTGGGTTACGATGCAAAGACGCCTTGCGGCTGGCGAACGCATTCGTGACCAGTCGAATCTTGCATTCGACTCCCTACCTCCACCTGCGGAAACAGGAGGAGGATTCCCTCGAGGTCATCCTCCGCAAAATCATGAAACGAGCGCTGGACCTCCCAGTTTCTACCTCTACCAGCCGCCTTATGGCACTGGGGATGGTGAACACTTTTAGGGAGCTTCGGGAGGCCCACCTCAACAACCAATACACTCGTCTCACAAAGACAGGGTCGGGTCGCCGCCTTTTAGCCCGACTACACATCCAGCACACTCAATTCACAGAGGAGAGATGCCGCCTTCCCGTACACTGGAGACGCGCCCTCCACGTGCGGCCTCTCCCCACCAATATGTCCAAAGAGGATCATAATGGCAGGCGCCTGGCGCGGGCGGAAGCCTTGGACCGCCATTTTCGGAGCAAACCAGGAGTCTTCTACGTGGACGCGTCCGGCCCGGACTCTAGGGGATGGTACACGGCCGCGGTCGTCCACGAGGGTAAAACAGTAGACGCCCTTACTTTCAAGGCCCAGTCAGCAATTCACGCAGAAGAGGTTGCCATCGCTTTGGCAGCCTCTGACACCTCCTCCAAATACATAATCACCGACTCACGAGGGGCTTGTCGAAACGTCACGCAAGGGTGGGTTACTCCCCTAGCTTATCGTATTTACCAAAATTGTAGCCGAGACTCGGATCCCGCGCACCGATCTATCGTTTGGGCTCCAGGTCACCAAGGCGTCCACGGAAATGAGGCAGCCGACGCCGCCGCCCGCGCGCTCTCTCTCCGGGCATTTCCCACGGGACCCGACGCCGACCAGGACTTCCATTTCAATCCAATTTACACTTTTAAGGAAATATGCGATTATTACAAATCCACGCACCAAACTCTTCCCACCCCATGCAAAGGGCTGGGGAAGGACAACGAGCGGGTACTCCTGCGCCTGCTCACCAACACGATGTTGTGCCCGGCAATTCTAAAGCATTTCGATCCTAAATTCGACGGGCGGTGCTCACACTGTGGGGAGGTGTCTGACACCTACCACATGGTGTGGGCCTGCCAGCAGAACCCATCCCTACCCCCTATCCCGAACCCCACCCGAGAGGACTGGGAGGCGACCCTGTCCGGTTGCTGCACCCTCGAGGCCCAAAGGGCCTTAACGCAGCGCGCCCGAGCTGCGGCAAACGCCAATGGTGTGCCTGACTAGGCATCCCACCTAGTGGTTGTAAGGGCGTGACCCTTCAGGTCACGACCCCCAACACCTCTCTCTATGATTAATAAATGTTTTCACCACCACCACCACCACCACCAGCTGACGTCACTCCAGAGTGCGACTGCTTTAGTTTGACTAAAGTTCTAAATTTGGGGTAGCTAAAATGAAACGACGAGAAAGCGATGCCACGCTCCAGTAGCAGTAGTAGTAGTGGTAGTAGTATGTTTATTTGGCCGTATTATGTACAATATAGCCTCGAGGTGAGACTAAAGGGAGAAGACCAAGCATGCCTCCTGACAAGGCGGCCCACACCCCGATTAACACATCATGGAAACGGTGGCCGAATGGACAAAAGAGAAAAAAAAGAGCAACATTATCAAAATAGAAAATAGTTAATAATAGACTAAATATACTAAATGGCAATTAAATATACTGAACAATTAACAAAATTAACAAAACAATTAACAAAATACTAAGCAATTAACAAAAACACTAAATACCAATTAACAGCAAACAAAACATTTCATATTAAGCACATTCAGGTAAAAAAGGAACACACACACACACACACACACACACGCACGCACGCACGCACGCACACACACACACACACACACACACACACACACACACACACACACACACACACACACACACACACACAACTAAGTAAAGAGAGCTGAAAGTTAACCGGGGGGGGGAAGAAGTAAGAAGAAGAATAAAGTACTTCACAGCTTTAAGGTGGGGAAGGGAGTGTTTCCATGATAACACTCACTAATACGTGAGGAATAGTGACACCATATACCAGGTTGTTCACGGAAGCCCTTCACTAATTTTCAAAAATGGAGTTTTTGAGATAAAGAGGCGCTTTCTGCGACATAGTAATGGCAATGTTGGCGGACGTCAGAAAACAGGCGAATCATGCTAACTAGTAAGGTGGTTAACAAAATTCGAATTGATAACTTTTTAACTCTTATCGAAAGGCGCCAGACTGCAATCACAGATTTGTCGCCAGCAGTTAGTAATAGGCATATCAGTTTTAAACCTTTCGAAAACGCGATTACCCTTGCTGCTGTGGCTTAACGAATTTTTGGGCCATCTCTCGCGCTATTTGAAAACCGCGCGACTGCGGGGAGCGCAAATCGACGTCCATCAAATCGCGACACACCGTGACGCCCGTACCACGTGACATTCTCTGCTCTGCCCGCGCTGGAGCAGCGAAGTGGCGGGGAGCTGGGGATTTATTGTTGCGAAGTGCATGCGTCACGGAATGGCGCGATTTGATTGGCGTCGCTTCGCGCCCTTCGAATGACGCCAGAAATGCCCCAAATTCAGCCACAGCGACGAGGGTAATGACACTTTCGAAATTCTGAAAATATGGCCATTACTAGCTGCTGGCTACAAATATCTAATTGCAAGCGGGCGCCTATCTATAGTAGTTAAAAAGGTAACCATTAAAATTTAGTTAATTTAATAGTTAACATGATTCATTTGACGTCCACCAACATTGGTGTTATGGCCGCAAAAGCCTTCTCTTTACCTGAAAAATGCTAATTTTAAAGATTAGTAACAAGTGAAGGCGGGCTAGTTGGTGGTTGACAATGGAGTGCATACTGCAACCGCACATCCGCGTCTTGTCCTGTGCTTTCCTCTCTTCGTCCCTCGTCGTATTGCGCGGTTGCAATATGCATTCCATTCATAAAGATTAGTGGCGGGCTTTCCTGAAATACCTGGACTGAAACACCTGGTATATCAGAGCACGATGTTATTCCTCTCCTTTAAAAAGGACCTCTTGAAACCATCGTCCCATGATTAAGAACGGATTTTAGATTTTTCAGCATTAGCTAGCGCGGTTTCTTCTACGCGTTGCCATGAAGCGTTAGTGACATCATGCGCGACGCCATTGCGCGTTGAATAATCCTGACTGCTTGTGGTGCAGACGAAGACGCCCCAAAATAAAAGGCGTAGCAATTATCGTTCTCTCATTGGAATGGATGGAGGAAAGAGTAAAATGAGGAAGAGAGAAAGGGGAGCCCAACTTTCTGCCGCCCCCTTCTAAGCTTGCCTTCTCTTGGAATCCACTCAGTTACCCTTAAGAACCAGCGGTTACCTTGCCTTCGTATTACATGCTCTGCTTAAGACCATTTCTTCCTCTTGATTTCGACTAGGATGTCATCAACCCGCGTTTGTTCCCTCACCCACTCCGCCCGTTTCCGATCTCTTAACGTTACACCTATAATTTTTCTTTCCATAGGTGGCTGCGTTGTCCTTAAGCTGAACCCTCTTCATCAGCCTCCACGTTTGACCCATAGGTGAGTTACCGTGAGTACCGGCAAGATACTTTTCTCTTGAGAGAGATTGGTAAACTGCCATTAATGACCAGAGTCTCACCACTGGTGCTCTTCTACGTCCATTTCCTGTTCTCTCGTTTGCGGAAGAAGAAATTCATTATCCGTAAATTATTTCTCCCTGCGAACTCTTAATAGCTCTCCCCTGCTATTCCTAGGGCGTTGACAAGCTACCCAAAAGATTCTTATGTTTACATGGAAAAGCTGTAGCTCAGACTTCATTGCGACAGAGTGGCGAAAGAAAGTCTTGTGGGAACAGTGCATAGTCCAACACCGGGTTTCCTCTCCTGTGGACAACTGATGGCGGTAGTCACATGATCGACTCAACTACCATTTTCATCAACGCCAAAAGTTATTGTTACGAATTCTTCTGACGTGCGGGCAAACTCTCGCATTGAGGAGGAGGTAAATTCAGGTTCAATCTTAAAAACAAGCAGCTCCGGACTAAATGTGTAATATAACCAAAGGGCCACATAGGCTGAGCGGGGTATACATGCATGAGTGCAACGAAGAGAGTTCATTCATCTAAACACAACGGCACAAGACAACCATGACGAGAGGGACACATAAGACACACTTCAGGGGCTGAGTCCTCCAATATGCCCCACAGATGATGCTTCAGGACGTCAATACTTTCGGTGGGCGCGCTCTAAGAGCGAGTGGGTACACATGCCCGACAGCCCACTCGCCCGACAACGGTAACTCGGGAGACAGCAGTCAATCATGCTGAAACCGCACAGTGTCTACCGCAGGAAGCTTGTGCAATGTAAATGAGAAGGCAGAACCGCAAGCAGGACTGGAGAAATATGAATGAATTGGCCCTGTAGTTTAAATTAAACCTTCTTTACCCAGACGAAAGGCACGCTCAACGTGCCGCTTATTGCAGCCGGTATACGGGGAATAGTGCGCCATACTAAAAGTCACTGGCATGGTTTTTCGCTTTTCATTAAGAACATCACGCAGTGTCTTTCCTGAACAGTCTGTTTAACGGGACGCACATCATGCCGATTACTCTGTATTACAATCTATGCACAAATATTTAAAACTATTTAATACAATAATGTCCACAAAATTTCACTCTAATGACAGATGGGCAATTGCCGGGCAATTATGACTGGGCAATTGCAATCAACAGAAGTGCTCCTTAGGCAGTGAATGAATACTAGTCATCCTCGCAATGTTTCAATATCATTTTCTTATCCAATCGCCATACGCCATTAGAGTGTTAGCGATGATGTAAACGCTGATATGCAACCATAGTTCGCGCAGTTACGCCCATCTCGTTCAACGGCCGCATTCAGCTCAATACCTAATAACAGTCCCACATCTTGACTACGTTGCAGTGCAAACTGGAGGGAGGACTTGAGCGGACTTGGTCCTCTTCACCCGAACGAGTGCTGTTCAGTGTGCTCCGCAGATGGCAACCAAGACGGTGATAACTGCCGCAGTTCTCGCAGCCTCTCCTAGCAGGCATTTTCGCTCGTCAAACTTGGCATCGCTAATGCCGTCCACGGGAAGGTGACGGGAAGGGTCTTCTGACGATGTCCTTTACAGGGCTCTTAAAAGTCCTCCCTAAGAACTATCGGCTACTGATAAAACAGCTGGATCAAAACAAAAACACTGATAACTCAATAACCCCCCCCCCCCCCCCCAACAAAAAAAATTAAAGGTCATATCACCTGAATTAATATCTAGCAATCATAAAAGGTGAAATGTTCGATCTTGCGCAGAAAATAAAGGAACAAAAAAAAGGGGGATCGCGCTGCGCCTCGCTCGGTGCTCGGCAGCTGATTTCGTCGTCATGTGTCGGGGACGACGTTCTGGTTGCCCCAGTCGTAGAGCGTTCTGCCGATGGCGTTGACGGTGAGCAGAACCATGCCGACGAGAACCATCTTCAACACTATCCCAAGCATCATCTGCAGCGCGCCAAGGACCACGCGAATTAATTGTACGAAATAAAACACTTTCTACGCAGGCGTCCGGAAGCAAATGTAAGCGTAGAAAAATGACGTTCAAAGCGAACGGGACCCTAGTGCACTCTAGTCCTCAGTGTTCAGTTATGCGGCTATTGAGTGACAAAAAACTAATCCGTTAACTTTCAGCCATTCGTACGACAGCGGGTTGTACGAAGTGCTGCAGAGTGCACACGACTGAGGTGTTTCTTCGCTTAGCGTTTGTTTTTTTTTAACAAGGAGAAAGTCCGCACGACCTCAGAAAAACCACGTGACAAGCCAACATGCGCAGATATTTCTGAAGCCTCTCTCGCGCCTACCAAAATAAGGTGGTCGTCCTAACTTGTGACGCCGTGTTACACAAAGGACACAGGGCTTTACATTTCAGCTAAGCGCGGGCGTCGGCCGCCAGCTGCGTTCTGCACAGTGACTAAGTTGAGAAAGGAAGCGAGAAATTTTATGCAGAAAAACCACTAAAAAAATGACAATTTTTCGACCAGGAAAGTTTCACGAATACGAAAACACAAAAATAGCGCTTTTTTGACGAAGGAAGTCCAAGGCATGCATTATGTAAATAAGACCGCACGCCCCCTCCCCCTCCACCCACAACCCCCAGTCAATAAACCCGCCCATGGTAGTGAACGAAGTGTAAGAAAAAATTGACATCCAGCCGCGAAATGCTGGGTGGAACTTCTGCCACCGAAGGCCTACAGAAGCCCGTGCATTAAATCAAGGCTATCTTATTCGTGTACTTCCTCATCTTCGTCACATATTTCTTCAAAGCCCATGATGATAACCTGTATGCACCTACCGACCTACCGAACACCTATATATGCGTGCCCATGTATACGATGCACGCTTTCAAAGACATCGGTGTTCTTTATTGGTGCCCAGGCCAACTTGGATGCCTTGACCAGATGAGCCCCGCAGTCGAACGCATCAGCGGGCGAAAATCTAGAGTGCAAGCCCTATGCATTTTGTCATTAACAGAAAAAAAAAGTATCGCAACGACCAACTCGCGGCCCAACAATTCACTACTGCATGTACTGCGCAACAGTGAGGGAGAGAGACACGTATGTGTGACCGGTAATGTGCATAATCATATACGTACGAGTCGGACGAAAGGCACCCGTCCGATCTCATGCATCAGCACCATGGGGACGGAGATGGGCATGATGACGTTGCTGGAGGCGCCCACCACCACGGGGATGGCGTAGTACATGGGGTACATGTTCTTGCTCTCCGCCTGCAGAGGCGCGCAGCAACGAGGACAACATATATGCTCATTTATTTATACATACCCTACTCCAGAGAGCAAGAATGAGGTTCGTGCTGACAGCCGAAATCATTGATTGTTAGCTCCACTGCACAGAGCGACACTTAATTCGCAGTTTCTGTTCGCGCGTAATTATCAATTTATGTCTAACGGTGCCAACTCTTTCAGCACAAACAAAAACATACTCAAACAAATAAATAAGCCGCTTCGCAAGCTTTGTTCTTGTGAGCAAAGAGCTGTTTAATTAAAGTTATTGTTAAGCAAGTTTAAGCCAACACAGATGCCATGGGTATTTTACGTAGCTGGACAAGCTGCCGTTGTCCATCCTATGACGAGAGGGGCCAGGTGTAGGGATGCGCATATGCCCCTGCGCATGCGCGATGGGCACCCGGCTGGTCCAGTGTACCTCAATTTACAGTATGTCTCTGTAATGCTAAAGCTCTCTATTACCTTCGAAGCACTGAAGGACTCTTGTATTACTAGACCAGTATATATCAGAACAAAACGGAAAACTTGTGAAATCCAGGGTTCCTGATGCGCGACACTGCACAATTTAGAAGAGGTGTACGAAGAGCCAATGTGCGTGAGCGTTTCAGCGCTGGATTCGTGTGCCGCATACTACGCCCTCAAACATCTGCTTCGCACGCTTACTGTTCACATGAAAGCTGCGCTTCTGACAGGAGAAAAAAAAAAGCAACGAGAAAATTTCCGCTCGACAGGAACAGCCGTGCACTCTTATAAGATACAAATGTCGCCGTTAAAATCCTGCAGCTACACGCGTGATCTTGCTTCCTATCTACCGCTGCCCGATTCTGCAACTTCGTGTTCATTCAGCTATCGCGATTCATTGTCGTGCGTGGTGGGATATAATAACCCAGCGAAGAGCTCTAAACCGCTATACTGCAGGCGGCAGTCGAGTGTTGCCTATACTAGCAGCGGTGCTGAGGGGCGGAAATGTACGTTGAAGTCCATAAAAAAAAATCCTAATCCTTGGCGCGACGTCTTTTACGAGCTGCGAATGTGACAACGCTGGAAGCGCTTGCAGATACAGCCACGACGAAAAAGGAGAGTATAAGCTCGAAAGAAAGCAAACTTTGTCTTCGGCTCATCTTGAGAAAAGGGAGTTTGAAAGTGGGAAAGCGCCTTGTTTCGGACCAGCCACAGTCGCCAGGAAATACACGACCTCCTGACAGTAAACTTCTGCGAGTGGCTCACTTTCTTGGCTAAAATGCGCTTCTTTTTAGCACCGAGGCACGAGAAGCCGTATTTTAAGGATACAGTGGGAAAAAAAAAAAAATCCTCGTTGCCGTCTCTTCTCGGTAAAACTGCGTGCATCGTAAAACAGAACAGAAACGAAATGTAAAATAAAATAACATAAAGCCCCTTTACCATTCTCGACTTAACCATTACCGCAGACTTAGCGTTAAAGAGGACTCACTACAGGTAAGCGCCCTATTCCTAAATTATTCCGCAGGCTTTGTCTCTTCTGTGCTCTTATCGCCCGGTTAAGAAGCGGGACTAGGCACACAACGCATACCCCGTTACACTGGAACGCCACATGCTTTGCTATCCTCAGGAGTGTGCGTGTTTAACATCCAGCATTTGCGCATGCCATACACACAGAGGAATGTGCCAAGCAATAGGTTTGGTTTGGTTTTTGGGGTTTAACGTCCCAAAGCGACTAAGGCTATGAGAGACGCCGTAGGGGAGGGCTCCGGAAATTTCGACCACCTGGGGTTAGAGTAGCTCTTAAAAATGACTCTGGAAGTTCCTTCAGCAATCAGGCCTCGTTGGGGTTCTATGGTTTAAACCGAAATATCAAACTAGGGAAGAAGGATATACTAGTCCTCGGGAACACTACCGACGTTTTTTCTGTGTGGAAAGGAGGCTGCGTTGCTGAGAAAATCGCAAATGAAAGTCCCGAAATCCTTCCAGATTCAAAGCTCGTGCGAAGATTGAAGTTCCGTGTGACGTCTCCGGAACCTGACCAATCAGAGGCGTCACAATCAAAGACCCGGAACTCGGCCAGAAACAATCTGGAAGTCAACAGACTTAGTCGGTGACGAGCGAGCACAGACCTCCTCCGCCGCCACTATTTCGGTCTCAGATGTGCATCGCGTGCGTCTAGGTCTCGTCGCAAGCTCCGCGGGTGCGAAAGAAACTTCGTGAAGTTATCGAGGGCAGCTGCAGACTGCAGAACAAACTGCTGCTCGCGCTCACGGATATATCCATCGGCGACGACAACGCGAGCGTGTGGCCTTCCGTGCGTTTAGCGACGTCGTAAAGTGTACGCGTATGCTTCGTGCGATCCTTAAAAACACGCGAGAAGCAGTCGCGCTCTAACGGATTTCATTCAACGCCACATCTCGGTGAAAAAAAATTGCACGCGCAGTTCTCATCAAACGGCGCACTGTGCTGTCGATTACCGCGTGTTTGTTAACTAACTACACAGTAACTATATATGACCGCAGATAACCCCCGTGATTGACTCCGATGTGGCGTTGCTGTTTCTACGTTCGTGAATTGCTTCCTGTGGGTTGTAAGCGGAAACGAATCAGGGCACGCTGTGCCCAGTTGCAGTCTGTCTCCTGCGTCTATTGATTTTTACCTCCATGATTTCCCGATTTCCCTTTCCACTGCACAGAAAACATTGAAGACAGCGCGCTCGCATAGCGCTTCCAAGTCCAGCTTTCTTGGACAATTTGAATATTGGAATATTGAAAGTAATGGTGATGGAAATATCGAAGGCAATGGTCCACCCTTCTGATATGTAGCGAAATCTTTATTTTAAAGTGTTTCCAACGATCGTATCGAACAGTTAAGACTGCCATAGAAAAGCAATGAGAAACGCTTTTCACAATAGCAAATCCGTTAATAGAAAAAAAAAGGTAGAAGACTGTCGTCGGGTGATCCGCGAATATATTGATTGTTGTACTAAAATCTTCCATTATATGAAAAAAATTGCGTTCCTAAACGGTTTTCCATTGAAAAATTCTTTTGTCCAGAATTCCTGGGTATGCACACGTTGACGGCGTGAATGAACGCGTACTAACAATGAAGAAACTAACACTTGACGACTTCATAACGCCCTCAGCCCACACGATGTAGCCGAATCGACGGATGAAGTAAAAACGAGACTGCTTCGCTGGCCGCGTAGCAAGCACCCACACGTGAATGCCGTTGAGAGCTTGCGGTTCTAAACTTGCAGCATTTCAACAGCTACACGCAACCTGTGTGCAGAGAATGCGAGGTGAAAGATTCAGCGATCGTGTTCGTGACAAACCTTTCTCTCCAGCGCCTGTCACGCGTTGTTTTAATTGCGCCTACTATTACTAATGAATAGAATTTCCACTTTTACTTGAAAAACATTTACGCTCGAAGCTTATGCGACTTTTTACACACAACCGGACTGCATGCTTTTTTGTAACGTTTCATAACGTCACTTCCTGACAACACCTTTTATGTCGTGTGGGAAACTTAGCGTCACAAATAATAGAATAATAATTACAGGATTCTTATCCAATGGGTCCTGGGACTCCCTTGGACGCCCCGTCCGCGGGACGTCCATGGCAGTTTTCATGTTCATTGGTTTAGAACTGTGGGATATGCTCGCCCAAATCGCGTTTCTTGTCAAGACAGGCATGGTGCATCTAGGACGGCTGTGCACGACGTCAGGGACACCATGACGGTGGGCAATAGACGGTTTCCACAGTGCATGCGTATCGGAGCAGACGGTAACAGGCGGATGGGAAATGGGCGCGAGCTTTCACCTTAGCCCTGCACCAATATGGAGAAAGCTATGACATCGGTACAAGCCACCCGTAGTCTGCGCAAATCTCTTCCGGCAAAAAAAAAAAAATGCCAATTTCAGTCTAGTACAGTTTCGTTGCTAGAGGGGCCGACTCACAATGTCCTGCACAATGGGCAGCATGAGCAGGCTGAGCGTTCGGTTGTTGGTGGTCTCGGCCAGCAGCGACGAGATGGCGGCCAGAATGGCCTGCACCTCGATGTGGGACCGTGCCATCCAGAAGGTGGGCTTGAAGGACTTGAACAGCTCGGCTAGCAGGCCGTAATCCTGCACGCACGAGCGCCAACCATATAGCACAGCTGCGCGTTCCCCGAGTGTCCCCTGGAGGACAGCGCTTGTTCCGAGAGCCGACACACGCGCATCGCTTACCTCGACGACCTTGCTGGCCACCTGGACGCCACCGAGGATGAAGATGATGCCCCAGGGCACCCGAGACCAAGTGTGGCGCACCAAGGGCCACGTCTTCGTGCTCAGCGAGCCGGATGCGCTGACCAGCAGTGCTGTCCAAGTCAGCAGGCTCAGCAGCGTCAGCCTGAATCACGTGCACACCTGGTAACGAACACTGTACCGTCCTCTTCAGAGCCAAATTGGCTCTTTCGCGGTCTAGAGGAAGGTAGTGATGCCTATACTGGCTGCAAAGACGCATTGTTTTTTCCTCCGAGAGAAGCTCTCGGCACTTTTCTCCCATAAGCCACAAATATTATTCAGGTAGGACAGACCCTTGGCATACTGTCGAGAGCCCTCTCTTCTTGGTCCGCGAATAGGCTATCTCTAGCCCCCTGACCCAAATGGACCTGAGAGAGGGACATTGTAGAGGGGGAAAGGCCGGGTTAGGGTTAAGCTAATGTTCTCACTTCTTCGGCCCGGAGGGAGATAAGACTGAGGTTCAATATTAATAGTCCAAGGATGGCGGCGCGAGTTGTATTGCTGGTATTGCTAGTGGCCAAACACCACCAGTGACAGGACACACCAAGGTACCCTGGCTTGGCAATGTGTCCCGCTGAAGGCATATATAACAAGTGAAGGCGGGTTAGTTGGTGGTTGACAATGGAGTGCATATTGCAACCACGCAAAACGACGCGCAAAACCTGTTTAAGTTCCGCGTCTTGTCCTGTGCTTTCCTCTCTTCGTCCTGCGTCGTTTTGCGCGGTTGCAATATGCACTCCGAAGGCATATATACCTGCCGCAGTTTAGTTCAGTGCTGCCATCAATGCACAGCAATTTTTTTCCTCTAGCATTACCACTGATGGCTTAAAGCCAACGATCTACAGGACAGAGGTGTAAAAACCTAAGGCACATCGAAGAATACGTTTGCATTATCAAAAGACTCACAATCGGCCTTCATGAGGTAAAAATGAGTGAAATTTATTCTTATTGCGAATATTTAGATTTTTTTTTCCTTTACATCCGGTTAAGGCGGCGGTATTCTCAAGCGAGAACACGAAGGCAGGACTCAGCGATACAGATGTCATGGCGCTATGCAGTTTAAAGTCTTTCCTGCTTCCCTTCTGCGACCCAACAGGGATGCTCGCTCACTGGTTAGCTTCCCTCACGCTATGCAGAAACCATTCGCTTCACGCAGGCCTGAGCACTCAGAGTGCAGGCCGAGAAGGGCTTGCCTGATGTCGCTCCCTATGTACCCCGCTGGCACGCACATCACGAGCACCAGCACCGAGCCGTGTACGACGAGAGCGCCTGCGAGCCTGGGCGAGAGAGAGAGAGAGAGAAAAGACAAAATCCGTTGCTCCACCTTGATTCCTTGAAGTGCACAGGTCTGTGTACTCACGATGGCGTCCCGAGCGATTTCAGCTTGGTGAACGCCGTCTGCACGGCGGCCGAGTGATCGATGTTTGTGTCATCTGGCTCACTGCGTGAGTAAGGAGGACGACAGTCATCCTAGTAAACTTTAATATTCTCTACCTGATTCTTACTACCATTTAGAGTTATTCTGTAAGACTCCGGTAGTAAGACTTCCAGCACGATAACCTCGCCACACGAACGCATTGCCTAACTCTGGAATGTTGAGACCTGGCCTCAAGCCAGTCAAGCATTGGTGAGCGTGGCTCCCGAGGATATTACGCCGATGTTCGATGAAATTCAACAACAATATATATTGGCAAGGCAGGCGCTTGTCTCCAGGCTTGGCGAAGGAAAGTACGGCCGATGATCCCGCTCGCGTTGTAACCCCCCCCCCCCCCCCCCTTTCCCCCGTATTCCGGGATACTGCTTTTGCGCCTGTTTAACCAGCACTCTTGCAGAGCTTCACCAGCAATACACTTCACAGGCTTTCACACATACCTTTACTTTTCGTCGTGAATGAAACGACAATTTGCATCGCAAAAACTTTCCTCCGCTTTCTGACATTTTGGAAGCTTTTATAGCAGAATACATTATTGCAAAGGCAGCATTTGCTGTATGGCTTTTATGCTTTTGCATAACAGTGGTGGACATTTGAACTTGCCTGCTTCGAAAACCTGCATTTTGCTACCAGCCATGTTTTATGTTCTGCAGGAGATTCAATTTTGCTACTGAATGCAGTTTTTTTTTTTTTTCAGCTACAAAAACTGGAACATCAGCTATACAAGTCTGGTTTCTCTACTACAAAACCGGAAATTGCTGCTACAAAATGCAATTCGTTCTGTTACAAAAGATGGTACAAGAAGCTCGTTGTTCCACCACTGAAATGCTAAAAAAAATGAAAACGCCATAACTAACGGCCAGCTACAAATCTCTAATTACCACCAGGCGCCTAACTAATAGTTAAGACTGGAATATTAAAAATTAGCTAGACGACATAGTTAACACGATTCACCTGTTTTCTGATGTTTGACAATACTGCATGGTATCACAATGTTGGTATTACAATGCTGTAAAAATCATCTCTATACTTCAAAAAGCCTATATTTTTTTAAAATTCTGGGTCACCTTCGGTAGCCTATATACATGCAAAAAGTCATAGGACAGATCATTTGTAAAAATGGTTGAGTGAAAAATTTTGCACTGAAGGGCCACACTGACCGGCCTTTTTACTTGCTGATAAGCTTCGCTGTGAAAAGGGATACACTCGCCCCTGACTGTACTCACTACGGGAGCACATGCGCCCAGGACAGGTAGCAGTAGCCGATGAGCAGCGCCGCCACGCAGCCGGGAAGCGTCAGAACGCACCAGGAAGAGGCCGTCATGTCCGGTTCAGGGGAGGGCACGTTTCTGCGCACCGCGACGGACGACCGGTACACTTGCAGTGGGGGCGCCTTGTTGAAATTGAGCTGATACGCTGTATTCGGTGCGTGCCCGAGGGCTTTAAGTAATGTCTAAAAATGCGATGTTCTTAGTAACAAGACGGCCTCTTCGGGATTGTAGAGTCAGCAATGGAAGAGATCTAAAAACAAAAGGAAACGTGAATTCAATTCTGTTGGTTTTAACGTCACGCTGTGTTACGCTGCTCAGGGGACAGGGTGCTCAGTTTACGGCCAACATGAGTGCGCTGGCATGTGCATCAGTGCCACTGCATATATGGGATATATTACCCCAATACCCTATCGCGTCATGCCCTTAAAGCAGAGCTTAAGTGTCCCCTCTTTTTTTTTTCGTGAGTCGGAGCTAGCTCTTCTGCAGTCAGACAAGGAAGGCAGTTTTGTAGTGTTGCCCGTGGGTCGGTTCACTGAAAAAGCTGCAGCAGCCATGGAAAAGCATTCTGTTCGCGCTTTGAAGAAGCCAAATAAAGCCAGGTCCACTGCAGAGCAGCAACGTGAAGAGCTGTGCTCAGACCACTCAAGGAAATTGATGAATGAATGCTCGAATAATGCCTTGGAAATTTTTTTTTTTTTTTCAACAAAGACGAAGAAGCATTCGGTGCCGTTCAGGGCAATAGTTGCAGAAGAAGGCTCGTCGAAAAAGGTGGCTGTCTCTACCTCCAACGCCATCTGAATAGCCTTATCCCAGAAGTCCGGTTCGAGATAAAGAACTCTGTAGCTCTCATAACTCCAAGACCTTTTAGCAGCTAAGACAGCCTTTAGGATAGATATAGAAGACCTTTTTCTACTCGATCCATCACAACGAACTGTTTCATGGGGTGAGAGAACTTTGAAGAGTCCGGTGAATTGGCATTTCAAACACGGGTGCGGAATCAAATGAAAACTTTTTGGACCTCCTTACTATGTACCTTTCTTCGATTCTTGTCGAGTACAGCTGTTGTCCTGTGTGGTTCTCCCTTGAGTGTACGTCATTTTTTTCTTTCTTTTTTTTTTTTTTTGGGGGGGGGGGGAGGGTTTCTAAGAGTCGTCTTCAATAAAGTTTTTCGCGCCGAAGTCAACGCCGACGATTTGTCCGAAGAAAGGCTCCCAGCTGGCTCTGCTTCCCACGAGAAAAATGTTTCCTTCATGGACGATAAGTTTCCCGCGCGTTTTTGGCAGTGTTCGACTGAGCAGTTTTCGCGCAGTAATTTCAGTTTGGCGCATCGAATGACTACGGAACTGTTGCGCAGTGTTACAAACCAATATACTGAGGGAGAAACAGCCAGTGAGGTTCATTTCGGTTCGTTATATCCCTTTGTAAGAAAAATTTCCTTTGTAAAATTGAGACACCAAATACACATGCGTTAAAGAACCGCAGGTGGTTTAAATCCGGAACTCTCCCCTATGGCATCGCTCATATCAAATGTGTCGCTTCGGGGAAGTTTCGGAGCTTCCAAGATAAATAGCTGTTCCTTCGTTATACCCATTACTTCGTAATAAACCATTCCACTACAGCGAGGCTTGAATGCACCTCTTGATTTTTCATGGATAAGGCGCGAGAGGAGTTTGACACGCGAAGCAGTCCCCGCATTAGGGTCGCGACTGCACACCTTCACATGGCACGCATATGCCGCCGAATGCATGCCATAGCTTGTGGGTGTGGTTGCGTGCTGACTTCGTCCGTTCGATTTCGGTATGCAGCCTCAGGGGAGCCAGAATTTTTCGCTGCAGTCCCGTCGGGAATCTCGTCTTTGGAAACCCGAAAACTTATGCAGCTGCTACTCTCTGCCGTGCACTCAAAACTTTCGAACCAGAATATAGTTTGAACCTGCCTATACTCGCGGCGTATTAGGGATTGTGGCGACCCGCGGCTTACGCGTCTGAAGAAAAACAAAAACAAAAGCACGCGGAAAATAGTGAATAATTCAAACTATTTCCCTAAAGGAACGAGACGCACGAGCAGGAAAATGCAGGAGTCAGCGACAGGCGGGTGTCCAGGGGCGGTTATTCCGCTCGGCCACGACTACTCGGTCGGTGGGCCGAACCACCGAGTGCTAAGCAGGCACCGCGGCCATGCATCGGGACATTTCCAGAGCCGCCATTAAAGGGCAACTCCGGCGATTTTTCGATGTGCATCGATTGAAATGAAATTTTAAGTCTGTATTGTTTATGATAGTCTGATGCCTCATGTAAAATTTCGCACCTGAAACCGGCGTAGTTTTTCCGCAAACGAATTTTGAAGACAAGCGCTCCTCGACGCGAGCGGCACCCACTGATCGAGCAACTTCTACAGGCCACCCTGTTCTGTGACGTCACTGGCGGGGCGGCGTGTCAAGCTGGTTGGGCGCGCGCTGGCGCTGGCAGTGCAGGGGAAAACTGAAAATTGGTTTTTAGGAAAGTAAATGACGCAGTAATGGACACCCGAACCGCGACGTAAGGGAGGAGTGAAAGAAGAAAGGAAGAAAGCGGTCCGTAGTGGAGCTCTCCGGAATTATTTCGACCACCTGTGCAATTTCGCGCCATCTCAACGTGCCTGATGTGATGTGTACGCCAGAGTGATGGGTCACGGCAACTTCTGTTGTGCTGTGGGGTGCACAAATTCTTGATCTGTGACAACGGGCGTGATCTAGCGTAGGTTTCCTAGCGATAAGAACCTTCGCGACAAGTTGGTGAGAGCTGTCCGCCGTGTAAACTGGTCTCCGAGGAAGCATTCCAGCTTGTGCTCGGAACATTTCGCGTCAGATTGCTATGAAGACAGCGTATACTTCAAAGAGATCTTTGAACTCGCTAAGGCTTCGTTCAACTGGCGCTTGAAGGCATATTCTGTGACGTTATTCTAGTACAACCGTCTATCGCAGCGGCGAGCTGAACGAAGCGCGGCCGTCAAGAAGAAGCGGTATGTTGGATTGTAGAACTGTAGCTCACTTCCAAAAGCTCGCCGTCCAGATAAAACTTCGCAGAGAGGACTGTTGGTGATGCATGCCCCTGTAAGGACGTTGTGCACAGCGGCAACGTTCCGGCAGCAGATTCTTTCATCAGGCTTGGTCGGCCGGCACTGGCCACACGAATAGCTGTCGCCGGGAGCATCTCATTAACTTTTGTTCTGACGAGTCTGTCACAAATGCATGCACGAGAAATGACTCAAGTAATCACTTCTCCGAGTTCAGACCGTTTCCGTGCTGCAGGTGACGCGGCATGTGGTGTGACTCAGCTGGCTCGCGCGATGGTGGATCATACCTAAAAGGCGACTCGTCCAGTCCAAAATCGTCGAATGAGTCGTCTTCTAAAGACTCGCTGGTCTCGGAAAAGCTGTCCTCCGGGCTTTCAGTCATGTCGACAGCGCGGCTCAGGGTAGTTGTGATATCTTCGGGGACTTCACAGCGCGGCGAACCCGCTCGTGACGTCACAGTCTATACCGCACGAAGGCACCTCCCCGGTTTCGGTTTTGCGGTTTCGGTTTCGAGTTTTGCGTTTTTTGCTGTTTAAAAATTATTTTACGGTTGCTTTTGAAAACCTTGTATCGTACACATTACAGGAGGTTCTTAGGAACACAAAACAGCCATTAACTAAAAATGGCTGAAAAATCGCCGGTGTTGCCCTTTAAGATGCCGCGTCTTCACTGAGTCGTCGTCACGTCGCCGAGCAGAACCGTGCATGCGCCGACAGACAGACTCCTCTAGAGATGCTATACGGCTTCGTGTTGGGCTATACGTTTCTACTGCTTGTTTCTCTATAGTCGTGAACGTCCGTGTGTGCTTGAATCGTACCGCACCTCGACGCGTCACGCTTCCACAGGAACGTGATCCTCGCAATACTAACCATGGGCCCCCTCCTGAACACAACACCAGTTCTAACCTCAAAAAACTGTATGCTCAAATATGCGTGAACTTTTCTGCTGAAACACTCGGTAGCGTGCAGTGGGAACATTCTGTGACATACTTTGCGAGCGTCGTGAGGGCGGTGCCGGCCGGTCCGGTCCAGTAGCTGCACAGGCTTCCCAGCACCGTCATCAGAGACGGCCCCATCAAGAACGCGTTGTGAATGTCCGTGCGGCGCCTGCACAGGGCCAATGGCACACATTATATATGAACGGAACACGCACTTGACCGGAATGACGCTTGATATTTGACACTGCGGACGAAGTGAAAGTGGCCTGTGTCGATAGACTACCGCATCCTAACTACAAGGACCCTACATTCATAGAAAACGGAGCTTTTCTAAGCTAGACATAATTGTTTTTAAATATGTACTGGTGTGGGAATCACTGGCCGATTTCGAAAGTATAAACTGCGTGCGTCGACACAGTTTTTAACGCGGATCTCAGAGGCTAGGCTAAACAGCCATTCACTTCAAAACAGCGATCATGCAGTCTTTTTCGGTGCAGACGTCACAAGTTTGAATGAGTGGCGGGAAAATTTTTTAATGTAATTTTCTCACCGATAAATGCGTCTCTTGTTGCCGGACAAGCATCGGCGTACCCAAAAAGTGCCCTTATTCGATTTTTCTGAGAAATGAAAGTTGGATGGATTGTCCTGAGTGTCCCTTTAACACGTTAACTGCGACAGCGATTTTTGACAGTTTCAGGACGGCAGTTAACAAAAAAATGACGCGCTTTTTTTTTCCATTGCATCAGATTTCAAAAGCATGTGGCATCACACGCAGTTAGCCTCAACGCCTTTACGTGCGATAATTGCCCACCTGCTAAAAACCTCTCTGGCGTCAGGAGATTGGTTTGTAACCGAAATAAATTGTTATTCAGCACCTGTCTTTGTCTTTTGCAGCCCTAGTCTTTGTCTTTTAATTAGTACAAATTCCTTTTTCAGTCTATGTTAAAACCTTTCAAAAAGCTCATGCTGGTCAACTAAAGGTATGGTCCGCCAACTAAAATGGGATTGAACCATATTGGACTTCAGCAAAGTGAAGTTTTGGGCCAGTTGGCGATTCATGATTTGCAGGTTGGCTTAGCGCGAGACAATCGAGGACAAGAGATGGACACCGGACGAGCGCTAACTTGCAACTGAAGAAATTGGAAGCAGAATTACGAGGAATTGCGTGGTTAGCTGGGTATGCGCATTCAGTTCCTCGAGCTCGTAAATTTGCTTCCGTTTCTTTCAGTTGCAAGTTAGCGCTCGTCCTGTGTCCCTCTCTTGTCCTCGATTGGCTCGCGTTAAGCCAACCTGCAAATCATATTGGACATTTCCAGAGCCACATTCGGCAAAAGAAAACTTTAGAGCTTATGCATTCAGTTAGCACGTGCCTCAACTCAGCGGATACATAGGAAACGTGTAGGTTTCGTTTGCAGCTGCTGATGAGTTCCTCTCCTTTAGGTTAAACGTGTCCACCAGCTGCACTTTCATTCATGCCTCATCGCGAAATATCGCCAGGCATGACATAAAACTTTCAGCGCTGTGTGTGTCTTGTCTCCTTCTTGGTCTGTGTGTGTTTGCGCTGTTGAACCATCACTATGAATCTACACCAACTAGCCCAATCTGCAGTTCTTATACATAAAACTTTCGAGGTCACGTGGTGTGGTAGCGCGGCGCTAAGTAGTTTGTATTCAAATAGGAGGATGTTCAGAAATATTAGAAACGAATCGAATATGTTCTCAAGTTTTCGAATAGTTTTCGAACTGGCACGCATTTCGATAACATCAGGTTTGCTTGGACGTCTGTTCCGAAAACAGGACCCACTCCAGCGCCGCACAGAACACTGCCACGATTGGCTTGCGCGGAATGGAGAGCACAGCGCCGCGACGTGGTTCATTCACGCGGCAGCGTTCGTCATGCTCATGCATAGCCTTCAGATCGGGGCAGGGCACGGCTCAGGAAGGTTTAGCAAACCCTCAGTTGATGCCCTGTCTATCAGGTCGTGGCTCAAGCTCTCGCTCCTCTCATCTACTGAGGTGTGGAATTCGTTGTCATCGTGAGTAGCGAAATAATTTTCCTATACGTATGACATGACGATCACGGAGTTAATCTACTGACTGTTTCGTAACCTCCAGTGGAGATCAATGAGCGTTCTGCATTTTGAAATCTATATATCTATAACCCCATAAGATGTAACACTACACCACAGCGTCGAGCTAACACTTCGCTGTTTCGCACGATTTATCGTTTTGTACGAATATTAGCAGAAGTAGCGAATATTCGCAAGAAAATTGTATTCATGCTCGATTCGGTTCTATCACTATTCAATTCGTACTCGGTTCGGTGTTTAGCTACACTATTCGTATTCGGTTCAGTTTTTAAAAAGTGTTTTTCGCACACCCCTATCGAGTGGGCATCATACCTCGGCACCAACAGGTGGCTCAATCACACTCACACTCACGGTCACTCGCACTCACATCCACTCATTCACACTCACACTCATGTCCACTCACACTCGCAGCCACTCACTCACATTGCCACTCGTGACCACTCGCTCTCACAACCACTCACTCGCATTCACACTCATGACTACTCGCACTCACAACCACTCACTCACACTCACACTCATGACCACTCGCACCCATAACCGCTCACTCACATTCGCACTCATGTCCACTCAAACTCACAACCACTCAATCGCACTCGCACTCATGTCCACTCACACTCACAACCACTCACTCACACTCGCACTCATGACCACTCACACTCACAACCACTCACTCACACTCATGACCACTCGCACTCACAACCACTCACTCGCACTCACAACCACTCACTCACACTCACAACCACTCACACTCATGTCCGCTCACTCTCATTCATGTTCAATCACTATTTCCTTGTTTGCTAACAACGGAGGGGAGGAGAGATTTACTGCCACAGCCGACTGCCCTGAGCCGCAAAGATGGGGTGCCGAGCCGCCGAGGCTTTGTCGGGCTATTTGTCCAATTTTCACAGTTTCACTGCTCGATGGAAGTGGTCACTTATCACGCATTTTCCATGCACTGAATGGTACGCACGTGCGCTCCCGGGTTTGCTGCTGAGACGATGAGTGCCTGTTCAGCGTCAGTTAAGATGCTTAGACAAGTTTTTGAACAGTGTCCATAGGCGTGCGCAGGGTTCTCCATGAGAATGAGCCATGTTTCAGCGCAGGTCCCCCACCCCAACACCCAATTTTCTCTCACCTAGGGCCCTTACGGCCAGAACGGAGCGCAAAGGTGAGGAATGATTATAGAACATTTATTTCCATGCGATGTAGTTTCAAAATATACAAGATATTATTCAGCAGAAGTTTTTATTTTATCTGTAACTTCTGCAGAGGAATATATGGTACAGAGAGGATAAGCCGCTGGTTCCTTCACACTCAAAATGTGAACGAAGGGAGGGGAAATGCTCAGGGTGCTTGCCAGCGTTTCCACAAGAGGTCTTGTCTTCATCCTGACTAAGACCGTCCTCTTGTTGAAACGTTCCCAAGCACATTGAGGCTTTCGGCTCCCGTGTTCACCACGTGAGTACAGGCAGAGGAAGGCATGTCCCTGCGTCGCTGAAGTATCAATGTAACATCCCGCTTCCAGAGTAATTTCCATTCTCTCTAGACCGCAGTAAATGTGACAGATGTGTTTTTTTTTTACTGTCACAGCAAAAAAGAACCTGAAAAGCTTGCCTCAAAATTACCCGGCCAGTAAACATTTCTTAGAACGCAACATTATGGGTCTTCAGACACTAAGAAACCTGATTGGCCATAGCACTGCACTGTAAACAATGACGGAACAGGTCCGACAGAGTAAATGTATGAGGCAGACTTGGCGATTATGGGGCTTAGACGATTGAGGGGGGCGCACCTCCCTCCCTTGTGCGCGCGCCTATGACGGTGTCTAAGTAAAATAATGAGTTGGTCTTGACAGTAGTCTTGGATGGTGTCTAATTACCAATATTTGGTCTTGCTTCACACTGACGTTCCGTTACTCTGCATGAACACATTGGAGTCAAATGGCAACTATGAATACTTTTTGCGGCATGCAAAATGGAGCGTGTTTTTCAAACGATCGAGTGATTTCCTCACTTAAAGGAAAATGGCTGGAATGGGCCGCAAGTAGTGGATTTCCCCGCGTAATAGCGATGCTAGGGGGAGTTGTCATTAGCAATCCATTTACAAAACCTCCTAAGCTACTATGTGTGACCGACAGTGGACATGTTTGCAGTGCAGAACATTTTCTGGATTGCACATAATCCCTGTCTGAAGGAGGTTTTACAAACCAGCGCGATGTATTTGAGGCTAGTGCGTGCGGAGACCACGTGCGCATCCGCGTGGTGATAGAGGGCGCTTACATTTCACCTGATTATTCTTCAACGTCGTTCGCGGAAGAATGCGCATGCAGGTAACTTGTGAGCCATTTTGTAGCGCGCGCCCTTCCGAAACTAAAGGACTTTACTGGGAAAAAGCGCTATCCAGAAGTTCTCAGAGGAAATCGTAGTATCCAGTTCAAAGGATACCTCATGCTGTCCAGATATCAGTGTGGGTAGGACTGCTGAAATCGATGCGTGAAAACAGAAGCTAATCCACTTACTTCACTGAAAACACGAAAAATAAACAAAACCGCATTTCACAAGCACATTTCGATTTCACTCTTCCAGTGACAAAGCTTAGGCGCCAACTAGGTCAGGTTCTCGCGTCGGTCCGGCCCAATCAACAAATTACGGCCAGAGCATAGCTCTGCAATGCACACACCTGGGCACAGAAAAAAAACCTAAGAGTCCACTGCAGCAGTCGAGATCCCATCTTACGGTAGTTATTGCCAAGAAGCGGACAGTCGTTGTTTCAGCAGTAAGCATCGTAACTCTTGTATATATGAGATCGAGCCGTGCGGGGAGCGTGGCAAGATACACCTGCCTATGATTTTCAGGACTGTCAATGCGAAATTTTATAAAGAATCCCACAAAACTTGTAGCGGCTCATTGCATCCGCGAAGGGTCTGTGCCCGTGCCAATAGTGAACTACAAATGCAACGAAAGATTGCCGTTCCTGTGCCAGCGGAATCCTCTGCTTCGGTTGTCCAAAGACACGAGCATGGTGCCTTATGCTGCCTCGAGCGCCCTCAGTAGTCAATATTTGCTTTCCTCAGCTGTAAATAACATGAAGATAGCTAAGCGGGTATCGTCATCGCGAAACATACGCGACCGACTTCGCTGTCGCGTCCACCCACCACTCAAAACCACTGATTGCCACTCACGTCCACTGACAACCACTCACAACCACTCACAACCACTCACAACCACTCACAACCACTCATGGCCACTCACAACCACTCATTGCCACTCATGTCCACTCACATCTACTCATCAAACATGTCCACTCACCTCTACTCACGCTCACATCCACTCACTCGCACTCACACTCATCTCCACTTACACTCACATCTACTCAATCACACTCACACTCATGGCCACCCATGCTGACATCCACTCACTCGCACTCACACTCACCTCTACTCAAACTCACAACCACTCACTCGCACTCACACTCATGGCCACCCATGCTGACATCCACTCACTCGCATTCACACTCACCTCTACTCAAACTCAGAACCACTCACTCGCACTCACACTCATGACCACCCACACTCACGTCCACTCACTCGCACTCACACTCACGTCGACTCACACTCACGACCACTCACTCACACTCACAGGCGTGAGTGTGAGTGTGAGTGAGGCGATATGAGTGCACTCATGAGTGAGTGTGCCGACCTATGGTGGGCATTCGTGGACAGTTCTCACCCGAGCATTCACTTGACCGCTTAAGCGCCGAAGTACACAGCGATTTCCGTCGAAATCTAGGAAGCAAACAGCGAATGAAGACGTTAGAGGCCACGTACAACTCGCCAAGTCTAGCTTCATACCCCTTCTTCAGTGCAGTGGTAGCAGATAAGGCGTTAGACAAGCGCTCAAAGCTGAGCCCAGCCCTAACTAAGTTCCCCACGGGAAAGAGGGGGTAATGTTTGTATTGAATTATAAACTACACGCTTTCTACGTTGTCCCAACAAACGCGTTTTTTTTTTTTGGTTCCATGACAGACATGTTTTCACACAACACTTAACGTCAGTTCATCCTCACCCCTCACACCTTTTAGTGCCGAAGCACTACTCCATACGCAACAACCCCGAGCAAGAATCTTCTCTTGTGTGAGCGGAGTAACTCGGGTAAGCTCGGGTTAGTTCGGAGGATTGTCGCGCAAGCTGCCGCCGAGTGGAGAGAGGGCGATGAAGAGCGCGAAACGCAGCTGCGTGCACGTGCAGATGTCAGAAAGAAGAGGCGAAGAATAAATGCTTTCTGTCGTCTACTCGGTTTGACTAGGTTAGAATCCCACTACTTTTTTATCTTTAAATTTAGGCTTAAGCTATTTAAAGGCAACTATTAGCACTTACCTCGTTTGTCGTTTCTTCTTCAAGAGTTCGTCGTTTATGGCGACTGGAAAGAAAAAAAAAGCTAGTAAAGCATGCCATAAATGTACACACACCACGGTTATCAGCTGCGGCTGCCACAGTCCACACAAACTACACAAGTCACCCAGCCACCGCACATAGCTCGTCATGCGGTACACAGTCTTAGTTTCACTGGCATCTGTCCTCTATCAAAGGAGACTGCAGGCTGGCTCCACAGTGAATGACACGTGTAAGTTATGCACACATGCTTCCGGTATTACATTGGTATACATCCTGTTTGGTTCTACGCGGATCAGCAAAAGACCCCCCTCCCCCCCTTGTTTGAGCTTGATCAGTCAGTTTCATTGATCGGTTGTTTGACTTCTCCAGTGACTGACTGATGGACTACAGGACTGACTGAGTGAACTGGACAGGACCGACCGACTGGCTGACTGAACTAAGCTGGAACTACACCGTACTAGAGATGTAAAATTTCATGAAATTTTGAATTGCATGAAAAAAACCATTCTGTTCAGGGTTTTTTCATGAAAAATTGGAAATTTTACAAAACGTGACAAAAACAGATTTATTTGCAACAGCACAACGATCATTAATAATGCTCCGAAGTTCAATCGAATATGCAGTTATAGATGTCATATTGTGAAACGAACTTCTTGTTCTATTGCATCTCGAAAGGGAACATGAAAACTGATCTATAAGTCACTCCATATCGGACTCAGAGTCACTGTCGCTGGATGCGGCACTACGCACAGCAGCATGGATTGAAGCTGTGCCCACAGCTAGGTTCGACTGCACATACAGAAGCTTTCGAACGCGTTCCCCTGAAAGCCTGTTGCGAATCCTTGTATGGACGTTTCCGAAACGAGACCAGTTTCGTTCGCAACTGCCGGATGATGGTGGTATCTGCAGCAGTCGGCAAGCCAGACGAGTTAGCGGCTGGTTGGTGCAAAGGCCTTGCCACCAGGTAGATGGGGTCACGTGCTTCGCTGAAGACCCCTGTCCTGGACCAAATTCCTGCGGATGTCCTGTACTCTGCTACGTTGGAAATCAAGAAGCTAGGCTTGTATTTGGTTAAAACCGCTTACGTGCCCAGCAGCCTGTGTTATTTATGCCGTGTGTGTCGCGCTGTATAATTTGTAGCCATTTTGTTCTACATCAGCCGTGAGTTCAAGTATTAGTGTATTTTCAAGTCAAGCCTGGATCTTATAGTGACCTGGCCTTCAACCCGCGTACTCGCAGCACGAACGTTTTAAAAGCACTACCGGGCACCGGCGATGACGACTGCTCTCCAATCGTTCAACGATGCACGCTGTAATGGTTTTCAAAGCAAAAACAAAAACCTAAACTAAAACCAAGCAATCATAAAACCTTGAAATTGCATTGTGAAATTTTCGATGTTTCTTTCCATTTTTGCTCGTCTGAAAAAAACGAAAAAAAGAAACGTTTTTTTTTTTCCACAATTGCAGTGTTTTTTTCAGGCCTTCACATCTCTACACTGGCTGACTGAATTCGACCGACCGGTGAAGGCTCGACTGAGTATGCATTATTAGTACGGTTGTTCAAGTGCACGCGCAGCACATGGACTGGATGAGCGGCTCACCCTGACTGGCCGAGAGCCGAGCGCCGCGCGAGTCTTCCCTCCACGTCTTGCGCAGGGAGATGGTTCTGGCATTCGACGGCCGGTTGTCGGGCGTCGCCATTGTGGAGACTGCGCTCTGGTTCGACGCGTCTGTGTCCGACAGTATGCGAGGCTTGGTCACCACGTCGCCCGGCCTGCACGCGCGTCGAACACACTGTATCGCAAAAAATCGTTCTTGCCGCTTCGCCTCAGTACAGGCTCAAAATTACGGCAGCATTTCTTTCGTTGTTGTTGTTGTTGTAAGTTGCTACTCTGCATCTGTAGAGATTGCGGAACAGATGACGGCACACTCACACGTATGCGGCGTACTCGTGGGCACCGAAGTCGACGACCGAGGTCCTCCTCCGAGCCAAGGACCCCCGGCCAGGGGCAGGCCCGAAGCGAGGCATGGTGCCCGGCTGCCTCAGGATCGAGGCTCGGCGTTGCATCATCGCGGGCGCTGGTGCCTCCGCTGGCGTCAGCGACTGCTCGTCGGGAGAGCCGTCCTTCTGGGCATCTGGGGCCTGCTCAAAAGCACGTGCGGCGTCGCCCAGTCAAAAAACAAACTTCTCCAAAATGACTAAGGCGGAAGGAAGACGCCACTGTCCATGTGGGCTTCTTCAACATTTCAACAACCAAGAGATGGACGCGGAGCGTAAGGTCCATAATTGCCTTGCCTGGTGTCCACACAAAAACTCAAATCAAAGCCGATAAGCATGCAGCTTGAAGCCCGCCGATGTGTTGCGCTTGGCGTTGACCCTCTGAGCTTCCACGCTGTGTTTTCGTGCACGCTTTGTTTAAAAAGAACTACGCCGTTTGTTACGTTTGACGTACTTAAACTTGGGTATAGCGCACAGGCGAGGACAAGAACAGGAAATAAAACACCATCAGCGCTTGTGGTGTCTCATTTCCTTTTCTTGTCTTTATCTGTCACCTTACTCATATTTCACTATGTGTACTATACGACCAAATTGCGCACCTTTCCGTCCCGCAAATGCACAACTGATATCACAGCTAATCCAATCCACAAGTAACGATCTGGCATGAGAGATTGTCTTACCTCCTTAGCAGCCCTCAGGACCGCAGGATCATTTTTAATGACTAGCGCGCGCTTCTCCGCGGCGCCAGAGCTCCTCTCGGAAAACGCCTTGTTCTGCTGGTTTCCGGGAGTCGGTCCAGTCGGGGACACGACCGCGGACGGATCGGGCGTCGCCTCTGGCTGTGTCTCGCTAGAAGGACTCTTCACGCAGCTCGTAGAGCCGATAACGGTGAGGTCCGCGACGCCAGCGCCGTCTTGTGGCGAGGTCTTCGAGGTTCCCAGCATGTCATTATCGGTCTTGCAAGGCCCTCCAGAGGTACTGGAAGCGCCGGGTGCCTTGGGGCCCTCGGCGGCTTCCACGGCCTGCGTGACACCTGCGACCTCGGCAGCATGTTTCGCGACGCCCGACTTGCGCTGGGCCTCCTTCTTATGTCCCTTGTGGCCCTTGAATCCTTTCTTGCTGCGCCGGCGTGACTCGAATGCCTCGCTGTGATCCTGCGGCCTGTCGCTGCCTCCTGGCGCAACCAGCGCCGACGCTTCGGGTTCGGGGCTCGCAATCCCCCCGGGACTCGCCGCTGCTTCGGGACCAAGCGGCACTTCGCCGTTCGGAGCCGTCTCGGGTGTCATGGGACTCCTTATTCCAGCTTCTGGGCTTTGACACTCGTCGGCCTGTGTAGGCGCTCCTGTTTTGTCGTGATTGCCGACGTTGTGTCGGCTGCCCGCCCTTTTGGACTTTCTCTTGCTCCCTAAGTGCGAGCCAGGCTCCTTTCCGGCGCCTTTGCTGTCATCTTTGCCGCCGTGCTTCGAGTGCCCGCCGTGGTGACCGTCCTTCTTGCCGCCATGTTTTGTGGCCGCAGCATTTTCGTTTGCACCATCGTCATCACTGGCGACGGCGCGCTTGTCGTCCGTTTTTGCGCGATGTTTGGGACCACCATCGGCGCCATGATGCTTGTCACTTGCTTCGCCGTTGTGCTCGCTGTTCTTCCCGGGATTGGGTTCGGCACCAGCCCCGTGGGGAGGCTTGTCGTCGGCCACAGGTTGGGGGTCTTCCTCGGCTGCGGCCGGCGGCGCTTTGGTTTCGCCTTGAAGACACGGCTTGTCATTAACGTGATCGGAAGGCTGTACAGAGAGCCCGTTTTCTTTTGGCGCTGCTGAAAACAAAAATCGGCATCTTTGCATCAATATTAGGGATCTTTAGCAAACCTTTACTGCACACCACCAGCCGCAAGCTGCGCATGCGCGTATGGTCCCGGCGTGTCATGTGCCGGACAGCTGCGGGAGCACTTGGCCCCTCGGGATCATCTGCGCATGCGCTGAAGGCAGCTACTGGCAGTAGCGATTTACTGTAACGCTATGCTAAAACTCTCTAGTGACAATGCTAAAACTCTCTAGTTCGTTGACAATGGCGAGCACGAAGACAGTCAGTCGACTTTTGTAGATTAGAATTACGGCCGCGGGGCTACGCACAAGCGGCTGGCTAAGTGCCACAAGTCTCTTCAGCAAATGATCAGTGCTGAAGGAAATTGCGCCGAGACAAATCTCGTTTCTTTATATCAAGGTTCTTGCTTCGCCAGGAAATGCAAGATTACACGCGTCGACGACCTCAGGCCTGCATATCAGAAAATAAAAAGTCGACACTAAAGGAGACCGACATTTACACGGCCGGTGTTTGTACAGCATTCAAATCGAGCGAACACGAACATGCTGCTTTCCGTGGCATGAAGAAAATTAATGCGAGTAACTTCTAGTGATAAACATAGAAATCGCGAAATTTAGAGACTCGGATAAACGAGGAACAAGCACTTGTCTCTTGTTTATATATTTAGCGTATAAATTTACGCGCTTTCTTTTTATTTTAAGTATAAAAATTAATCTACCAAACAGTCCCCCAAAATTTATTTTAAAGGAGTATTTCTGATTTACGATGAACGATGCGCTTTTTCGCGACTAGTTTACGGGCGCTGCGTGCCGTACAGTGACCGTTTTATCCTTGCCACGCGGTAACAAAGGTGTCGTGTACGGCCCGCTGCGGTGGCTTTGTGGCTATACGATATTCTGTCAATCCTGCTCTATGTCGCTTGCTCTTTGGAAACCGAGCAGATTACGAAAATCCATCAAACTATCTTCGTGGGTTTTTACGTGCCGAAGCAACTTCGCAATGATGAGGTACGACGTAAGGGAGAGCTTGGGGGCAATTTCGGCCATTAAGTTCTTTACGAGCAGATCCTAGCACACGGACGTTTCTAATGCGACAGCATCATAAGCCTCATGGGGGGGGTCACTTTCCTCCAGGCGATGGGCGAAATTTTATGTCATTCCCAGTAAATGAATCAACAGCTGTGCTATCAACACATACATCCTCCAAGTTTTTCAGTTTGCCGCCGTTAGAACACGGCCGCCGCGGTGATGACCGCACCCGCGACGTCGTAACCGTTCAGCCACCGCGGCGGATAGAGTGGCAAGCATGGAAGAGAAAAACTTGGTCGTACCGCGCGCTTCGTTAGCGTTGGCGACTGTCTTCACGAGCGCAGCCCCGTCTGTGGCAGAAGCCGCTACCGGGTCCGCGCCCGGTTGACCAGCGGCGGACGGTTCGCCCTGAGGTGCTCCATCTGGGCTGACCTCGGGTTGCTGCGGCGGCTGCTGCTGCTGCTTCTGTTTCTCCTGCTGCTTTTGCTGCTTTTGCTGCTTGAGCGAAACTAGCGAAACCTGCACGATGCAGCGAAGGTTGGTAATGTGTTTATTACGAAGCAGAGGATGCAAGCAGAAAGCTGTGGGAAGTAAAATGATAGGGATGTTGTTAAAGGAGCACCTAGGATAACTACACCCCACTTTTGGTCTTATTCAAAATTTATCTTCTGGCTCTTTCCGGCTGTGTTTGTTGAAGAGCAAAAGACGCATGTATTGCTGAAAAAATTGAATTCAAGAACTTTTGCGCCGCACGATTCAGTACTCGTGGTGTCAAGATAGAAAAACGACTCTGATGGAACATTTGCCTAGTCTCGAGGATCCACGCCTTCAAAAAATTACAGGCGATCAATGCGATTGATGCGGCAGAGTATGCGTTAGCTTTAATATTCCCCTTGACGGAGCAGCCGCTTCCGGTTTGAGACCGAGCGAGCGGGTGGCGGGATCCAGTTCGTCAATCACCGCGCGACACACTTTCTCATCCTCTCGTCTCTACTCTCCTACTTTCCTGAACGTGGATAATTGGGAATTGTGTTGCTTATGAGGTTAACTAGCTCATAAGAACACAAAGACGAAACAGAAGTTTCAGGTAATATGGTAATAGAAGTTTCAAGGTAATAGGTAGGGCTAGAAACAGACGGGAACGAGAAATTATCGAAGCTTTCGCAATGCACGTTGCTCCAGATAAGCAATGCGTCAGCTCCCCTTCGGTGATGTTAGGGGGAACTGAATTAACCTATCTCAGGAATAGTAATCTTCGGCTGTTGTAAGCGCGCGTAGTTTTTACCTGTTTTTCCTTCATTCTTGTCAGCGCGTGCGTTCCTCCCTCTTCTGTGTATGATATGACGTCAAATGTGTGCATATAGTCATGTTTCTTCTAAAATTAAACAGTTGTTAGAAAGCGCTCCGTCCTGTGTGTTCGTCCCTTTTTCGTGTTTTTATAGCGCTCCCCAATTCCTTCAAGAAGTTTCAGTGATAACGCACTGCAAAAGTCTCTTGGCGCACCGCAGTGTATACTTGCGAAAGCTACCAGTGGTGTAGCCACCTCTATTTAATTTCTTGACCTGTTTTAGCTTATGAAAGCTACGGTTGCAGTGGGAAAATTGAAAAAACGCGGTAATCTATCAAACCGAGCTAACCTCAATTTTTCCGCAGTGTCCCTCCAAGGGACAAGAACAGAGAGGAGAGTGGGTTAGGGACCAAACGCGAAATCAAGAAATGGACGCGGTCAAAAAGGGGAGTTAGGCTAGCCAGTCGGTGCATGACACGCGGCGCTGGCGTCTGTGTCTTCTACTCAGTCCCGTTTATTGCGATGCCAATTTCGAGGAACATGGGCAGAGAATGTAGTGAGGGAGAAGATAGCCAGTGGTTAGTAAGAGTAAAGGAGTGGATACTATTGTAAGGTAGTTGACAAACTGGCCGCAGCTGACGCAGGACGGTGTTAACTGGGGATCGGTGGGAGAGGCCTTTGCCTAGCAGCCGACGAAAAGAGGCTGATGATGATCTATTGTCAATGCGTAAACATTACCTGCACTGTCCGGTATACATTGTTTAAGGAACGTAACAGACATAAAAGAGTATTAAAAAAAGAACTAAACAAGCAGTGAACAAATAAAACGACAGATGCAACTACAAAGATTGCGCCCACTACTTAGAAGACGGCGACTACCAAGGAAGCTACTGCTGTCCCCTCGTGTCAACAAGAAAATCTCGCACGTATGACTCCACCTGTCAGACGTTCCGGCAAAAGCGCAAACTTCCTCGCACAACCACAGCTGACTATAGCACAGTTAACTGCGAGCGTCCTTTTGAAGCTAACAGCTTTCAAACAAAAAACTTCAAAAACTGCCCGCATTTCAAACCCCCACAAGGAATGAAAAGAATGCACCTAGGAAGACGTAACTGGTAGTCCGTAAAAATAAACCTTACCTTTTTCTAATAATGCCGTTTTGTCGGTCTCTAACATATACTCGGATGACTTGGAAGATGCGGCGCACTTGCTGGCGCAAGGAGAGCACGCGTCTCCACCGCGCACCGAGAGGAGGCTTCTTTTTGGCATGGCAAGGTATGGCATGGCATGGTATGGTATGGTATGGTATGGTATGGTATGGTATGTTATGATATGGTATGGTATGGTGTGGTATGGTTTGGTTTGGTTTATGGGGTTTAACGTCCCAAAGCGACTAAGGCTATGAGAGACGCCGTAGTGGAGGGCTCCGGAAATTTCGACCACCTGGGGTTCTTTAACGTGCACTGACATCGCACAGTACACGGGCCTCTAGAATTTCTCCTCCAAAGAAATTCTAGCTATGATATGGTATGGTATGGTATGGTATGGTATGGTATGGTATGGTACGGTACGGTTATGATATGGTATGGTATGGTATGGTGTGGTATGGTATGGCATGCCATGGTATGGTACGGTATGGTATGGTGTGGCATGGCATGGTATGGTATGGCATGGTACGGTATTGTATGGTATGGTATGGTATGGTATGGTATGGTATGGTATGGTATGGTATGGTATGGTATGGTATGGTATGGTGTTACATGGCATGGCATGTTATGGTATGGTTAGGGTTGTTAGTTTTCGGGTAAAACCCGATTCTACCCGTTTTTTGCACCCCGAACGTGTTCCTAAAATATCGGGTAAAACCCGATTTTTCCCGATTTCTGAAACAATTGTGCCCACGGAATTGCTGTGCCTCCAGTTGGCGCGCAGGCGAGAGGCGTGGCAAGGCGGCCGATAGACAGACAATCGTTGACTGCAGGTAAAAGTGATCGGGCGAAAGGTGTTTTGTCTATGTTGCCTGAGAGCAGTGTCATATTAGTAAAAATTGTTGTGAAGAATTTTGCGCCAAAATCTCCACAAGATGGGACTGCATTTGAAACGGAACGTCTCAGACAAAGAAGAAAACCAGTTGACATTGTGGAAACTGGGAGTCGTACTCGATCCGTTCCAGAAGCGGCTGCTGAGTCAGTCGTTTGATGACTACCGACCTCTCTTTATTTCCGTGATGGACGATGTAGGCTCGCTTCGCGAGGAGTTTAACCAGTACTTGCTGGAAGCAAGCAACACAATTGAAGGTGTTGAAGTGATGGACTATTGGAACGACGCAACTATGCGTTACCCAGGACTAGCAACTGCAGCGTTGTCATTGTTGTGCCTAGCTAATGGGAGCTGTGACGTTGAGCGAATGTTCTCTCAGTTAAGGTACCTGCAGAGACCAGACAGGTCTCGGATGGAAACCGAGATGTTGCGCATGCAGATGATTATGTTTGTTAATAAGGACGTGTAGAACGTCGATGACCAGCCCTCGTGAATAAAATATTTCTTTTCTCAAAACTGACCGCTGCCTCTCACTGTGAGTAATAATTAATTACCAAACAAACGCCATATTTTGCAATACTTTCTTGAAAGCAGCCCATAATATTGCCCTAATTGTTACCCACCGGCTGGAGCAAATCGAATAAATTATTAGTTTGCAAATTTAACCCGATAAAACCCGAATTTCGGAGTTTTTCCACGAAAAACCCGATTTCTCCCCTATTATCAAGCCGAAAAATAACGCCCGATTTTTACCCCCCGATTTCGAAAAAATATAAAACCCGAAAACGAATAACCCTAGGTATGGTATATGGTATGGTATGGTATGGTATGGTATGGTATGGTATGGTATGGTATGGTATGGTATGGTATGGTATGGTATGGTATGGTATGGTATGGTATGGTATGGTATGGTATGGTATGGTATGGTGTGGCATGGCATGGCATGGCATGGTGTGGTATGGTATATGGCAGGGGTGGTCAAACTGCGGCTCCTCGCGGGTCCAAATGCGGCTCGCAACTCTCTTGCATCTAAACCCCCCCCCCTTTCTTCCATCCCCTCATGTCCTAGGAGAGAGGCGCACGCAGGCAGCTGTTGCCAGTTGGTGCCATGCTGCGGAGAATCCGTGAAATGATGCGTGTTACAATACAATTGCCACGCCCACATTTATATTGCGGCTCTTCACTAAAAAAAATTTATGGCTCTTTGCATATGCCTCTCGACCACCCCTGGTATACGGTATAGTATGGTATGATGTGGTATATGGGACAGTATGATGGTAATGGTATATTATGGTATGGTATATTGGACAGTAGTATGATGGTACATGGTATATAGTACGCTATATAGAACATTATGATGGTATATGGTATATTATGGTGTAATATATGGGACAGTATGATGGTATATGGTATAGTATGGTACGGCATATGGGGCAGTATGATGGTATGCAGCCCATGTATGCAATTCGCTTCACCAAGTATGGTATATGGGACGGTAAGGATAATAAATGGTAGAGTGATATGATATGGTATGGTGTAGTAAGGCATATGATATAGTATGGATGGTATTATGGCAGGGTATATAGTAACTGATAGCATGGTATGGTGTGGTATGGTTTGTTATGGTACGGTATGGTATAATATATGGTATGAGGATTTTAGCATCACAGAACTGTGCGTGGGCTATGTGACGCCGTAGTGGACGGTTCCGGGTTAATGTCAGCCATCTGGGGCTCTTTAACGTGCACCGAGATTGCACAACACACGGGGTGCGCGGCTGCTGCACAGCACACCTTACATGCACTCGACAGCCGACAGATTCATAAGGAGCGAATGGGGCGGCCAAGGTGTCTCTCGCGCTCTCTCACCTGGTCTGCAGAGGGCCTCGCGGGAAGCCGGTGGGCGTACACGGCAAGCTTCTCGAACAGGTTGTCGACGTCCCGCTTGGCCGACGTGGGGACATTGCACGCCGAGGCGGAGCTGCGCCGGCTGACCGGCGAGTCGGAGGTCAGCTGCTGGTCCATGTCCTCCTTGTAGATGACGGAGAAGACCCGGTCCACCACGTACAACAGCGGCACGCACAGCACCACCGTCGAGATGACCATGGCTGCGAAGAAGGTGGCGCAGCACAGCGACAGGAACACGCCGTTGCGTCGCAGTCCGTAGCGGCTGCAGCCCATGTACGCGATTCGCTTCACCAGGTCGCTCATCGAGTCCACCAGAACGACGAGGTAAAGTAGGATCACCACCACCAGCGCGTCCAGCTGCGATACATTCAGGCCGGGGTCACCGAAACAGGTTCACCCGAAGCAAGCTCGGCAGCATCCGCCTCTGCACCTCAGTACAGCGGCAAAATTAGGTAGCATGCCTCAAATGCTTTTATTAGCTCGCATCCTCGTCAGTCCAAGTCGAGCATCGTTCGAAACGCCGATATAGTTGACGACGAAACCAACGCCGGATAACACACAAAATTTCCGCCAGTAATGTGCTTTCCGACCTTTTTTATACCAATAGAAGGCACACCGGCGCGGAGAGGAAAAAAAAGCCCCGACGCCTTACATCACTCGTTACCCCGTGTCCTGTTCGATGTCAGTGCACGTTAAAGAACTCCAGGTGACCGAAATTATCTGGAGCACTTCTCTACGGCGTTTCTCACTGCGTGAGCCGCTTACCGAAGTCAAACCACATAAAACCAAACGCTAACTATGCGCATTGATAACAGAAGCAATAGTTATGGTTTATGCAGTTAACGTCCTAAAGCCGCTCTGGCTATGCATGGGGAAGCCATAGTGGAGAGCTCCAGATAATTTCGACCACCTGGGGTTCTTTAACGTGCACTGACATCGCACAGAACACGGGCCTCTAGCATTTTACCTCTAGCATTTTACCTCCAAAGCCACCTAGAGGTGGCTTTGGAGTCTAGGTTGGAGTCTTTGGAGTCTAGGAGTCAGTTAGTCTAGGTGGCTTTGGACTGTCGCTGCCGGGATCGAACCCGCGTCTTTCGTGTCAGCAGCCGAGTGCCATAACCACTGAGCCACCACGGTGGCTTAACAATAGTTAGAGGATGATGGTAATGAATGAGTGCAAATGACTGAGGCGCCAGATCAGCGCACCGGGTGCTGTTGACCCTACTGGCCGGAATCGAGTACTGGAGAACCATGAGACCAGCGTCGTCTTCACCGCAGTAACAAATTCTCTATTGGCGTAGCGTAAAATGAAGCCAATATATCACTCAGCCACAGCGCTACAGTTCATGCGGTCGTCACGATACTAGCGACAAGACTACTTTCCACCATTCACAGAAGTGTGCGCGGTGTACTTACGGTGAGGTACTGAGCGGCGAGCTCCTCGGCAGACATGAGGTTCATCATGGGTAGGTTCACCACGTGCAGGACGGCAATGATCGGCTTGGGCGCCGCGTTCAACGCCCACATGAACAGCACCAGCAGCAGGCAGTACAGGCACGAAGTGAACTGCAGGATGACACGGCGCGTCGAAACTTTGTCCGACAGTGCGTCCCGCTCAGTCACTGCATTGTGTTGTCATAAACACCTGAGCCAAATAATACTCTTCTAACCCTTTCCGGCGACTTTTTCATGCTCGCACCTTGTTACGTCGCACCGCTCCAGTTCAGAGGTGGCTGTTAGATTCCTTCAGACGTAATGCAGCTACTGTGGCCGCGGCCAGTGAGCGGCGTAGCTCCGAAGGGTCCGGAAGCTCCGCCCCCGGCGGTGGAGCGACTATCTTTCAGCATCCAAAAAGTGACGCGGAGAGAGAAAGGCACTGGAATTCAGATCTTGACTAGATAACTCAGCTTCTACAAAGCGCATCAAAGAAATTCTTGCTGGAGGACATTTGTGAAACGGCGTCCCTTAACATCACAGCCATACCGCAACTTAATACAGCCCCTTCCAGAGCCCCTTTAAGATAGTCGTCTTTCAGTCTTCTGTCTCTACAAACGCTTCAGTATGTCAGTTCCACTTGACACTATCTCCTTTCTCCCGAGAATACCACAAAAAAATTCAGTTTTTTTTTATTGCGACAACATATCTTCTGACAAAGTTTTGTCTAATGTAGTTGCTCAGGCAACATTTATTTATAAGAACGGACTAAGCAGTGCTCCCTTTCATATTGTTATTAACTGCACATACCGGAACACATCAGACAAGCTGACTTAGACACGAGGGCTGCGCTCGCGTCGCGACGAATAAAATGTGCGTACCACGGTGCTGTAGAAAAGCATAGGCGACAGGTAGAGGGGCATGAGCAGGCCCATGTGCGACAGGCTTTGGAGCCGGGCGTCCTCGGCGGGCGTCCAGTTGCGAAGCGAGTACAGAGAAATTTTGCGACTCCTCAAGGGTGGCACAGCCGGCCCCGACGCTACCGGCAATTCTGGGGGCCACGAAGCGAGGGGAGGGTCTGCAAGCAATCATGCCATGCACGGATGAGACAGCCATCGTGTTGCTGCCACGTAGCATCAGAATGACCTACTCATCGCGACGCTCGCGGTTAAAAAAATCCCGTGCTCGTTCGCCGTGTAGTAATTGGCATAGCGCTATGAAGAGCATTTCATTGCAGCTGGGGGGGGGGGGGGGGGCGTAAACGTAAGCAAGCCCCCTAATCAGGGCTCTGTCCATATGAAACTTGTACGGTTTGGTTTGGTTTCGTGGGGTTTAACGTCCCAAAGCGACTAAGGCTATGAGAGACGCCGTAGTGAAGGGCTCCGGAAATTTCGACCACCTGGGGTTCTTTAACGTGCACTGGCATCGCACAGTACACGGGCCTCTAGAATTTCTCCTCCAAAGAAATTCTAGCCGCCGCGACCGGGATCGAACCCGCGTCTTTTGGGTCAGCAGCCGAGCACCATAGCCACTGAGCCACCGCGGCGGCGAAGCGACGCTTCTTTTGATGTGAGTGCCACTTGCGCTAGGATGCCAGCAACAGGAGCAGCAGTCGCTTGCGGAAAGAAAGCTTGCACGTTCAAGTACTTACTGCCGTCGGGCTCTGGGGTGGGATCCATTTCTCTCCGAGGCGAACCCTTGGCTGGATTATGGCGAAGACTCGTGCGACCACGTGCACGAGGAAGAGCGCGCGAATGGCTCTGCTTCTGCTCGTGCTGCTCGTTTTTGTCGCCTGCCGAAAATTTGGCCTACTTCGTGTTGGTTTGTGGTTAAAAACACGCGGGTTGGACAACGCAAGGAGACTACGCACAAAAGATGTCAGACACGCTTTACGGGAAGAGCTAACATACAACACGTCTCTCCATACGGCTTGTCCCTTACTCTCATGCCGCCGCGGTGGCTCATTGGTTATAGTGCTCGGCTGCTGACCCGAAAGACGCGGGTTCGATCCCGGCCGCGGCGGTTGAATTTCTTTGGAGGAGAAATTCTAGAGGCCCGTGTACTGTGCGATGTCAGTGCACGTTAAAGAACCCCAGGTGGTCGAAATTTCCGGAGCCCTTCACTACGGCGTCTCTCATAGCCTTAGCCGCTTTGGGACGTTAAACCCCATGAACCAAACCAAACCTTACTCTCATGACTGAATTTCAGCCGCGTTTTGCTTAGAATGTTAGGTACCAACGTTCGCCTTGAATAAGGACAGCGAAGCTGGAATTAATTCATTCTAATTCAGGTGGTTTTCGTTCCTGGAGGCGTCAAATTATAGTGCAATCCGCAGGTGCATGACGTTACATGAAAGGTACATACAAGAATGTAAAGATGTGCAGGAGATTAGCGGCCATGACGAGAGGCTATATGAAATCTTGTGGCGGCTATAAGAAATGAAAATTCGCGTACTATGCGGCAACGCGCATCGAGATGCCTCAATTCTTTAGTCAGCGTGACCAAGGCAGAACTAAAACCACTCCGCAAAAAGCTTGAAAGAAAAAATAACAAACTCAATAGTGGCTCAGGGAGCCAGCAATGGCTCTTCCATTGTTTCAAACGAAAAGAAAAATCTGTATTTTCGAGAGTTTCCATCCAAGGCAAACAGAATGAAGGGACTACAGCAAGGTAATGACAATGAAGAATGAGACCATGCCCATCTGCAACATGCTGAAGCGCCCTTATACCAGGTGTTTTAGGGAAGCCTGCCACTAATTTTAAAAAAAAAAAAAAGGCTTTTTGAGGTAAAAAGATGGCTTTGGCGTGTAGTAATAGGAGGGTTGGAAGAATTCAGAAAACAGGTGAATCATGTTGACTAAAGTCAGCTGGTGAACAAAATTCTAACAATTAACTTTTCAACTATTACAGATTGCCGCACAGAACACTTAGAGGGATTAGTAAAAGCCATTTCATCCTTTACAATTTATGAAACGTTAATACTCTCGGCTTTGTGTCTCAATTAATTTTGGTCATTCCTCGCGGTGTCCGCACAACGACGCCCATCGAACACGTCAACCCGTGGCGCATGAGCCACGCCGCCTTCTCTGTCCCGCCCGTGGCTCGCCGCTGCTCCAGTCGAGGTGAGGGCCAGATTTCAGCCGGTCTTCACTTCACTGAGGCCTACTGAGCAGAAATGCAGTGTAGATACCTCTTGCATGAGATTGCGCGGCATTTCTTTCTCCGAACGTTGGCTGAAGCGACGTTATTTAGCCACCTACCTGTTCTTGGAAGCCGGCGCTCATTTCTCGCCCCTGCTCTTTCCTCTGAAATCAGGAGGGATGGGGTGTATGTTCAGGTGCAACTTCGTCGCTTGATTTCATGGCCTTTAGAGCTCGAGGTATTTAGTCAGTCGACCTCTCTTATACTGCTCGAGGCAGGACACTCTCGATCATTGCCGTAAGTCGCGATGACATTGTGCTGAGGTGCTAGATCAATCTAGTGTGCTGTAGTCGGATGCAGTTAAGTCTGCAGTGTGACCGCCGCGGTGGCTCAGTGGTTATGGCGCTCGGCTGCTGACCCGAAAGGCGCGGGGTCGATACCAGCCGCGGCGGTTGAATTTCGATGGAGGCGAAATTCAAGAGGCCCGTGTACTGTGCGATGTCAGTGCACGTGAAAGAACCCAAAGTGGTCGAAATTTCCGGAGCCTTTCACTACGGCGTCCCTCATGCTTTGGGACGTTAAATGCCCATAAACCAAACAAGTCGGCAGTGAAGCTCCCTCCACATTCAGGGCCGCCGCAGAAAACTCCTCGACGACAAAAAAAATAGTCCCTTGTTAAAACTTTTCTTGATACCTAAACGATAAGCTAATCACAAGAAAAAAATAGAAGCGTTCGAATTTTCATAGCTCGCTTGTTTAATAAAGTCAAGCATTACATTCGTTTACTGTTATGATAAGCTAGCGGAGTACTATGCTGCAGGACGCCGCGGTACATGGCCCAGCATTACCAATTGCTGTTTTCTTTTTTTTTTAAGAAGTCGTGTGATATATAGTGCAATTATGTCTTGTGGTAAATGTGCTGAATTTTATCTCCCTCAAGAGAAAGATGGGCACGTCCATATCCCAGTTCGGGTGCTCAGCATCGAAGTCTCCGCCCACCACGATGGGAAGGCTTCCTGCCTGCGCCTTGCCGGGCCACTGATATGAATCGTTACTACTACTGAAAAATTGGTTTTGAGAAAGAAAAATGGCGCAGTAATTGTCTCACATCTCGGTGGACACCCCAATCGTGCCGTAAGAGAAGGAATAAGTGATAAAGGCGCCATAGTGAAAAGATCCGGAAATTTCGACCACCTGGGTTTCTTTAACGCGCACTGACAGCGCACAGTACACGGGCCTCTAGAATTTCGCCCCCAACGAAATACGACCACCGCGGTTGGGATCGAGCCCGCGTTACCCACGTCTCAGCCAAGCGCCATAACCACCGAGCCACTGCGGTGGCCTAAGCATGAAAGAAGAAAGGCAGAAAGAGGTGCCGTAGTGGAGGGCTCTGGAATAATTTCAACCACCTGGGGATCTTTACCGTGCACTGACATCCCACAGCACACGGCCGCCTTTTGCGTTTCGCCTCAATAGAAACGCTGCCGCCGCGGCCGGGTTAGAGCCCGGGAACCTCGGCTCAGTAGTCAAACAACTACTGCCAGTAACGATTTCAGAAAAGTCACCGCAGTTAAGTCCGCCTGGGCACCGGCCGACGGTGGCGGTCTCCGTATACTTCGCAGCGAAAAATTGAAAATATGGTTACTGAGGAATGAAAATGGCGCATAAATGTCTCACATTTCGGTGGACACCTCAACTACCTCAACCGCGCAGTTAGGGAAAAGATAAAGGAGGGAGTGAAAGAAGGAAGTAGAAAGAGGTGTTGCAGTGGAGAATAGAGCCAGTGACTCTATAGTAGGATACAACTTAAAAAAACAGCAGTTGCTAACACTGGGCCGCGGTCCGCGGCGTTTTGTATTACTCCGCTAACCAATCAGAACAGAAAACGAAGTCAGCTTTTTAATGTTTGACTATATCAAACAAACCAGGTGTCAAAACTCTAGAGCTTATCATTTTTTTCTTGTGATGAGCTTCTTATTTAGGTGTAGAAGAAGTTTCAACAACGGACTACTTTTTCGTCGTGGAGGAATTCTGTGCGCGGAGGCTGAATGTGGGCGGAGCTTCACTGCAGACTTAAGTTCGACTCCCCGGGGATCTTTAAAGGGACAGTGAGGAGAGCTCTATTAATATTTTTTTTTAAAGCAAAATCCGATAGTTCCACATTTCATGGCTTTGTTGCCACTTGGCCGGCAGCGAAAGATGCATTTATTTCTAAGAAATTTGGATTCCAAGTTGAAAAGTTTTTCCCGCCGCTCTGATTCAAACTTGGGATTCTCCTATGACGACACAGGACTAAGTGACGTGAAACATGACGTAACGCAGACTCCGTGATTTCTGCCGGCCAACAGTGCGGCCTGGCAGCAGCCGAAAAGCAAGCTACCGCCGGCCGCGCGTTGAAGGCATCTATCGGCTATTGCGGCCGTCGCTACCGTCGCTTCGTTTACGTTTGCGCATCTTCCTCCGACACCTTCAGAAGCTCGTCTCAACGGTCACGCAAGCAAGACGTGTGCAGGAGTTGATTTAACCTGAGCTACTATCCACACTGAAGTACACCCATGCTGCTAGCATTAGCAGAGTTACTATTTTTACATCTAATAAGTGTCCTAAATTGCATTGTTTGTTTTGCATTGACTCCAGGTTTTGAAGACAAGGATGATTGTGCAGACATGCCTTCAAAATACCCTGAAATATTTTTTTTTCAGGGCAAACAAACACTTTCATGGTTATAAACACTATTAATAATTGCTTGGTTTCAACTGACCTCTGATCACGGCAGTAGATTGTTACTTTGTCTTTAAAACAGTCTTCAGTGTGCTTTGAATTATACTAATGCAGTCTACTCTAATTAGTTTGTCCTATCAATGACACCAAAATTTTGATTCCATTCGAGTATAAACGGATGTATTTTCACTGCGACAAATAACTTTCCTCAACATTTGACCAATATACAGTGGTCCCGCCAAGTTCGAATGGCCGACTACACGCGTATTAAATACCTGGAGATATTTGGGGTTTTCAGTGCACAATGCATGCATGCGCAGCCCAGGTACTGCGATATTTGGTTTGTGTACGTGCAGCGAATGCGCTGGCTTTTATTCCTTAGAACAAGGTACGTAAAGCACATTAATCTTTTTTCTTCTACAAAAAATCGTCATTCTAGTACTCAGGTTGAGAATAAATGTGATTAAGTCCATTGGAGCGTTCTTAATTAGTTACACAATTTAGTGATTGAATGCAATCTACCTACTTATGATATGATGTTATTATTAATTTATTTTAATCCTGCAGTTAGGTTCCAAGTGCGCTCTATGAACTCTTTCCAATCTAGCACCCGAGTCGTCGTGTGCGAGGAGAAACAACCGTCCAAATCTTAAAATATTTGGACAGTTGTCCCTTACAAGCCTGTTCTGTTGACACTTCATTAAAAAAGGCATGAAGCGCAGTTGTGCTTTCTTTTGGTCGCGAAGGCAAGCGCGCTTTTGCAGCGACAAGTGCACAAAGCCTGTTGGCGCACGCCCCGCGCCTTTGAAGTGGGCATGGCAATGGCGGCCGCCGTAGCAGACGACGCAGTTGTCTTCACCCTCAGCGGAGCGTGCGCGCATCGAGGCACCCTAGTAGCTGCCGGGTGCGTGGCGCCATCTGGCGACGTCAAGGAGATTTGCGCATGCATTGGCTGCGCCTCAGTGATTCGGGGATTCTCGTGTTCTAATGTTGCTAGAATCATTGGTTCTAGCAACACTGTTTTGTCCTATGATGTCCTCACGCTTGTACTTGCGAGTTTGGCCTGTGGCGGCGATACCTGTATTTTGGTTCTTGCTCTTTTCTACGTTAAAAGAGCTTTGTTGTCAGTATGAGTGGCGTTTTTGTAATCAGGAGCTGGTGTTCTGTCGATACAAGCCAACTTCAATTTCTCCTCAGTGTCCCTTTAACGCGCAATGCTAACGCACAAGCACACGGGCGCCTTTGCGTTTCGACTCCATAGAAACGCGGCCGCCACAGCCGGGTTCGAACCTGCTTACCTTCGCAGCGATAGCTGCCAATGGCACATACCCCGATTTGGTTTTAGTTTGTTTTGTTTTTTGTTTTTAGGCAAGCAGAGGCGCAGTAACTGTCTTGCTTCTTGATGGACAGCGCAACTGCGGCACCGTGAGAGAGGGGAGTAAGGTGGGAGTGAAAGAGGAAAGAAAGAGGTGCTGTAATAGAGGGCTCCACAGTAATTTCGACCACATTGGGACATTTAACGTGCACTGACATCGCACAGCACACAATTTCCTTTTGGGTCTCGTGAGCCAGTTATGCTATATTCATTTCCTCAAAGCTAACCAAGTCTTAACACTCCTTTGGTTCTGAGAGATGGAATGGCACATAACTGCATCACTTTGTAAGTAAACACTTCATCGCACTGGACATCTCATGGTGGTGGTGTCCACCTATAAAGTGAGGAAGCTATTATGCGCCTTTCACATAGCACAAGGTGTTTTACTCTACACAAGTTGGGGTCAGAAAAGCCGAGCACCAGGCCAGGGGAAAGCCTGTACCCACTGGAAAACCGGCGCGTACCAGGCAGCTGTGAGGACCGAACCCTGCGTGTGGGACACCAAGCAAGTGTGTATGCACAAGAAGCTTGAAAAAAGAGCGAGCTACAGAGCCAGGGTCCACAGGCTTGCACCACGAAGAAGCAGAAGCCGAGCATGCGGAGTCTCGAAGAAATGCGCGGGGATGCGATAAGCTAAACCCCCAATGACAGTTTATAAGACGCATGTTAGTTTCTTCCTCAGGGAAGAGGCAAGAAGTTCCACTGACTTTTTTTCCCGCCAAGCAGATCTCACAGTCAAAGTTCACGCAGGATAGGTCCTAAGTGCTGCGTTGAGGAGAAGTGCACTTGAAATAACATGCAAAAACATCGTGGTTTCGAATACACGCCGTATGGAATAAGTTTTAGAACGCACTGCACATCTGGCGAACACACCTGCAAAGCCTTCACAACAAGCCAAATGCTGCTTCACCATGTATTAAGACAAACAACAAAATGAGGCTGAAATTGTTCGATTTAATGTTTCGTGCACTCCAACAATATATGCTACCTGCGTACATCTAACATACATGCATATATGCGCTTGTATACACTCTTCAAAAATAAGTGTGTATGAAAAATAGATTTCCATCATAGAAGTTTGTCTCACCCTTTGGCACACTGTGAACAGATAGATTGTGCTCATAGAGTTGAACTGACACAACACTTCACCAGAGCTGCAAAAGCAATCCAGGATCAAAATCTCAAATTAATGAGATATTTGTTCTTCCAAAAAGGCAGAAAACTGAGTAACACTCAGAATATAAAAATTAATCTTGACGTCTATAGGCAATAGTTTCATGCGACCAGTGCTGAAATAAAATTTTATAATTTTGCAGGCAAACTCAGTCAATGAAAATTTACTTATCTTTTTTAGCAGTGTGCTAGCACCACATATACATACCCTAAAATTGTGTATGCTTCAAGAAATAATATGACATTGGAATGCCCAGTCCACTTCAAGTTACCACCAGCGTGCAATCATCGTGATGAAAAACGACTGTCGATCACAATGACATACAAAACACAAGACTGTTGACAGAGTGGCATGCAGCTTTGAGCTGCTTCAAGTAAAACAAGCTTCACAGAAGCTCATAAACATCCACTATAAAAAGAACTCTGCTCTGACTAGCACTTGTGTAGCGATATCAGACTGCAGTAGCATCAGCTTCTGGAATGAATGAAGGAGGAATGCTTGCAACTTTCACCGGACGTTATAGAGCTGCACACAGAGACAAGCAATATTTGTTGCCAGTATAAAAGACCAGCCAACAGCTTCCACACTGGTTTGTCCACGTTCAAGCCGCATGCCTCGTTAGCTAGTGAACGCAAATAAAACATGTTCTCTGCTTTTTCTTCACATTTGTGCGCTTTCAATTGACAGTGCATGACAAAAGACCATGCTTCTTTTTGCGAGAATAGTTATCATATGCCAATGTCAAAAGGGTTATCAATCCCTACAATTCTACGAGGACATCGTAGTTGTACGTCATGCAGGGTTGATTTATCCTGCACTCCCAAACTGAAGAGAGTTATAAACTGCAGGTGTTGATAGTTTCATAACATGCATGATGACATTCTGCACAGGCAACAATGATTGACCTGCTGTACTTAATAGCTCATCAGTCACCTAACAAGCCATTCACCAAAGGAGATTGAAGAGCTGTACTGATTCGTTGCTTGAGCTGCAAGCATTTTCATTTGCAGACAACATGAACACACATATATACCATGTAGAAGACGTTACAGTTCACAGAACACATAGCTATGACCAGTACCATATATGCATCCTTGGATGAAGCCCACAAATGGAGCACTCAGCTGGTTAATACATACACAGTAAGACTCCCCTTAAGACGAACTTGGAGAGATTGTAAGAATTCATTCGTCTTATCAAAAGTTCACCTTCACAGAAGTGCCCTCCAAAAAGATATATGAGCATGCCAGTGTGTCTAAATATATTTTATATGAGATACAATAAATATAATGGTCTTGCAGAGAGGGGATAATTGCAAACAGAACTGCTATGCCTGAAGTGAGCTGAAGGAGGACGGTGGGCAGGACACAAACTCATTATACTAACTGATAATGTTGCTGGTCTAGTTTTCCTCTTTCATTCTCTTTTTCTCTGTTTTCCGCAGTGACCCATATTTGTGGTTTTTTTTATTGTTGCTTTCCAATTGGCTCTAAGCTCTCCAAAAGTGCCCAGATGGGTAACCGGCCATCTCTCTTATCACTCTCTTGTTGCAGCGTGGCTGTCACCACTCTACGAGCAAGTGCACCACATCCCTTTAACTAAGCCACAGGCAATGAGCACATGCTGCAAATATCTGGGTCTCTCTATGCCACGGTAACACGTGTTGCGACGCAGTGTCACTTGAATATTCACCTCCCAAACCTTTAAGCCCATTCTGTGCCTAAGCACATTTTAGTTCATTGGGTGAGATTCGGCCATATCAAATCTTTGCGCCACTTGCAAGCAGGAATGAGGGTGCCCTCCCTTACCCTCAGCGGCGAGAAAGCTCTTCCAAAAAGCGCGCCCCGCAAGACAGCTTCCCTATACTTTTGCGCGAAGGTGCGCTGAAGCTATTTAGTGGGGCTGTACTTCCCAACGTGGAAGCATTTTATCATTCTTCTTGCCTCGACAGTGCCATGTGAATGCTCCATAAAAACCACTGTGCAGGACACACGAAACTATTCGTATTAAGCAGATTTTGCTTACACGGAACACTATGGGAAATTAACCAAGCATTGTGGTATTATTATTCTTATCTGAGAATCCATCTCCACAGAGTTCGTCTTAATGGGAGTTTACTACCTAGAACCTGGGTTTCAACGAATCGTCATGCAACAATGTAAAAGACAGCATTTCAGGAGCGTTTGTGGCTCAAAAATCCTTCAACGAAAAAATTATATGAACAAGCTATAAAATGGGAATTTGTGCTCAGAGAGGCATTCAAGACTATTCCCTTAAGCTATAAGCTTGATGCATATTAAACATCTTGAGTGGTTAGCCTGAAAATATCAGCATCTTATCAGCATAACAAATGTGACAATGATAGCAAAAACTTTACAAAAAGAAAGACATTTCTTTGATAAAACTTGACTAAGCACAGATACCTGACACCACCCCAAATTAATGAGAAACTAAGAAAAAGAATGGATTTGCTATGTGAGGAGCCTATGGAAAGAATTTGCTATGTGAGGAGCCTATGGAAGAAAGCAGTTTTAAAGCTGCTAACGAAACAGTTAGCATCCCTTTGAGCCTTATATGGTTAAAGGTGAAACAGTACTAACATTGAAATGGCTACAACAAAGAACACATTTTCGACATAAACGTTAAGGAGTAAATTTTCCCAAGCACACAAGTGGCAACTGTCACAAGTTGTAACATGCAAATGTGGGATGCCAAGCATTGTTGATACTCGTGTACAGAGCGAGGCATGCAGCCCATTGCACTTTGACCGGGAGTAGCAGGTGGACATAAAGTCAACGGCAGACTTGCAGTCAAGCATTGAAATTTCAAAAGCATGTTTCATGGTTGAAACAAAAGCCATCATCTCTGGCTGGCATGACCAAGAAAGCAAGCACACATCAGCAACATCAACATGGTGTACAACCCTCTTACAGACTCCACTCAAGAAACAATGCTGCAATAACTGTGCCCCAAACAAAAATTAAATATGCAAGCCGTTCACACATAAAGTTTTAAACAGAAAATAAAGTAGGCCTTGAAAATTATGTTCAAGAACATGCAAACTGGCATGCAAACATGCACAGTGACAAATGTGCTATTACCATGGCTTTCATGAGCATAAAAACATGGAGCCATTCTAATGTAGACAATGGATGCAGGAAAGGGGATATTTCTCATTTTTTCTAAAAAAAGAAAGCACTTAAATCTATATTTGGGCCCTGTTCAATCAACATTTAAACCTTTTCTAAATGCACCTTCATTATACCTGCACCATTTCCAATCCCCAAGGTATAATAAATGTAAGTATACTGACGACACCACGCACTAGGCAGCTAAGAGTGGTTCAACACAAATGAGGTTCACACAAAAGAAAATAGAGTGAAGATATAGTAAAGGACAAGTTTAGGGTACAGATTTCAGCGTATAATCATCAGTTTAAATGGAGAGGCCACAGGAAACTCACTTTTCTTGGAGTGAGCAAGTAAAATGCTGTTCCTGTGCACCAGAAAGCTAACACAACACAGCCATTAACCACTTTGCTCGCTATAATCTAAATCAAATAACTACAACACAATGAGCGCCTAGGAAATTTATGCAATGATCCCTTCTTTTATTTGCCAAATGAAAGGCATCACAGTTTTGCTTTCCCTGAACTGGTTGGTTACGAAAAACGAGATCGGTCTGACAATCTGAGAAAACCCTATGCAAAGCATAGCCAATACGCTATGCTATAGAAATGACGAAATATGTTTTGTACAAAAAAAAAAAGCACAAAAACCGTAATATGTAAACTGGAAATTCTCAGCTGATATGACCTTTAATCAACATTTAAACTAATGCATCGCGATTCTTCATAAAGCTTCGTGAAAAAAAGAAATGAATGAATTTTAATGCTAATGCTAGCTACCGGTACAAATGAAATGTGAACATTTTAGGTCAGGCAAAACATATGCTTTTTTGCACTTCAGCAGTCACCCCGGGGGAACGCTTACCGTATTTTCCGGTGTATAAGACGCGGCTTTTTTTGAAAATCTTGCTGGTGCGTCCTATACAAGGGTGCGTCTTATATGCGAATTTTTCATTTGTTTTTTTGCGAGTTCACCGATTACTCCGGTTCATGCTCAAGCTTTTTTCACCTAAAATATATCACTACCAATAACGCGGTTGTAACACAGTTAATACTTCAATACCGGGACTGCCGTGCGCGACATTCTAGGTGATCTTATCATGAAACGGCGGGGATGACGACTTCCGGGATCACAAACGCGCGGCTGTTTCGGAGGCCCCAAGCAAAAGTAATGAGTAGCGCCAAAAGATGGTGGCAATCGCGCTTCTCGCCATTGTCAAGACAAGCCGGCGTTCTTTTTTAGTCACCCTTTGCAACTTTTTTTTGCTCCGTGTACGTAGTGCATGTTTTAGCCGAGTTGCTTCCAGAAATGGGTGAACCTTTTGATAGCGCATGTGAGGATGAAGACTTCGAAGGTTTCAACTAGGAATAAAATGTTGTTATGGACATATGGGGAGCTGTATCGTTTTTTCTTTCTTTTTTGCTAAAACGTGGACGGGTATGGCGTGAGTGTTGCCTTTTTCGATCACTTAGCGTTGCTTAAGAATTGCTCACAGGTACGGTGCATTTCGCGATAGTCGCGCAAGCGTGTTTAATTAAGCCTCACTAGCCTAACTGGGTAAACTGGGGTGCGTCTTATACACGGGTGCGTCTTATATACGAACTTCTTCAGTGACAGCTTGCATATATGCCAGGTGCGTCTTATACAAGGGTGCGTCTTATACACCGGAAAATACGGTACATGGTTTGTGTTTTCGCTTGAAGATGCATGACTAGAGCTTGATAATCAGCTGATCACCTGCCAATGCCATACCACCAACCCGAGTAACAATGAGTAAAATATGCTTACATTTCATTTCATTCGTTCACATTCCAGCTCATACTGATAACACTCCACCTCCATCAAAATCAGTACCCATTCCAGACAAAAAAAATAAAGCATGCCAACATGTGAAGTAAAGAACATGATGTTTGAGTAAATTCACAGCGTAAGAGTATGCAAGGTATACCACTGCTGTCATTGTAATAAATGCTCTGTAGATAGGTGCAGCCTCTGTAATTGTAACACAAAAGTGTAAGCAGGGATAGTGACCACAATATGGCTTGGACAAAAACGCAGTGTTCAGATGTATACATATTTTCAGACATCTAAATGCCTGTGCATGACAACACATGACACGGCAAAAAGCCAGTTCTTATGAAATGGCATTACAGTCACAACCATGAAGCTCACCAGAGCTTTCAGATGTGCCTCATTCACAATGCAAAGCATAGATAACAGCATTCAGAGGCACAACTTTTTAGGAACACGAATTGCAATGGAGATTACGTCAGCAAATATAAAAATACTGACAAATCTGGTCACCACCCCAGCACAGTTGGTGGCAGCAAAGAATCAGGTGGAGTGACGAGATTAAGGCTCACTTACTTTTAGGAAAAAATTTTTACAACCACAATGCTGCAGTGAAATCTTGAAAATAACCATACCTCATAAGCTAATAAACTATAATGGCATCATGAAATGCAACTTACAGAACTAGAGCATTAATGGGCGAAATCATTTGGTGTCCTGCAGTGCACTGAAATAATTGAGGGTCATCAAGAAAAAGTAAGCTACCACTATAAAATTTTTTGCTGGTATCTAGCATACTTTTGTAAACAAGCACATTCAATGTCTCTGGGCTAAGTACTAAACTCAACTCAGTAGTAATGCTCCATAGTCTGATCAAACCAACCTACAGTAAAATACCGAGCATCCACACATGCACAAATAAGCACTCTCCCCACTTTTTCTTGAGATCTTGAATTTTCCTAAAAACCGAGCAAGTACCTATGCAATTGCAGCCAATACATCAGCCAAACTGGCCAGTGTATTAATGACCGGCTGCGTGAGCACCACTCCTCCCTGGGGTCCGATGGCGGTGCAAACTTGCCTTGCCATTGCAATGAATGTGGCTGCTATCCTTTATTCAGCAATGTCACGATTCTTGGTAGAGGCAAGGGAAAACAGGAGCGGGAAATCTTGGAACCATATCATATCGGTTTGTCAGGTCATGATTGTATTAGCACAACCTCCGTGCTCTTACTCAAAAAAGAATTTGCCTTTTGAGGTCGTGCACGACAGATGAGATTTCTTGTCTCTTGTCTCTGATGCTCAATGATTTGTGATGATGCTGTTGCGCATGCTCTGCTGGCCTTGCTCGCACTATGTATTTTCTAATAAACTTCAGTTGTTAGTCCAGTCGTTGTGGCGTGTACACTCTTCTTGTCCCTCGTCTTGTGTGACTGGTTTTTTTCCGTTTACAATGTACCAACTGGCCCGCATTTCAACCCTTCATCATTCAGACATTTCGCTGAAGCTCAAAAAGAAAAGCTCTGGAGGGGGGCATTTTCTTCGATATTTTCCATGTTTACATGCCACACCCCTCCATTTCTTTGGTGACCGCCATCTTGAATTTCATCATTTGATGATTGGCCGTCAGACCAAGTAAGGACCCACCCTACCACGTGCCCATTATGAATGATTATTTTCAAATTTTTGGTGAGTGCTTGCTCAATATTTTACTGTAGATACATGAAACAAACCTCTACTTACATATAAAATCCATGAAAAGAATTATCAGACAGGTAAAATCAATGCAGTCAACATTTTCTGCCTAAAGATGACTGAACTTGTAAGGATGACTGAACTTGAAGTATTTTGGAGCTGGGTATAGCCTGATCCCTTGAGGTGCAATGTATGTGCATGTATTCTCAGTTTATTACAAGGGGAAACTGCCATGCCAGGAGAGACATAAAGAAATGCATCAGCCTCTAGTGGCAAATCACTTTGCATACCACGTTAAACTGGCGTTTCTCTGCTTTTCCCACCTCACATTAAATGTCAAATATTTTTCACGGCATTAAACGAGGACTTTTTAGCCTCAGTAGACTGTGCCTCTGTGAATGTCTCAGCCAACATCTCAGTCAATTATAATACCTCTATTTTCTGGACATTTTCAGACAATAACACCGCCATTAAATTTTGAGCTAAATGCTGGAAAAGGGCTAAAAATTGCTGCCACTCTTTTGTTATGCTATTAAGGCACAGGTAGTAATGCCGTCCTTGATAGTTACGTGCTCCAAAACCATAGTGCAGCAGCTTATATTAGTTACAATCAAATATTGAGTGTTAGACACTTTGCTATATCAGGATGGCTGTCTGACATCTGCCAAGAATGGGCATAAAAGTGAATGATGCCCTACAGTTCTAGGATGCCAAATTGACCTGGCCTTTCTGGTGGTAAAAGTATACTAGGCTGTGTACAACTGGCTTTCTTTAGCAGTGACAGCAGCATATGATCCAGGTACATGGCCACCATGTTAGACATCAGTGCAGCAGGACTTAGAAGATGCTTGCACGACTTTAGTGCCACTGTCACTTGCGCGCAACACAGTGCTACTAGCCACAGCAGTAGAGGCAGACTTTGCGATAACTTAATCTAGGAAAATAAAGAAAAAATGGTTGTCTGGTATTAATAATCGAGTCATTTGTGAATAACTGATCTAGTGATTTCATCTGCAGCATCAATTAGAGTATTACGCCGTGGCTTTCCTCTTACTGCTTGCACCTTGTCACAACAGGTCACTTACTGACTCTCACTGCAAGTTCAGCTGGGTCAAGAAGTGCTATAGATCAGCTACAGTTTTTGTTGTGAGTTTATTGTGAGTGAGCAGTGTGAGTTCCAAAGCAATTACAATTTAGCAGTGTGCCATCACATCACCAAACCTGAATCTTTACTGCCAAAGTACAAACTGTTTGTACCGGGTCTTGAAGCTCGAACTGCTGTGGTAAGAGTGTAGTTATCATGCCAGCAGCTTCACAGCCTACTACAGGCAGAGATAACGAAGCTAAATTTTTCATCAAAAAGAAGCCATTTTAGCCCAACCTTTCAGGCACTCGCAGTGCGAGAGCTTTAAAATCATGATTGTGGTACACGACGTCATAAATAATCCCTTAGCTCCCAAAACAGGATCGTCCTGCTGCCCTACGGCAGCATTCATGAAGACATTAAGTACTCCTTTACAAATCTGTCCTTATCTTTCACAACTTGCAATTTCGTAACAAGAAGGCAAACCTATGGCCCACCTCTGTGATGACAATCACCATGCTTCCCTGAAGAAGACTTTGAGTGAAATTCCAAGCCCAGGTTGATGAAACGAAGCCTTAAAGCCTTGTCGTATCATAACGCCCTTTCATCTTCAGGCATGATTCAAAGACCCAGAAAGAGCTCATCACAGACCAGGGCAGATGACTGTATCATTCATGTCAGATCCAACAGGAGGCACTGCTGTCTTGATAAGCATATGCGTGTACTGTCCTTCCTTTGGATAAAAGGCCTCCGGTCCCTTCAGTGCTTTTTCCTGAGGTGAAGGGAATCACATATATTATAATCAAACTTCACTGACATAAAAATAACAGAGCAACCAGTTCTCCACATTTTTAATGCAGGAACAAAACCTGGCCACTTTACTCACTTTGATGAATGCCACGACTTCTTCCTGATCAACGGTGCTCATTTCGTAACGGCATCCCCAGGCAACTAAAGCCAAAGGCTGGAAAATGCGCAAGATGGATGTAGCACTTGAAGAACACCACTCTGTACAGTCGGGGACAAAAGTCTCCGGACCACGTGTTCCTCTAACGAAGCGGATAGCTCTGTTATTAGTCGACAGCTGGAGACCACACTTGTGGAGGTAAAAGTTAAATTTTTGTTCTTTCATCACCACAAGTACAGTCTCCAACCACTGTCTGATAGTTGAGCTATAAACTTCGTTTGAGGAACACGTGGTCTGGAGACTTTTGTCCCTGACTGTACATAGTCACAGAGCACAAAAACTTGTACATAAAGCAGTTACCATCAACAGTTAAGCTCGCAGCCCGGACGTTTTTTTTTCTACCTCCAGAGATTTTACTGAAACTTTCGCAGTATATTCCCTACAGCATTCTGGTATATTGTTATCAATTTCACAGTTGGGCCATGGTTCGTAGCAGTGCAAATGAATTTTAAAATTACTCATGTCATGGCCTCATTCACGTCGGTTCCTACGAGCGACCTTGCGTGTGTAACATCACAGCTAGCATGCTCGTAAATAATTGCTCTGTTTTTGTTGGCGGATTCAGTAATTTCAGTCAAACAACGATCCAAGCTACCACTTACAGTCGCCACTTTAGCCAATCAATGCATACGTGATAGGATTTCTGACACTATTATGCTATAGTGTAGGGAGCTCGTTCTGCTGAAAACCCGGCGTTGGCCGTTGTCCTGCGTCAGTCGGAAAAAAATCCCAGAAGTTTTAAATGAAGCTAACAAATTGGGGGAGGGTCCAAATGAGGCCAAATTGGCGAGGATGTTCCTTTTCTGGAGGTATTTCATAATACTGGAATTCATTAAAAGAAATTAGCTGGCATTGGGGTTCTAACCCAGGCCCTCTGTGTGCCAGGTGGGCACGTAATGTAAGGCCACAGAGGGTCGTTGGTTCAGGCGTGCTAAGGGACACCTAGTGAATGCGTTGTGGGGTGTATGACTTAGTAACGTGTGTTTGGGATGTGTACTGATGCAACAAATGCTATAAAACAAAACAAACATAAATATGCTAATTAGGCATCAGAAATTACGTAGAATAAAAAAGCACTGTTATGGTGCTTATTTGGATGGAAAGAAATGGTGTGTATGTGTATGAAGTGGCATAGTCTGTCGTGCAGTGTAACCCAGAGAGTGATTCGTGATGATGTCAATGTCAACAAAAATAGGAATAGGAAAAGAAGAGAAAGAATAGGAATAAAAAGAGAAAAAAAAGAAGAGGGGGTGCTATCACATCTGCTCCTAAGGTGAAGCTTAAGCGTTGTCTTAATTTTTAATGACATGATAGGTTTTTCTGTCAAGATATCACAGATTCAGAATCACTTTCCTGTCTTTTACTGTTTTAAACTATTTCTGCATGGTATTTTGAATTTTTTTTTTTGTGCCAAGGAGAGGGGACTCTATGCAATGTGACGTGAATATCAAGTCAAAATGTAAAAAAAAACCCGGAGTTACCCTTTAAGACTCAGAAACTATACAACTGGGCTGTAATGAGTAAATGGTTCATTATGAAATAATGAAAGAAACGAAGTGCAGTGGAGTCTCAATAACAAACTTAAAGGGGAGAGAAAACTTGTAGAAATTACGCAGAGTTTGATTTACAGGAAGACTTTTTAGTAGAACCGATGTTCAGCAGACCAAAGTGTCAGTTTAAATGAGCTGAAAGTTTAAATTAAGTGAGTTCGGTTTGGTTCGGTAGTTCGAATTAAACATGATCCACTGTAGGCCTTCCCTGACTACCAGCTTATGGATCTACACAGTTACTAGGCAGAGACTGAAGTATTATTTTTTTTACCAGTTTGCCTTTTTGCAGTGCATTTGCCTTGAAGTAGTGCAGAACATTGTTTTGAACTCACTCAATGCAGCAGCAGAAAAGTCCTCCATTTTGCGCCTGGCAAAGCGTTAGTTCTCTCCAATATAAATAATTTTTACATTCTTTTTTTTTCTAAAACACAACATAAGTTAGACTCATTAAAAGTTTCATTTTTATCCATGTCATTTGGCTGCGGTATGCACTGCAATGTCGGCTTCTTTTCCCTCTTATTAAAAGCAACCTATACAGCAAACAATTGCAGTCAAGGCTGCTAGCAATATGACATATCAATGGTAACAGTACTAAAATATTAATGTGTCTTCACCTTTGAAATAATAAGTTTTACTGCAATAATGTCAATCAGAGCATGGGTTTGCAAACAAAGAAGACTGTACATAGTATATGCGATTTAACGTGCCAAATCGATATGTCCTATAAGGGAAGCAAATCAGGAAAAGTAATGCAAGGCATGACGCTATATTGAGAGTCAGATGCAGGTATTTTGTATACAGGTGTCAGCTCGCAAAGAACAATTTATCTGATATTTTCTTCAGCAGTGCTCCAAAGCAGTTTTTTCTAACTGACTCTTGAATATGCTTACACATCTCAACCAAAATACCATGTTAAAAATCCGTTTATGCAACTGGCAACACTCAGAGCCATTAAGTGTATCAATACAATTGCATTTCTTAGTTATTCCTTGTGCCACACCGAACTACACTACAACAAAATGTGCTGAAATGTTTGTTGACTGCCATGGATTCATGGAGCAAAAACAGGATCATAACATGCACTTACCCTTTCTGGGCTGAGGTGCACATAAGGGGAGATGATGTGCTTGCGAATACACCCTTTGACTATGCTGCGAAGCTCATTTACATAATAAGGGTGCGTACACGGGTGGTATAACATGACAATGGCACCATGCTGAAAGTAAAGAATAACAATAAACAATGCAATTAAAAAAGCTTTCGATAGAGACACTTAAGACTGCTTACATGTTAAAATGTGAAAGCATTATATGTAGAACAACACAAGGTAGATGAACAGATTAGTGTTCCGCATGCTTCCAATGCTGCCGTGCCCAGTGACTGTGAAGCCAGTGTGAGGCACATTTATAACTTGATTGCACTGTGTCGCCACCTGCAGTCCCAGTGCACAGTACTCAGCGCATGTTGACACAGAATGATGATACAGGCACTGCCAAGGGTTGGATGCTGGCGGGCGAAAATCTTGATCCACGTGTCCAAGCATTGCATGGTGTTAGTGTGCTCGAAATTTCCGGAGCCCTTCACTACAGCATCTCTCAGAGCCTGAGTCACATTGGGACGTTAAACCCCCCCTAAACCAAACCATAAACCAAACCAGATGTGCTGACCACAATGACATGGCACCAAAATGAAATTCAGTGCCGTGTCAGAAGATGTTCCAATATCCTCCGAATAACGGAGACAAATGGCGGACGGTGGCTTTTGTGCTAATGGGACATACAATGCTTTCGCAATAACAGATCTCTTAAAATTAGTGTTCCTTTTTGCCGCAGAGATCAAAGCATGAACCAAAGGCAAGAATAAAGGACAGGTGTAGACGAAAGGGCTTCGGAAGGCCACAGTGCATACAACTAGTAGTTAAAAACAAAAATTGGCAGCCTAGAGAGACTCATGCATTAGAAGGCCCCATGCAGGGAGTATGTACACAGTGACCACAAGTTTAAGCCAAGTTCACAGTTGAGTATAATGCAGTTAATCCCTTTATAAAAGACACATTTCGGGGAGCAGTTTCTGTTTCATATGAACAAGATTCCTTGTTTTCATTATTAACTGATGATCCCCTACTGTAGATGTTACTCAAAGCCTAACTTTCATAAGAGAAGGCTGTAAGCATGCTGCTCTAATTTGTTAGGTGCAAAAGTAGCTGTTTAATTTTGTCTGCTTGATATATCGTGTTCCCGACAAAAGTTCAAGCCATCCACTGTACTGCAGCTCAGTATGTTAGCAAGCTTTTTTCCACCGATTCGTTCCAGAAAATTCATTTAGCCCTCTGTTGCTTCAAATCGCAAAAATGGTGAAATATTTCGATGAATGGAGTTGCAAGATAAGCAAAGTACTGAATTCTCCAGTGTATCTGATAGTGGATTGTCAAAATTTAAGCATTATTTTTAGCATTAGTCCACAGAGCAACATCCATTATACAAACTGAGAACTTAATTATAATAACCATGTAGTACCATGGCTGATGAACAGCGCACCTGCTTTGGGTGCAGGGCATGTGATAGCATTAATAAGGTGGCCGCGGTTATTTGAAGAGGGGGAGGAGGAGTGGGGGGGGATGGGGATGGGCGTGTCCCTTAATTAGGTTTGCCCCATTGTCTTGGGAAATGAATGTGCTTCGAATCCCGCTTGAGTTCTACAAGGTCTCCATTGTTAATTCTCCGCGCTTCGAACACACGTCTGCTGTCAGTGTGGTACCAAAATCGTACCAACTACAAGGTGGCAGTGAGGATCACACAGAGCAACGCACTACCAGAGGCTTGCACTTTGGTTTGCAGGCAGTGCAAACTGCTGCCCTCCAGGTTCTTAAGTGTCGCAGCAGCGCTTGCAGGTCTGCTGCGCACTCCCGCTATTCTCGGTGAGGGCACATGTCGGCATGCTCACACCAGCACCTCTGCCACTAAGTCGGAAGCCGTTCTTCATGCAGCACTCGCAATTAGTGTGCTCTTGTAAGTGTTTTACACCTGCTTCATTTTACATTAGTTTCAGTCGTAATAAATATCACGGGAGCAATCACGCTTTGCCTTCTCCCTGGTGCATGGACGCGATGGTGGTTTATTGGCAATGGCACAGCATCCACAGAGTGAGTAAGAAGCTGCACTAAAAGTTGTGCGTCAGGTGTGTCGTATAAGTGAGTTTCTTGTTCAAAATTCAGAGATTACTTGTCCTTTATTACCGAATATCTTCTACACCCAATGTCTGTTACAAAAGAGGTCCATTTCATGGGAGGGATAGGGCAGCCAACTAAGTAAGTTAAATACTATGACTCTTTTTCCCCGATTGTCTGTTACATCTATGTCTTTTATAACAAGGTTCAACTGTACTTCAGTGTACCAAACTGATGGTGCCAAGAAGGATAGGTTCAATACCTTTCTAATTTTATCAGAAACTAGGGTGAATACCTCATTTACAAACATTTACATAAAAATCAAGCAAGAGCGGCTGCTGACCTCGATGTTGTGAAGCCAACGTTGAGGTGGAACATATTTGTATTCTCCAAACACAGGCCACAGAGGTCGATGTCCTTCACTGAAATATGCAGTGATTCATGAGGAGAGATTCATGAATCACTGATTGCAGCATGTGCAGCAAATGTAGTAGTTCCTCACTACAAAAGCATCACTTACTGTGTTGGCAAGTATGAGTCATACTTGATTCTATAGTTTATGCAGTAGTGCCTAGGCTGCAACAAAGGAATCACAATATAACATCACAGGTGCACTTACAATCAATGATTTTTGAATAAGCAAAAGTGAGACAATGAAAGCACTGCTTGGTTGCTTGTTGAAAGAGACAGCAATGGTACATATGTACACCTGTCAGCATGTCAGGCTTTTGTGGATGCAGTTGCAAAGACACATATCAAAGGCTTTGTACACCATACCAATTAAAGGATAGAGAAGACTGACACTTAACTGGTTGACAATTTCATTACCTAGTAACGATCTCTAACCATAAAAAAGAAAAGTGAGCCTTTCAGTGCAGCCCAGAAAACGAGATGCAAAGCATGTGTGAACGCATGCACTAATGAATGCTCCTGCCTGCATGTACATACACCAACTATATATATCGAACCTATTTTGCGAAACATCTCAGGATCACATTAGCCATACCTACTGCAGCCACTGGAAAAAGCTGCCTACTCCAAGTTAGCACACACTAAGTACACATATAAAAACAAGAGGTTTCAATACCAACTTCAACATCTAATGAACTTGACTGCATTGTTTTACTTACGTGGTAATCATTAGGTACAGTATCACAACTTTGTTTCGAATGTCCATGCTGCAAAAAGTAAAACCAAGATTTGTCAGTAAAACAGCCACTGACCTCATGTTCAGAACGAGGTACAGGTTGCCGTGCCCGTTTTATTAACCCTTTGAAGGTTTTTGCCGTATATGTACGGCGGCGGTTTTCTGTCCCTCAAGGTCTTTGCCGTACGGGTACGGTTTCGATCTTCCGTTTGAAATTTTGCGCCAAAAGAACAATGCGTGCTCACTGGGGGGTGCTGCCACCTCTTAGGACTTACAAGAAGTGTTAAAATTTTGTGCTGCCTTCTTACGGAGATAAGCAGAACTTATGTCTAGCTTTAGCGCGGCGGCACAGACTGCGGCAACACCCCTTTTGTAGTTTTGGTTTCGCCGCGTGATCGCAACGGAGTCGCGCGAAATTTGAGTTTTCTTTTTGTCAGCACTACCTTGCAGGGGCTGCCGAAGTTGATTTCTATCTTTATTGGCGCTGCTCTTAGCTTGATTATCACCGTTGCTCGCGAGGTATTCTCGCCCTCTGTGGCAACGCGCCTACGCGGTTTCGATTCCGCCGCGGGATCGCAACGGAGTTGCGCGAAACGTGTTTTCTCTTTGTGGGCACTGTTTTGCAGAGGCGGCGAAAGTTGATTTCTATCTTTATTGGTGCTGGTCTTAGCTTGCTTATCACCGTTGCTATTCTATTCTATTGAACACTTTCCAGTTGTGAGTGAAGCTGTCACCAAAGTACTGTTTCTAATCTTTTTTTACTATTTATTCTCGATTATATACATTTTGTAGATTCAAGATCCGCAATAAAGTAATTTGACCACCTGGGAAAGTTTTCTTCAAAATAATTCGACCCTCAAAGGGTTAAAACACACAAACACAAGCCCCACAGCTCAATCCTGAATTGATCAGTTTACCTGCAGTTTCAGATGCGAACACAACGACCAAGTCTAAAATGATTAAAATGTGATGCTTTAATGGTGAGTATAGATTTCTTCCACATTTGCAGTAATGTATATTTCTATGCACTTCTTGGGTAGACATTCCTGGGTGTATGAGTTGTCAACTCTCAAGCAACTTGTGGATAGAATTTATTAAGGTTATCTTTATGGTATGTGCCAATCTCACCAAAACCTAAACAATTATAGAGCTCCCTGATGGCATTCTCACATCCCTCAGTTTTTTACACAATGTTAATTTCAGCAGCAAACAGTATTTTCCCCCTACTTTTAGCAGGCGTCTGCAATAAAGGCCACCTGCATGTACCACAGTACAGGTTACTCAAACCAAAATTACAATTTACATTACTTTACATGAAACTTAAGCAAGCATGTTCCTGTGATTGGTGGCACAGGGTGACAGTAGACAAATGAGGAATGAATAAGGATTCCTTGGTAGATGCATGCTCTCTTCATTCATAACAATAAGGCACCCACTCCACAGGAATACGTATCATCACTCAAACTCGTGGATGATTTGGCCTGAAATTCGGTCTCCCTCAACCAAATGATAAAGGTCGACTTTCTTCACAATGGAAAGGCAAACGCGACTGCTTGCTTATAATTTTTTAACTTGGTCTCACTTAATGTGAGCGCACAACATATAAAAATATAAATTAAGTCACTTACAGCGACTGTTCCGAGTGGATACATCACCTTCGGATGGTAGCATATATACGCTGTTGGGTCATCAAGAAAGTCAACAGAGATGTTGACCTGGTAAGAAGCGATTGAAGGAACAAATTAAGTCAATTTTGTAGATCTAAGTAGAAAGATTGTAACACTTATAACCACTCAAAAAGACGAAAAACCGTTCAAGCTCTTCAAAACATGAAGGTATCACAATTAAGCATGAGGCAGGACTAAAGTTATATGCGCACACTGACCGCTTTGCTGAGCCAACTGTCAACAAAACCACCATCTACGCCGACTGCATTCCAGTAAATCTTGCACATCTCAGCTAGTAAAACTGATATCCAAATTCTGACAAAATCAAACTCAATTCAAAAACAGTAATTGTTTACTAGGCTGCCACAAGCTAAATAATGCAGAAAGCTAAACTCCAGTAACAAAGGCAAGGGCCAACCTAACAGGCCTCTCAGCAAATAAAAGTTGGAGAAAATTTTTAAAACCAGCATTTATTTTTAGTTTGAGAGGAGGTTGAAATAAAATGAGATTCTGGTGGAAGACAATTTTTTACAGCACAATCACTTTCGGTTTGATTTGGTTTGGTTTATTGGGGTTTAACGTCCCAAAGTGACTCAGGATATGAGGGATGAAATAGTGAAGGCCTCCGGAAATTTCGACCACCTGGGGTTCTTTAACGTGCACTGACATCGCACAGTACACGGGCCTCTAGAATTTCGCCTCCAGTGAAATTCAGCCGCCGCGGCCAGGATCAAACCTGCGTTTTTCGGGTCAGCAGCCGAGCGACGTAACCACTGAGCCACCGCGGCGGGTACCATTACTTTCCATGTGTTAACATCTAAAATGAACGGTATTACAATATGACTGAATTAGTTCCTGATGAGTATTATTTTATTAAAAGCTCTTCTGAAACTAAACACAAATACTGGCTCTAATACTGGCACTTAATACACAGTTCAAAACTAAAGCTGACATAAGCTTCAAATTCAAACCACGTGCCTCTTATACTAACCTTTGCATTATCACACTCAGGGTTCACCACTCCCATTTTGACACCATGAACTGTATCTTGCACCTTCTCCGGTACCTCCCCTGGGCTGCGAGGCATATGTTGCAATCACAAAAGTGTTTCACTTCTGCCTCATTTTTATCTCGCAGAAGCATGGACAAATTTGTTGGAAATGTAAATCACTAAAACTATTAAAGAAAGAGGCAAATCTAGAAAGGTTAAAAACTTGGTTTTATTGCAGTGTGGAAAACATTCCCTACCCCACACATTATGGAAAGCTTGCCGCCTTCGGTCAAGACAGGATTCTACAAACATCAGACAAAGCACATGAAAGCAATACTCAAAATCAAAGTATCAATTTGTTAGAATTGCTTGCTTTTCCTTTTATTTTTGTGGTTTCCATGCAAGTAATGGCCCTTCAACAGGGCTAAATAAATATGTTTATACTCAATAAAGAAGAAAAATGCCTCAAGTCCTACCTGGCAATAAAGTGATCTTACTCATAACCTTCACGCATTGCCTCAAGAACGTGCATGGTCAAAATGACTATGGTCTAGCTTATTTCCTACAGTTCTCATCTGTTAGAACATTTCAGAACATATTGCTTGCAGTGCTGAAAAAAGTACAGGTTTGGTCTAAGGTGCCTAGGCCACAGGGTCTGCTTTTGAACAGTATATTCCATTTATGGCGCCTATGAAGCTACCAAGGTTCTCAGGGAGGAGGATGACACTCGATCTCACCCTCCACACATTTTTTAACTTTGGGGGTGTTGCAAATGCCCCATTACAAGGCTCAACAGCGGACTGTGTGGCCTGGTAACTTTTGACCAATTTTGTACAATCAGAGTCGAATAAAACACGAACAAGACATCTGAAACATGAACCACAAAATGAGCTCGTGTTAAGCATGGAAAGCTCAGAACACAAACTAATTTCACACTGAAAGCGTGAACACTGTGCTTTAGAAGTGCTAACCAACTGCATGTATATATATTCTCTCCAGGAGCTAATACTGGTGCTTTTGTACTGGCATTTCAGCTCTCCTGTTCGTGTTTCATCTGATGTCCATGGTGCACACTGGCCCCAATCACTACTTTAGCTCCCCTTTCTCACACACTGCACACTGCCTGTAATTGATCTGAAGAATGGATATATAAGAAGAGGAACACATAAACATGGTACTGGAACACAAATCATTTAATCATTTTGAAAAAATGTTCCAACAGGTCAGGCCACACCTGTGCACATGAATTTCAAGAATACCACAAAGAGGCTGTAAGCAATAGAGTTTTGTAGAGTTCCACGAAAACTGAAGAAAGTACGTCTGACAGCTCTGGAATAGGTGACCGAAACACACTTTTTAAAAATTCAAATTTTCAGTTGTGCATCAGGTATCATAGGCATAGCATCAAACCTAAGTGCGAAACTGTCTCAATTCCTAGCAAGTTTTTTGTGAATGAACTTCTGAAATGTTCTTTGTTTTTTTCAGACCTTGCGAACAGCACGTCACGCCACAGTTACTTGAGAGATGGCATAATTGGCAAGCTTGAAGTGAAGCAGTTACGAAGTAGTTTCAAACTTTTCTGATGTCTAAGCTGCATCTTCCATTTGGGCACTCAAAGTCCAAAAATGCACGGTCTTTGTCATAAGATAGGAGCTCACCACAACCACTGCCTGGAGTGGGAGTACTACTAAACGGTGGTGAATTTACAAGCAGCACTTGCCAATACCAAAGCTGCACTCAGCAGGGAGACATGCCCTCTCACTCATGGCTACATCACTGGACACACTGAATTGAAGTTTCTTACTTTTGTGGATCAACTGGTTCTGCCACTTCCCTGCCATGGCTGGTTTGGCTGATGAGCACGAATAAAACAAAAAGCAGTGGAGGCACTCCTCGATCCCTTTTCATTCCACAGCTGGAATAAAGGTGTCCTCTTGCAGCGCTGTGAGCACCAGCTGCACAGTTGTAATCGTGGCAATGTAGAGTCAGCAAACTGTGACAACACCAAACTTTGCACAGCTGTGTCACTGCCTTGTCCTTCAATGCTGTTGCTTTCTGTGCAGTTGCAACAAATGTTTTTTCGGCCTCAATAAATCACCTTTCAATATTCCCTTTATAACACTGCTTCTGGCAGCATGGGGCAGATGTACAATTATTCTGGCTGAACTGCGTGCATGATGGAAAGTAGCTGAATAAACAAAATATAAACACGAAATCATCAGTCTGTTACATGACACTGTTGTAGGGGCAATGCAGTAACTGAAGGCTATCAAAATTCACATACTCTGACAGATTCAATGAATGAATAACATTAAAAAGTAGTAAGAAAGTAAGTAGTAGTAAAGAGAAATAAGATGCTAAAGCCAAACGATAAAGATGTTTTTTTTTTGTCCACAAAAACCAAAAGACTGCATTCTGTTTGATGTTTGCAGGACTATTCCAAATTGAATCTGTGTTCATAGTAAAACCAGTAGTCGACACACTGAAAAACTGTATCTGGTAAATGAGGTGATGACACCACTGATACTTTCTTTGCTCTCTTACCATAGATAAAAGATACACAAACAGTAGCATAGAGCAGGGCACTGAATGATGAAGTTAAGCTGGTTTCTGGGGTCTATTCAAGTGCAATGAGAATCAGGCCAACAATATACAGAAGTCCAGAGAATCTCATTGAAATACCAAATGACTTTTCAGTACAAGCTGCCACAGTAGTGAAGGCCTACTGAGGCTGCCACAATAAAACAGTAGTCACACATTACAATGCACACCGTATTTACTCGCATAATGAACGCACCCCCCTATTCCTTCGCGTAATTAACAAGCCTCTTTCTATGATGCGCAGTCTGCTGAAGATAATATTGAATGCTAGCAGACGCCCTTGTTGGAGCAGAAGAGGGACCTACGCAATGCTGCAAGCAGATGAATTTCAAGACTACTATACCTCTATACCTCACCTTACGGGATGAAAAGCTAATAAGAATGCTCTGCTGAAATCAAAGAACCAACAGAAACCATGCTTTATAAGTCATAATTCCCTGTTCGATCAGCTGTAATAAGGACTGTAACACCTTCTAACGGCTGGGCTTCACACTGAATACTGAAAGTTGAGTCAAAGTTAACTCTAGTTGTGTTCTCTCTGGGCAGCATTATGGGCCACTGCATAAGTTATCCATGCGAGTTCAGAGTAAAAGTTGTTCAATACTCTCTCGAGCACTGAAACTATGCTGGAGGGAGAGATTTGTTCCCGGAGGTAGGTGGGCCGTGGCAGATTAAATATTTATTAAAACGTGGTATTAGAACTCCCATGTTGGAAAGAATAGTCCGTCGGCTATGCCCCCTGTCTCCCAAATCTCCGAGCACTGCCTGGTACAGCTGGCAGGTGACAAAGTGGAGAGGGAAATTTACCCCTCTCCACTTGTAGAGGAGAGGCCTAAAGGTGGCTGCCATGGGAATAAACCAGAGGGCGGCTACAGTGGACAGAGGCAGTTCTGATGAAGGCGGAGGAATGCAGGACCTCAGTGTGGTTGCCACGGGAATAACCGACTGGGTGGTTACCATGGAAGGTGGAGGGTGAGGAGGAAAGTGAGCCGAGAAGAGGAGCAGAGATATCAGAGTGGCACACACATACCGGGTACAACTATTCCGTTGAAGTGGTTGTGTGCAAGCTTCCCTTGATGTTTTAACAGTGCTGTGCAGTGCTTGTCAGTGTGTCTCATGGAAATGGGACCTTCAACAAGCAGCATATGAAGCGTCAAGGACGTGTGGCGAGCCCACTGAGCTGATCAGCAACACCTTGAGAGAGCACATCAGCAACAGACAGGAGATCCTGCTCTCAACGGGAAAACAAGCAGAAGCATGCAAGTAAAGTAAGGTGATTTTCCCCTCAGATATTCCTTATGCATATACAAAGCTTGCTGTACAACCAGGGCCTGCACGGCATCAAAGGACCTGTGGTTAATGTTGCAGATAACACAGATCAAATGCTAAATGCTTTGCCTAGAAATGTGGAGCAAGACTGATCGATCCATGTGACATTATGCGCCAAATGGTGGCCAAGCACGTGTATCTGTCCGGGATGGTGAAGAGGGGGGACGTTGACGTGATTCTGTGCAAGCTTCCCTTGATGATTTAATGTTGCTATGCAATGTTTGTGAGTGGGTCTCATGGAAGCAGGACCATCAAAAGTAGCAAATGAAAGTCTAATGCTACACATGCTTGTTACTTCATTTTTTTTTTTTTTTCACAGCCTACGTTTTGTCCTGTTTTTGCCTCTTCGAATTTTTGTCTGAATATTTTACCCTACATAAAATGCACCCCCCAAATTTTCAGAGAATTTTTGGGAAAAAAAAACTGCATTCATTATGCAAGTGAATATGGTATACACGTAAGCAGTATTTAGAGAGCAATGATAAAAGGCACAGAAAATGATAGGTGCAGCCACTACATAACCAACACTGTATGTAAACAAACAACCTGCCCGTAAAACATGGGAAGAATGGCACCTGGGTACACATTTTGAAATTATAAATAATTTCTAAATAAAACAAGACCCATGACTTAAACCCATATATACGATTCGGAGTAAAAGCAGTTTGCAAACCTACAAGTAGCTCATATACACTCTCATAAGCAGATGTAGTAGTGCTAGGTACATTTAGTCAATCACATTAATATTTGAAATTCCTGAGCCTCTAAACGATCATTACTTTGGGCCACATGCTGAAAGCTAAGCATTAAAGATACAGACAAAATGACCACGGACAATTACAAACAGTAATATAGCGTTTATGGTATAGAAAAAATATATAAAGCTTTTTATTCATAAACTACAAGTTGCTATATGTCCCCAATTTCCAAAACCTGGGAGGCTATTGTCTGGAAATCTACTGTGAGTGTGAGGAGCAGAGAGATCGTCATTTTATGCCTTCTTGACATTTTATGCCTCAATGGCACGAAGTAATGCTGAAGTAGTGCTGCTGAGTCCCCCAAAGATGTATGCTATCGCGCGCAGCATAACCACAGAATACTTGTTCTAGCTGGGTTCACTTTACGAAGCGCTGGCATTGACATGAAGCTGCCAACAGAAATAAAAAAGAGTTAGCTGCAGCTGTGACTCGTTTTCGGTACTGGGTATGCCAGCGTATTAAACTGCTATGAACCGCAAGCCGCAACGCGGCTACGTGCATTGCGCTTCAGCACTTTTCGTGGATGCTGCGCCCAGGGGCACAACCGAAACTTTCCCAGAGAACAAGAGAGAAAAAAAAAGAATAGAAAGAAATGCTCAGATCAGTGTACTGATTTAAATGCGCGATCTACCCTGAAACGCGCTGTCGACGTGTCCAGATGTGGCTCATAGCGCGTTTTATCGGACGTGCATTCTCACCCGTCTGCCTCCGACCCAGCATCCGTAAACACTCGTTAATCGACACTCCATGGAAATCTCGCACTAACTATAGCAGCATCCGTAACCGGAACACATCACTGGTTATACGTGCGGACGTTCTCTTTTATTAAGCAAGCAAATAAGCGCAGGAGATATATCGCCGTATGACCACAAGCACTATAATCAGCACCCGCCTCTGCCGTTCGTGTTAATGATACGGAAGTTCATCCACGCAATGCGGATGACGTAAATTAGACGGTACGGTGCTCCCGCAGTACACAGACAGCACCTAATTCCGGGAAAACGTTTCGCATGTATACATATATAACCGACACAAACGTCACGATCATCAGATAAAATCACGAGTCCGCTCAGGCTTGCAGCGGTGTTGCTTACGGTGCAAAAAGAAAACGGGCATGCGTACGCACGGAATGAGTAGCCGTTAGTGCCACCGAATCGATAGGGTAGAATGCATTCACGAGCAAAGCAATGAATTCAATGTTAAGCCCTCTCCGGCACAATGAACAATTCATCATGATGTGCACCTCGAAAATGCAGAATCACAAATCATATCAGCTTGTCACGTCAGCAGGCAGAGATCGCTTGCAACAGGTTCGCTCACCACTGAGGAAACGCGTATCCGAAGCGATCAGAAGCACCGGCAAGCTGCAGGATGCGCGTGTAACATATGTTTACACACAGCCTACCTGGGATCTACTGCCAGAGATCACGTATATATAGCCGAGTGCCCGTCAAAAGCATGAAGCACCTGGGGCCGGATGATGAATGCGGAGCCGGAGAGTCACGTCGTTCGTACGGAGAGGGGACAACTGTGAGAGGAAATGAGAGAGAAGTAAAATCGTTTCGTTGCTAAGCGACGCAGCACGCTTTCTTGCTTGTGCTTTCTGCTCGCTCATTTTTGACGCCATATGAAGAGAGCAACGCGACACGAAGCTGCTCCGCCATCTTGGTTCTTGTAGGGAAGCAACGCACGTCGCACGAGGACTCTGGTCGTACAGATCCGAAGTGCGTGTTAGTGAGCTTCGAATAGCAAAAATAGTTTTTCCCCAAGATTTGCGGTTAGGCGCTTTTTGTCGAATACTTTTTAGCTGCGGTCCGATTTAGAGCAGGTAACAGAAAATGTTGCTACCGGCACGTGTGAATCTAAACGCACGCACGCATGCACGTGCGCGCGCGCGCGCAAATGCACACAAAGATGATTAAAATGCGCACAAAGGGCATATGTACTTCGATGCATCTCAGTTTGTCGCGAGCGTACAGTCATCGCCAGTGCTGAACATACATATCGAGCTGCATGGGGGAGGGGTTGATGCGATAATCCTGTGTAAGAGTGTGACCTTTGTCTTCGCTTAGTCTGGGGCACGTACGCCGGTGGCTAGTATATTTGTTTGATTTGGTTTATGGGGTTCAACGTCCCAAAGCGACTCAGGCTATGAGGGACGCCGTAATGGAGGACTCCGAAAATTTCGACCAACAGGGGTTCTTTAGCGTGCGTGCACTGACATCGCACAGTACACGGGCCTCTAGAATTTTGACTCCATCGAAATTTGACCGCCCCGGTCGGGATCGAACCAGCGTTTTTCGGGTCACGGCCGGTCTCGAGGGGGGCGTGCTCGCTCTAGCGCGCGCCCCCCTCGAGACTGGGCCGCACGTGTTCGGGTCAGCAGCCGAGCACCATAACCACTGAGCCATCGCGGCGGTTTATGGCTTCTATATGGGGCAGGCGGTCGAGGTTTGTGCGGAACTAGGCCTTGCGGTAATAAGGGAAGCTTTTTGTCGACGTCTTATAGTTTACCGCATGACGGCTGCGCACGCGCGCGGTGACCACGCCTGGCCGCGCCACATGCGCATTTATGGCGATAGCCGCTGTCTTCGATCCATGGAAATGTGGATGCACGATATGGTGTTGGTGTTATTTAGAGCCCTAGGCCACTCATAAATAGTGTTCTCCCGGGTGCGCCGTTTGAGCGCTCTCGAAAGGTCTGAGGACCATCGATGGCATTTCTCTTGCAAGCAACCCCCCACCCCTCATCACAAATTTGCCGCAATGGTGGCCTAGTGGTTTGAGCATCCGCCTCACATGCGTGAGGTGCGGGGTTCGATCCCCAGTGCCGCCGGGTACCCCACCGGTGATACAATGGGTACAAGCTTTCCCCTGGTCTGGTGCTCGGCTTCTCTCGAGTGAAATGCTTGGGAGTCTTTGGCCTCACCTTGTAGAATATCTTGTGCCATGGGGTTCTTTGGCCAGAGATGCTCTTGCGCCATAAAAATTCACGATCATCATCATCTTAGATAAATTCGCCTGGACAAACGTAAATGTGGGCTTCGCGCGTTCCTAGCAAGCGGGAAAACGTTGTTCTTAATAATAACCCTACAGGCTTTCGGATTATTGCGTTCTTCCAATATTATTTCAATGCTCTGCGATTTTCTGGGACACTTTGATATTCTCGGCGGTTCAAAAGTTATCTGATTAGTCATAAGATAGAAACAGTCACTTGAGAAATAAAAAAAAATCATCCCGAGTGCTGAACATGACCGCCAGCTATACTGATTCACGCAAAAAAAAAAAAAGGAAGCAATGTGCAGCGACGTTCGATGTGGCTGTTGCTGTGACAGATTCGAATCGTTGAACCCTCAGCGCATTTGAAGTTTTTTTTTTTCCCCCACTTGAGGTAGACGCGAATGTTTAAAACGAGATTTTGTGTACTGAATGGCTTCTACAACCTCTCTACAGGTATAGTGAAAGATAACTTTACGAGTCAAATCTTTCCCTATATATTTACATGCTCCAACGTTGCGTGTCATGCCTTGAATGAATACAGGGTGCTTTCACCTAAAACTTTACACAATTTTTTCAAAATAAGTTTTTTGAGTTAGAAGAGCGCTTTTTTTTTTTGGTCAGCATAGCATTGCCAGTGGTGTAGTACATTAGAATACAGCTAAGGCCTGCTACCTAGCAGGCTGATTAACCAATACCGAGTAGTTAACTTTTTAAATATTCTGTTAGGCTCCTTAATGATATGCTGTACTCATGAAATGTGTAAGCAAATAAAGACTGATTCTGATTCTAATTACTGAGAGGCGTGTAGCCATCTATAAGTAATATCCATATCAGTTTCTGGACTTTCGAAAATGCGGTTACCTTTGGCGCTGCGGCCCAACAAATTTTTGCTATTTCCACGAGTTACGTGCACTGGAGAGGTTGCTTTGCCTGCAAGCTTCTCCAGAGCGCTTGTATTTTGGCACGTTGTATAGTCAAACGAAGCTTTTGTTTCCGTCGTTCGCTTTTCGTATGTCCGCTGTTGCTTAAAACTCGCAGATCATTGGTTCTAATAGACGAAGAATGAGTAGGATTTAATCGGTGACCGCGAAACAATGAACGCGGGCCGCAGCTTCGCCCTTTCCGCTATGTTCCGCAAGTCGCTCTTCCGTGCGCGCCGCGGCTGTTTTCGTGGTGATCGAAAACGGTATCAGCGAGGCCACCAGTTCGTGTTCTTCGTCGGCGTGTTCGTAGCCAGCTCTCGAGGGCGTCACTGAAGTGCCAAGTTGTGCTTCATGTCGGTTTGCGAATCGCGAGCGCGTGCCGCAGTGGCTCTCGGTGGCCGACAGCGCAGTGATTTTTATGAAGAGTGTAGCATACTTTTCCTTACCGCCTGCTGTCGATTCTAAGAAGGAAGAGCAATTAAGTTCACTGATGAGACAAGCTGGATATATACTGCAACTGGCGAGCAGCGTTTCGAAACGCCGCGAAGTTTGGCCGTGAGTTCAGATGAGCGGGAAATTCTATTATTTCTTAATATTTAAGAGTTCGAATAGTAAAAGTGCAGTGCTAATCAAATCGAATCCAAATACTAATCGCAAACTAAAGCCAAAAATTTTAAATATTCGCACAACGAAAGTGCACTGACGAGTGAATACCGTCAGAATATGTAATCGGGGTCGTTCATTTTTGTATGCGCGAAATGGGGGTCACAGATGCTTTATTTGTGTAGCCATCTCCATCGTGCTTGGCACGCAGTGTGTGATAAACTTCAATCTGAAATGAAGCCACCAGCCGCAAATGCGATGTTTTCCGATTCTTCTCCAGGAAGATAATGCACTTTCCACAGCTTCGTATGCACGAGCACTGGAATAAATGCAAAGGTCCTCAATAAGTATACAGCATACGAAATATGTACTGTGCAGCTATATGCGATTGGCTACGCTGGACAGAACACAGAGCGCTAAACAAAAAAAGTTCGTTTTTTTTTCAGCACAGGTTTCATGCACATGTCAAGCATACATAAAGGAGTCATGTTGGTCCGAACTCGCTTAATTCCATATTCCGGTTGATTCGAATTGAAGTTATATACGGTCCCGTCAACTCATTTTTGATTAAATGAGAGAAAACGCGTTCGATAGTCCCAAGACTTGACCGTTTGCAACGGTTAATTCAAAACAGGACGCGTAGTCGATCTCCACGGCCGGCGAATCACGATTACAGTGTTCTGGAAGCCTTCTGCGCTGTAGCACGAAACAGGAACGACTTATCTCCGGCCCAACAGTGAGTGGCCGCGAGCGCCAGTTACCATGGCATCTAATCACGTGATTGCGTGTGGGAAGCAACAATGGTTGTCGCTCCGCTCCGTTTTAATGCGCCCCTTAAGTTCCCGGCCACCTAACATGGTGGGGGACAAGTAGGGAACATGGTGGGAGTAAACTGCGATGCGATGCCGATTGAAAATTTCGGGGTCAGCCGTCGGCTGCCCTCTGAGACCTTTTTAGAGCAGTCAAACGAACAATTACACACGAAACAAACAATTTGCAGCCCTAGTAATTCTACGAACCAGTCAGCGCACTCGACTGCAAAACTGGGCAGTTAGGTTGAAAGTGCTCTAACGAGTATGGGCGGTCATTAGGAACACTTACGTATCTCTTTCGCTTCGAGGAGAAGCTCCAGTTCTTGGCATATGTCTGAACAGACGGCTTCGGGCAGGAGGCGTATGTAGTTGAAACCTCTCACTTGCGCAATCCAAACCAGAGTGCTTCCGCCTTCGAAGTCGAGCTGGGCGGAAAAAAATAAGAATGTGTTACGGACTTTTCCTTATCATATATGTAGTGACACAATTTATTTTATTGCACCGCACAAATCGAGTATAGCGGGCGCGGTTTGCGTGGCAGAAAACGTCGTGTGACCATCCACAGCCGGTGCGCAAATGAGGCCGACGAGAATCGGTCTAAGAAAGGGGTGTCAGAAAGAGGCGTCGTGTGAGCAGCGCAGCATCTGACTAAACGGGGGGATGGCCAGCGCGTGGCTGGAGATATGGAAGTGCTCATTAAGAATACGCAACTGAAGTACTATGTGTGCGGCGACGGCGTCCAGTCAACCGGAATAGCGGGCAATCCTGGATCAAATGCAGAAGTGTATGAATGAGGATTGTACAATCACTCAACACCAAGCGGCCCACTCGTGTCCACTATAGTTAATTAGGATAAGCGCTAGCATTTTCTTGCTGGAGGCATGCCCTCAATACGTGGGTACGTGGCTGTTATTAGTCTTGCATTATACCAGCTTGCACATGATGCCCGAACCGACAACGAACGCTACGCTGATCATATATCATACGCTGTTAACAAATGTTGCGGCGTCGAGAGGTGGCACTGCTGTTGCACACAAATATCCAGCACATGTGTGTGAAAAAAATTTGCAGAGAAATAATTGGCAAAAGGAAAATACTGCAGTGCGTAACAGCTGGCCTCTTTTTGTAGGAATTGATTGACCTGTCTTTTTTATCACGGCTACGTTTTTCATGCAAGAGTATTGTGTCGTGAAGCAGACGGAAAGCAATTTCGGTTTACGAACTGGCCAACTAATTCCAAAATTCGGGACAGTTGATTTCTACGGCGTTCCAGAATGTTAAGAATAGCCAGCTCTGTATAGCATGCATGACATTTCACAATTTTTATGTGCGACTTAGTGCTTTCGCCCTTGGGGATGATCCAAACTGAAGAGAAAGCTCAATTTTAATTATAAATTCGCATTTTAGCAGCGCGTAATAAAGAAGACAAGAACCAAGGCGTAACACAGGCGCAGATTATCGACTAATTTTGTATTCACAGAAAAGGAAAGAGGCGTCAAACAAAACAAAAATACAACAAAATCATTCCTTCTCCGCCCTTCTTCTCTTTTTTTATCGAACGGCAATATAAGTTTCTTCTCTGTGAATAAAAATCAGTTGATAGTCAGCGTCTGTGCTGTATATATATGGCTTGGCTATTGTCTTAATTTTTGCGCGTTGCTATAATATGAATCTACACCGCCTACCCCAGTTTTCTGCTCTTCTTATATGTGTTCGTCACCGACGGCCATGCAACGTCCATAACAGTTAATAAATGAGGCTGCATTTCGTTTTTCCTTCGGGTTTCCAGTGTCGAGATTTTCCATTAAAAATTTCGGGGAAACTTGAGCGAAACTAGCCTCTCGAGCGTGTACATCTCTCTCAGTACTCGTCTCCCATTCAAAACACGCATGCACGTGGAGATGCATGCACTGGTAAGAAGCGGGGGGCAATGGTATCAATATGCACAACTCATCGACGAGCCATCCCACATCTTTAACGGTTGCAGCGGTCGCAGACTTCCTCGTGACGCGTCACTCATTGCTAAATGTCTCAATTTCTGCAGACGAGCGCAGACGCCACGCAGAGACGTCATTCGATTCTTTCAGACATGCTCGCTGTCGTGAGAGACTTATCAGACGGTGTACAGAGAACACATTCGATGCTTTCAGACATGCTCTCTGTCACGAGAGGGGAATGCCTCGCTTTCTGCGGACGAGCGCAGACGCGTCGCAGAGCGCTCGTTTGCATGCAGAAAGCGAGGTATACTCTTCTTTCGTGAGAGAGCATGTCTGAAAGCATAGAATGTCGTCTCTGTGCGGCGTCTGCGCTCGTCTGCAGAAATTGAGACGTTTAGCAACAAAAATGTGTACAGGTTTGAATGGGTTCGGGATAAAGGATTATGGGACGTTTAATTGGTTTGGTTTTATACAGGATTAACGTGCCAAAGCGACACAAGCTACGAGGGACGCCGTAGTGGATAATTTCGACAACCTGTGGTTCTTTGACGTGCACCGACGTCGCGCAGTACACGGGCCTCTAGCATATCGCCTCCATCAAAATGCGAGAGACGCGGATTCGATCCGGGCAGCGACAGTGAAATGCTAGAGGCCAGTGTACTGTGCGACGTCTGTGCATATTAAAGATTCCCAGGTGGTCGAAATTATCCGGAGCCCTCCGCTACGGTCCCCATCATAGCCTTAGTCTCTTTGGGACGTTAGTCCTATGAACCAAATCAAATGTTCAACAATCCTATTTCCTGAACCAATTCAAACCTATTCAGATTTTTCAATGCCAGGAAATGTTTTCAAACGTGGTCTCATCGGCACTACGGCGAGAACTCATTCCGGCGAGCCTCTTTGCTGTCGACAGTGATGAGAAGCCTCGCCGTCCGCTTAGCAGAACAGCAGCTGTTTCTCTGCACGGCCGAGAGACAGCCTCTTCTCAGACCCCGTGGGCGGAACAGTATAATGAGGGCGCACCTGCTTGAAGCGGCGCCCGCTGAACCCGTGGGACGCGACGACCCAGTTGGGACGCGTCAGCTCCACGGCCAGCGGCAGAAACGAGGGCCGCCGGTAGAACTGGCGGAGGTGCTTCTGGCCGGAGCGGTCGCAGTTCTCCCTGCGAGCATCGGAACGAAGTCACGCGTGCGGAGTGGCACAACGCTTAATAAGCTCCGAATGTGGATTCATTACAAGCCGTTGAAATTGTCGAGACTATAGCGATTTCAGAAGGGACTCCTATACCGTCCTTACGCCTCCTTCCTTGAAAGACGTTTCTATTAACTGGTAGAAAAAGGCAATACGACCTGGCCCACGCACCCATCCCATGCTTAGCCTCCTTTGTTTATTTGTTGTTTATTTGGTACCTGCATCGCCTTTCGGCATTACAGCAGGGGGACACTTTCACATTCAAAAAACAAGAAATCATGCACTTAACGCGTGAAAAAAGGCATCATTAGGTAGAACATTAACAATATGTGGTGGCAAAGCATTCCATTCGCGAACTGTTCGCAGAAAAAACGAATAACGGAGTACGTCACCTTTAAAAGGAAATTCATAAAGCTTTAAATTGTGGTCCCTTCGCTTCGAGACATAGAAAGGCGTCTTCAAATATTTTGATCCGTCTATACCAGTCTTGGAATAGAAAATGTTATGCAAAACTTTTAATCTCAGGTTTCTTCTTCGAGTTTTAAGTTCTGGCCACTGAAGATTCCTTTCGCTTTCTGAGATACTGAGTATCCTGGAATAATTTCCAAGTACAAAGCGGACTGCCCTATTTTGAATTTTTTCCAATTTATCAATAAGTTCTTGTGTGTTCTATATAATACTATATAATATACTTTCTATATAATACTTTTTCGCGGGATAGTTGGTTCATAATCTATGTGGCACATGCGTGACGTGTCTACGTCAGGCGCTGAAATTCATGGGCACGTGTGCCCTACCCTTTCCTTTTTATCTTGACCTCTGTACACATGTTGCTCAGGTCCGCCTAGTTGTTTGTTGCAGTTTTTCCCAAACACGCCCATTTACTTTTTTATTTTGTTTATTCATAACTTCATACGTCTATCCCTTGATTTTTCGGCTCTTGTAGAAATTGGCCTGATTTCATGTGTCTTCATTAAAGTTGGAAGTAGCGCACGTGCCCTGTCGTTTGTGCCCTCTCTATGTCCACGGGTCCTTCTAACAGCAAGTGGTCAAGCAGCATACTATCCCAGCAGCATTGTGTCCGGCCCTGTGACCCTTCTGCGCATGCGTAGTGCTCACCAGTGGGCGAACCAGCCGGTCATGGTGGGGAACCTGCGCAGGAAGGAGTCGAAGCCGAGCTGGTGCAGGTTGCTGCGGAAGTTGCATATGGCCGCCTCCTTCAGCTCCTCATCGTCCAGGTACGCCTGCATAACGAACACGTCCCATTAGAAAAACGTCGTTGAAGAAATAAAGGAAAGACGACCGCGGCTTTCCGTGCATGCGAAATATCGTTCTGGCTGTACTTACACTCGCATCATATCTAGCGAAGCAGCGCAACGGCACAGGGCCAAAGGGAAGAAAGGCACGAACGCAGCGCTGTGTTCGTCCCTTTCTTCCCTTTGGCCCTGTGCCGTTGCGCTGCTTCACTAGATATGTCAGACCAACTCGCCCACCAGTTCATGTTGTACTCGCATCATGCAAAACCACTCCCGTGCTTAATTTCTATTCACTGTGTCCACGTTTGGCAAACTGTGCTTCACGTCGACTCAATCACCACAGTTACTCCGCGAAGGACACAGCGGTTAGCTCAGCTAACGGTTCATACGTGGGGATGAGGTTGGCACATGATAAGGTGCACACAAAATATGAAGTTTTTTTCTTTTAATGAGCCAAATACACCTAAACAGGAACTGAGACATCTTAAACCAGCCAAAAGACGTGACACAGAAAATAGAACAAAACAGGAAAGGGGCTGGGCATCTGTCCTGTTTCCTTCTTTTTTTCTCTCTCTCTTTTCTGTGTCGCGTCTTTTGGATGGTTTAAGATGGATCAGTACCAACTCGCTCGGATGTCAGCCTTGCTGAGGAACTCAGAAATACGCGAAAATTTATTATCCTGACCAACAGAATTGCTATCCAATGCTACGATTGGGCCTCCGAGCCTGGCCAATGTTGGGACTGGAGCATCTCAGCCTGATGCCACTGTTGCGCAGAGCTGAGCGAAGAAACGGTCGAGGCGACGGTGAGTCAACGAAACGTTTATGTGCAGTGTCTACAAGGGCTTTACATAATCGGCGCAAGGGCCGAGAGCACAACGGGCTAGCATAAAGGAGCAGGGCGATGCCCCGGGAGAGCGTCTCTCTGGCGTGATGTCTCGGCTGCTACCCGTCTGCTGCTCCGGCTCAGCGCGGCTCCGTTTTTATAGCCTCCGGCGACGGCTGCAGCAGCCAGCCGTTTGAACCCTCCAATCAGGTCACGCCACTGTCCACCGTTTGAATTGGACGAATAGACAAGAGCTCGGCCGTTGAAAGTTCGCAGCCTGGAAAGGGCTGCCGGCGAAGCTTCGGTTGAGTCTCGAGCCGACGCTAGCGTGGAGCGGGGGAAGGGTATGCGCCGGCGAGCCAGGATGAACCACGCTCCGAGAGTCCGGGCTTGCTTTGCGCAATGGCGGGCGCACGGCGCTGCTTTCCACGGAGGCCAGCGAAATGTGTGCTCGGGCATGACACCAAGCTGTGTTTTACTTGTAAGTTAGAGTAACTCTACACCACCATATATGTAGCGACAAATTATGCAAATAATTTGGTCAATATCAGGGTGTAAAGTATGGATTTAGCTCTTTTCGATGCGAAACTAGATTTTAACAAGTTTTATTCCGAACACTTTATTTATACAGTAGTAATTAAAGCTCTGCTAGAATATAATGATTAAATATGATTAAGCAAGAAAAATATTTAAAACAATAATTGTTCGCAATCAGGAGCACTGCTGTACTTCAACAACACAAGCAAGTAAATGTAAAGCGGAAAATAAACTAGCTACAATATATGGGACACAAAATTTATTCACTGGAGCATTCTACATTGACGGTTAGTAGCGAATTGGTAGACGCACACAGGACACAAAAGGACAGGACAACCATGCTTCCTGTTCTCTTTCTGCATCTGCCATTTCGCCAGTAATGGTAAGTTCAAGAAGCCAATACCTAGCCCAACTAAACGCAATAAATTTCAATGTAGCAGAGGCGCATCCATGATTTCAAGGCCGCGGGGCTAATGATCGCTTCGTTATTGTTGTATTTTGTATTCGGATCTTCCCCCAATCTTTGAATAGTCAATCATAAAGTAGCACTGGAGAAGGAATAAATGAAATCACCCTAGAAATCGCCAAAGCTTTCAGGCGCAAGCTGACAACGAAGGCCCTTTACGTATAGATCTGGCTCATTTTGATTTCCAATAGGATTTGTGCGCAAGTTTTCTATAGGCGTTACGGGGTAACATTCATTGTCACAGTTTTTCCAAATAAAAGATATATTCAGATTTGCTTGCCATCGCAATATAGTTTGATGTAGTTTTGGTTTTGGGATTTGGCTGATTTCGAAAGAAAAAGAAAAGCTCCTCAGAAATTCTGCTCTAAGAAAACGAAAAAAGAAACTTCATCTGCCTTGATTTGCACGTCATGAGTTGCTGTACACACCCCCGTAGCAACAGCGAAGAGTGTTCACAGTTGCCCATAAGCTGCTGTAACTACTTTTCCTTGTCGTTTCTTAGGAGAGATGTTTAGCCCGCCACTGTGTGTTCTCAGCGTTGCTTACATTGCACACTGGCTTTAAATTTTTGGTCTATTTTTCGGGGCAGTCCAGTAATTTCTTAGACTTAATGCTAGCACATTTTGAGTGAATGTTGCGTATACAACGACCTGTCAGTCATTCACTGCAAAGGGGAGGATTTCTGGGACAGTTGGTTCATGAGTAAAGCGGGAAAAACGGCGCGAAAAAAACAAAACAGGACAAAAAATAAGCGACAAGCGCTGGCGCTGCGTCGTTTCCTTCTTTTATTTCTTTCTTTTGCCACCTTCCGCGCCGGTTTTCTTTAACTATGAGTCGTGTCTCATCGTTTCCGCAGTGATCTTTCTTTTTTTGCTTGTTTCTAAGCCAATTCAATGTCAGCTATTTCCCCAGCTACTTTTCTTTCCGGTAATGACGCGACTCTGGGAACGAACATGAATAGCTATACTTTATTGCATGGTGCAAGGTAGATGTTGCGAGTTTTCTATTATGAGAAAAAATCTTTCTGGCGGCTCGCTTTGTGAGGTCGTTAAATAATACTCTATAAGAACGAAATTCAGGAGACTAACCTCCAATAATTTTCAAATAATTTCAGCAAACTTCACAGTTGCTATAGTAGCCAGCTCTCGTCCCGTCTCCATCTGTCTTACTCCCTGTATAAATTCTCGCAGCCCTTCATTTATATAAGAACGGCAGTTCATTGGCAAAATATGGACGCAAGGAGTGCTACTCGTTACAGGAGAATGAAAGCCTGCGAACGACCTAAATAAGGTCATTAAGTGTTTTTTTAGCATCTGTTTCTAAGGCGTATGCCCTAACTAGACAAACCTTTGTGATCCAACCTCTTTCATGAGCCAACTTGGAGCTCTTCCCAAAATAATTGCCGGAAAATATATATATCCAAGTGGAGCTGATCCGGCACATACTTGTCGGCCTCTAATCTGCGCCGGAAGTATGATTTGCAGGGTACGCGGAACTAATTTTCTCATCCGATACCTACGCCATCGAAGCTTTCACAACATGCCCCAGCTAATCATCCTTCTCGTACTTATTAACTTTCCGAACGGACTAGGTTTCCGCCGAGAGGAACCAATCTCGTTCTGCTGCGCACATGTCTAATTAGCTTCGGCAGACTGCTTCTGAGCGCGGACATTCGCCCAGATTTTTTACCTGATTTTTTCTTTATCTCATTACCGGGTCGTTTTCATTCAGCTCGTGGCGCGCTCCTTCCGATCGATTTCATCTGGCCTTGTGGCGCTAGATGAGCAGACTGTGGCGCTTAACCAGAACCAAATCAGACCAACAAAGCAGAACAGACTCGGCCATCTGGACATGTGCAGAACTCACGCGAGGGAGGTCAATTAGGGCGCAGTTCGGACACCCAGTCACAGTATTTAGGTCACAATATTAACAAGGCCGGGGGGTACTTTCTTGGTTGTTTAGTTGCTCACTGAAAAAAAAAAAACGAGTTTTGGGAAGCATTTACAGAGTGCGGCTATTACAGCGAGAGTTGCATAGGCAGTCAACTCTCAGTATTGACTCTACTGACTTCCTATAGATATTGCTTTTCGTCTATTCATATTCTATAGACTGTTTATAGACAAAAGTATACTAAAAGTGTATGGTCATAAATCTATGGATTGTCTATAGACTTTCTATTGCATTTGTAATTGCCTATAGACTGTTCTCTAGGATTTGTCTGTAGACAGTCTCTAGACTTTATAGAGAGAAGTCTATAGACACTCTATAGACTGTCCAAAACTTTTTGTGTAAGGAAGTGACGCCCAACTCACAGTAAGTCGTAGCGGTAAACTCCCGCATTAACATGCTAGCCAGTTAAATGACCGGCAACAGACATTATTGTTACGTTCGGAGAATTTTTCGCTTGTCGGGAATTGGAGGGGTACAATCTGCATAAAGAAAATTTTCCAGGATTTGCAGCAAATTTTAAGGACTGAAGTCGTCTAACTGTTCTAAATTGACGTAGTTTTTAAGTTTCTTTACCGAAAAAGGGCCTGAAAAAGGAAAATTTCTGGGCGCTTTTGAAAATGACCCCGGTCTGATGATCTGTTCCCAGTTCTTAAGAAGTCAATGCTGAGAAGGATAAACAATTTTTTTCTGCGAGTAAGTCAGCAGATGCACAGCATATATATACAGGCCTACTGAAATAGAAGTCTCGATCGTTTCGCCGTGGTTTTTGCACATTTAAGATCGTAAAAAATGCTGGGACATATACGTTCTTACACGTGTCCCCGTTGCGTGCTTTTCCTTGCTTTTTTGTTCTCAGGTATACGAAGCTGCTCAGGTATACGAAAGCTGCGCAAAATATGCTTTTGAAACAGTCAGCTTTAGCAGGCCACCTGCAGCCGCTTCGGAATACATTCGCGTGCCAGAAAAATAAGGCGGAAACACGCACCTCGCTGAAAAAAATATTGTGAGGTATATATATATATATATATATATATATATATATATATATATATATATATATATATATATATATATATATAGAAACCTTTGTTCGTGTTATCGTCGCTTTCACTGTGTCGACGGAAAACGGTGCCGACGCAGAATTTATAGTTTTTGTAAACAGCTCTGCTTCAGATGTTGCATGACTTAACCCGCGTCTTCCTCTCAAAGCTGATGAAGGCGCTAACAATGCAGGAGGTTCACGCAGGCGTTTGCTTGTGTCATCTGTGGCAGCTGTAGCATTTCGACGGGATGTTTTTCTATGGCTGCTGCTGCGTGTGCGGCAAATTATCTCTCGTCTTATGTTTCCTGTCAAGTGGTTTTCTGTCAGGAGGAAGGAAAGAAAAAACATGACCGGATACAGCCGAGAGTCGGCTGGAGTGACAATCATGAGAAACTTGTTGGAATAACTGCTCGCAGCTGGTCCAGAAAGGCATAATTGGGAGCCTTTCGGACACATTTGAAAGAAAACGGTGTCGCCGAAAAACCGGCGCCATAAAATTACCAAGGTCACTGAGGACAACCTTGACCAACATTAAGATAGCTAGGAAGTACACTAGTTAACAGCAGTAGTTAGTGTAGAGTTAAAAGAATTATTAGCAGGCAATTAACAGTATACACTAATTGGAAATGAACAAAATCGAAAATAATAAGATTAGAATATAATCGCAAGGGAATATTGTCACCACCAGTGACAACATTGTAGCGAAGAAAACGCTCTTTTAACTTAAAAAAAGAGAAGCTATTTTTTAAATTACTAACAGTCTTAGGTAGAACGCCCTGTATATGGCTAACGTGCCTGAGATACTGCAGGTAACAGGCACATGCAAGTAGCGACTGTAGTATCGCCAACACACTCGTTCACTTTTCGTTCGGAGAAAAGAACGTTTCGAGTATTTGTCCAGCCAAAAACTGTTTTTCACGAGATGCACTTGCCCAGAATTTGCGTGTATCGGGCATTTGCTGTATTATTTCTTTTTTTTTTTTAAGTCAATAGTTTGCCTCCTCTTTGTGCTCGTCAGTTCGCGCTTGATATTTAGTACAACATGTACCAACAATAACTGACGCATGACGTATATGTTGGTGCGAAACTCTGTGTCATTGAGACGGCCATGAAATGTTGAAGCACTCAACAACTATAGTACAGTGGAAAATCAAATCGTCCTCAAGCCGCCGTGGTGGTTCCGTGGTTATGACGCTGGGCTGCTGACCCGAAAGACGCATGTTCGATCCCGGCTGCGGCGGTCAAATTTCGATTGAGGTGAAATTCTAAGGGCCCGTGTGCTGTGCGATGCCAGTGCACGTTAAAGAGTCTGAGATTATTGAAATTTCCGGAGCCCTTCACTACGGCGTCCCTCGTAGCCTGAGTCGCTGTTATACATCATAAACCATAAATCAACCAAATACTTCTCAGATTCACTTCGTCAGACGTGTTGCACACCGGCTTTCAATGCAGCATTGTTTTGCGCTAAGCAGTTAAGGAGTCTATATATGTATACCTGGGTGACGTTGGTAAGGGCGAAGGAGGGCTGCAGGGCGACCCAGTCGCCCATGTTCTCCCGGACCACGACAGGAACCAGGTTCTCTACGTAACCTTCAAGCAGGACCAGGGGGTCGACGCCATCCGCCCGCGCCGCGCCACGAAGGTCCTCGCACACCTGCAACGTGTTGTTGCAGTTCTACGCAGGAAAAGCTCGCCGCGGTGGCCCAGGGCCAAGGCTTTCTGCTACCAGGCTCCAATTAGTAGCTTTATGGATGCACGGCCGCTACAGCCGCATAAAAGCTTCGAAGTGTTCATTTATTGAGATTTCTGTGCATGATATAGATGAACTATACAAAGCCAAAATAATTTCATTTCTGACGAGAAAAGAGTGGCTCCGAAAGTCCCGCATTCTCCCTTTTGGGTTAACTGGCCACGTGAAAAAAGTTTGCACCATTTTTGCCACCTCGACATGAGCTTCCTGGGAGAAACTAGAGAGCTTTAGTACACCGCATGGTCACTGCTTACTGCTCCGCAAGCGCGCATGCGCAGATGGCGCCAGATTCCTGCACCTGGACCATCGGAGCCATCTGCGCAAATGGTTTGGAGGCTCACGGTAGCGGTGGCGGTCGACGATGTACCCTGTGATAAAACTCAACTCTCTAGCATTTTTCTTCTCGCTTGTTCATTCACATAACATTGCCTCTTATCATACTTCGTCTGCACAGAAGATAAAACTTAGAAAGAACGAGCCCGTCCAGAGCGCAGTGCCGTATACTGTGTCCCAAAATATCAACACTACGGTGCAGTCCTAGAGGGCCCTGGCGCGTCGCTTGTAGGTTGCAAAGACTACTACCTGGAACTTTGCTTGTAATAAGCGTGGTTCTCTATACTTACATTTCAAGCATTTGGGGTTCCGAAAAACTAACCGTCGCTAATTGAAAAGCGCATACTTGTACTCTGATAAATGGCGCACGTACGAAAAGAGAGGTGTTCTTAACCCTCTCCCGTTTCCCCCCGACTCATGTGCATGCGCATTCTCAGGACTTCAGCCCAGTGAAAACGAAATGAAGCAATCTTTGTGCAACTCAATGCTTCCACGTAAGCATATCCTTGATCTATACCCTTGCGTCTATTCGAGGCCCCTATGTTAAAACTATTGGTAAACAACGTCCTCTCGCTTTTTTAACGGGCATTTCCTGGTCACAAATCCTGCAGGTAGAAAGGGAGCCCTGATCCCATCTTCCCTTTAGCTTCCTTGTGTGGTTGCCTTTTGAAGTGCTCTCTTCCCCACAGAGTAACTCTTTTTGCAGTGAAGCCAACTTAAGTCAATTGGGCAACCCAGTGTGAATAGGCCACAAGGGTGGTGGATCGAGATAGTTGGTGCTTAAACGTCGTTTCAGAAGTGCTCGTCCATCTGCGTCCACCTGTGTCCGTGTCAAATTTTACCCTATCCGGAATGACGTTTTGGAATAGGTTGCGCATGCGGAGACAGGAGACAGGGGGAAGTATACAAAAGAGTCACGAGCGGATTTAATGCATGTAAAATCACGCATTCCACTGCAGCGAACCGCACATTTAGCTTTTACGCGTACAGAAGCGAATGACCCCCATAATACCACTGTGAGACCCAGGTGAGGCGAGTACTGTACATGGCTGTGAGGGTGGTTAAAGCGGCCAGTCCTGACACTGTTTGTGTGTGCGGTACAGTGGGTGCCTATAACGCGATGAAGAAAAGGCGCGCTGCTGAGCACTGTCGTAAAGAATTCAACCGACCTGGCAGTCTGCAGCGGTGACCGTCCTGGCTTTGTACAACGGATTGGAGATCAAGCAGGACGCGTAGTGGTACGGCGTCCAGTCCCAGTAAGGCAGCAGCTGCAAGAACACGTGACGAAAAGAAGCGGCTGGAAGAGCATCCCGTGTTTGCCTTCTTTGCAATTTCTTTTTTACCGACATCCTCTTTTGTCTTTTTCTGTTTGTTTTTTGTCTTTTTGATATGCTGTTTCATCGAGTGATTTTATAAACTAAGACTAGGCTCAATCAAGTTCTTTAGCAGGCCGCGAGGACGCTACTGGCACCGCAGTGCGCGTGTGTCGTTTCCCTATCATTTTTAACAACGCCAAGTTTTGAAGTTTTTTCATTTTTACCTTCAACAGATTGGCTTCCTTAAAAAACCAGGCAAAAGTGTGAAATCTAGTAGCAAAATTTGTTTCTACGGCAATATCTATTTTCATTTCTTGCACCTATAAGCTTTGCTTTCCCTGTCTAAATCTCTGCTTTTTAATGACAGGCATCATTTAATTAATCCCTGCTCTCAATGAACGTTGACACAGTGTAATCAACAAAAGACGCGAGCATGGGTCTCGGAATCGAAAATAAACAACGAGACAACCCGCCCTCGTGCCCGAAGGCTGTTGAGACGAACACTGTCTTTCGAAGCCGGTCGACCGGAGGTCTTTGTTGTTCTTTCTGCTCACGGGCCGTCGCACACGTGTACGCGGAATGACAGCCCACGCGCAAGCCCATAAGCCGACCGCCAGGCTCAGCGGCCTGCAATGCTTTCTGCAAACAGTGCGTGTCCGCGCCGGCGCTTCTGTGCTGACCGAGATAGGGGCTCGCATATGGCCGCCATCAACATGCTGCGTAGCAGCTCGCTACGAGAAAGGCATTGCTTTGAACGTACCCTCGTTTTATGCAGGCTATGGTTTCTCTGCCGTGTCTCCTTTTTAGGAGGAGGGAGAAAGGAAACAGCGAACGAAGGAAAAGAGGGATGTGGAAGGAACGGAAGAGAAGAAAGAAGGGAAGGAAGGAGTAATTTATTAAAACAAATTTCTCCATTCCACGCGGAAACACTGCGTCATCTAACGAAGGGCGAAACCAGCAGAGATATGCCTTCGTAAGGGCGCAGTAACTGGCGACAGGAGTATGGGCTCTGGCCAACAAACAGCCGGTTCGATACGCCATTGAACATGGCCAGCGTTCTTAGATAAAAGTTTCGAGTATTGAAATATTGTAAGGTATTGTTATTGAAATATTAAAGCTAATAGTCCATTCTTCCGATATGTAGCAAAATATTTATTTTAGAGTGTTTCCATCACTTGAATCGAGCAGCTAAGGCTTACAAAAAAAAAAAAAACAATGGGGAAAGCTTTTGACGACAGCAAAAAAATTAATAGCAAGAAAATGTAAGCCTGCTGAGGGAAGATCTGCGGATATATTGATTGCTATAGTGAAATCTTCCAATATGTGAAAAAACTGCGTTCATAAACTGGTTTTAAAGAAATACTGTGTAGGCTACTCAACTCTCGGCTGATATTCAATATTTAGGGGCCCCGCCGCAGTGGCTCAGTGTTTACGGCGCTCGTCTGCTGACCCGAAAGACACGGGTTCGATCCCGGCCGCGGCGGCCGAATTTCGATGGAGGCGAAATTCTAGAGGTCCGTGTGCTGTGCGATGTCAGTGCACGTTAAAGAACCCCAGGCGGTCGAAATTTCCGGAGCCCTTCACTACGGCGTCCCTCATAGCCTAAGTTGCTTTGGGACGTTAAACCCCAATAAACCAAACCCATATTTAGGGTCGCCTGAGAGCTGATTTATTTTTCTGCACGACGGCTTTAAAGCTCGAATTTCACACCTTAAACTGGCACTCTGTATTGCTTGAAAAAGAGAGACGAGAGCTTCAAAAAGACGATGGACAGAAAATGGCTCCGCTGTCTTAAAGATGGCGTTCACAGGCCGAGGTTAGAGTAACTGGATAAATTAGTGACTCTAGCCGAGGTTGACAGGCAAATGAGTGCATGCGAAGGCCCTGATGAATTACTGAGTTAACGTCATCGTCCATACATTTCGTCTCTGGCATCAGTGTCCACTGAACTGCCCTTGAGAAAGGACCGGGTCGTTATAAACTGCGTCCTCAAAACAGAACCATTCACTTGTTTCTTTGGCACTCTCATGAAATGGCACTGCACTTTTGAAGGTGAATTATGGCCACTAAGCAGAGCCTATTCCGCACTAGCTACTAAATAATTTTCAAATAATGGGGGTTGTTCATACTGAAACTATTTTTCGATGGCTCCCACGCAGGATTCTGGAATGCTTTGTGTTAATGAGTGATTAGAATAAGCATGAGCATGTGTGCAAGCAACAGAGATATTCCGCCATGAGAGCGTCGAGATAGGTTTAAAAAAATGGCGACAGCAATAGACGTACCCTGTTTCTTCATAACTTGGCAGCACACTGTACATATATGGCATCCTGTTTACCAAGTTTGTGGCAGAAGTATTCGTCAACCATTTTAATTAAAGTCTGAACAAATAATTTACACTCTCGCGGTGTTATTTAGGTCATGTGAATAGGTAGACTTCAGCGAAATCCCGGCCGCGGCGACCGCGCTTCGTTGGAGGCGAAATGCAAATGACGGCCATGTGCTCTGCAATGTCAGCGCATGTTAAAGAGCCGCAAACGGTCGAAATCAACCTGGAACCCCTCACTACGGCGCCTCTTTCCAAATATTCCTTATAATTTTAGAGGTCCGTGTACTGCGCGATGTCAGTGCACGTTAAAGAACGTGCACGGTGGTTGATATTTCCAGAGCCCTTCACTACGGCGTCCCTCATACTCTGAGTCGCTTTGGGACGCTAAACCCCCATAAACCAAACCATAACCCAAACCCTCCTTGATCCTTTCCCTCACGGGCGTCCACTGGGAATGACACAATTACACCGCCTTTCATTTCCTCATAACCAGTTATTTTTTTTCCCCGTAAGAAAAAAAAATAAATTCTTTGAAAGCACTGCCTCTCGCGGCATTTTCTAGTCTGGTACGCCTCTGTCGCGCAAGGGAGCGCACTCACTGCGATCAGAGCCAGCCTGCCGTACATGCACAGCCTCCACTCGATGGACTCCTTCGCGAGCAGGAGGAAGACCACCAGGGCAGTGCAGGCGATCGCCTTCTTCACCAGCCTGCGATGTGGCGGGGCAGCAGCGCGCCTCCTAGGGCTGCAGTTGAGGAAAACCCGTGCCGCGTGCCGAATCTCGGCTTCCGTCAGGCCGTCCGCAACGCAGGACTCGTACGTGGCCTGGAGCTCTTTGTCCAGCTGCGAGACACTCATGGGCGCATTCCCGGACTTCGACCCTTTCTCCTTGTCCGACGACATCGCGGGTGCGCTCGGGCCTCGCGACGAGCCCGTTTCCTTGCCGGAAAGTTTTGCTGGGGAGAAAAATGACGAAGCGAGCGCAGTATAGGTCCTTCGGGCTGCGATAGAACAGTACACGCCGTTAGTCCGAAATCAAAGCCCGTGCGGATGCCGGCTTCACGTGGAATGGCGGGCCATAATGTGCAGACACGTGAGCAGCTTTTGCAAGTGGCATTCCCCGAAAAACACTTGTGCAGAATTTAGTTGAAGACGGCAGGGACTGACGTTGGTGCAGACAACAGCTTTGCAACGTGTCCTGTGTAGGCTTCGATCCGAATCCTCTTTCTGTAAAGAGAGATCGCAGGTCTCGTTGCAAGCACTTTTGTTATCTTCAGCTTGCTCGAAGATGGGTTCGCGATGTTTCTGCGGGAGCACCCGAAAGAACACCAGAAGAGAGCTGCAGCAGGGCACCGCCTCCCGGCGAATACTCACGACATTAAGTTTTGTCAGAAGCTTCGGTAGGGATCGTCTGGCTGACGCGTATGCAGACACTTCTGTTCTAACAATGCTTCAGTTTATACAGACTTCAGCTGCGAAGCGGAGAGCGGCCTTTGCAGCAGCGGACACTTCGAACTCAGTGAGTGTATGGCGAGAGTGGTGCCGATCGAACGATGGGAAGGGAAAGGATTAGAGGAAGTAGAGAAGGGAAGACAGGCTGAGGACGCAAGGATAGCAAGAGGATTAAGGAGTCAGCAAACAGCCTTTCCAGGGATCAGCGGGCTATATTTGTCCCATGGTTTGCTTTTTCTGTTTTTATTTTCTGTCTGCGTTTTGTGCCTTATGCAGTCTTCGCAGTACCTCAGCGTTTTCGTTTCTCACGTACTCGCATTGTTCATGAGGATAGACCGAGCCGCTGCGCAACGCATGGTTTTACCAAATTTGCATTACATAGCTGGCAAGTGATTTTACCTTTTTATTAAGTGATGCCATTAAAAGTTGTTCCACACCGGGCCTAACCTTCATCGGGGACCTCACTCGCCAGACTTCACCAAGGAAGTGAGCTTATCCACCCCTGCATACGCATGTTACGGGAAGTGGTCAGACCAATAATAAAAAAAAAGCCGAGCTCAAAACACATATTACTGCAACAGACGAGATAGACTCCTCAGGAACTACAGGAACAAGTCTTTAAGGGGTAATCCTCAAAACGCATATGGGGTAATCCTTAAAAACCTGTCCCCGTTGAAGTGCAAGCAAGGAATCAACTTCTCGCACGTGTCGTGGACTCGGGTTGCCCGAAATAGCTGCCTGGCCCGAAGATCCAGCAATTAAATTGCATGGTTTCGCCAACCGAGCTTGCAAATGAGTGAGTGTCTGTGTGTTTGCTTTAGTTAGTCACGGAATTAAATTCTAGCTTACTCTGAAGTTGCCAAACAGCAAATCTCTGCTGTTAGGAAATCTTGAACAAAATGCCAATGCACACTTCTCCAAACTTAGCAGGAAGAACTTCGGAACTCAAAGTATGAAAATTCGAAAAAATCAAGTTTATGAAACCCAGGACTTGAATCTATAAACCTTAAATGAAACTCTAAACTCGAAATGAAACTCTAAAGCATCAAACTCCATGTTTGGGAGACTCCAAAACTCTCGCCTGTCCAAGTCATTGATCATGCATTGCAATTCTCCCCCAAGTGACCTGGCAAGGCGGTACGTGTCACCAGTGAATCACAGACTAATAAGGTGTCCTCCATAATTCTTATCCCCAACTGTTCCCAGCGCAGGTTTCTGAGTACCACCGGCAAACAGAGGGTGAATAGCATTGGCGAGAACGTGTCTCCCTGCCTGACACCCTTCCTTATGGGAAATTTAGGAAGGGTGTCACAAGCACTGGTGTTATCTTCAGTTACTTCTTTAAAAAAAAGCCAAGCAGAACGAAGAGTCTAAAAATTATTATGCAGAACTAAAACAATGTTCAACAGTTTCGGAAGGGATCGGCAGTTTGCGATATGCAGCAAGGCGTTGGTAGTGGTAAGGGAATATGTCTGCTTAGGGCAGGTAGTGAGCGCAGATCCAGACCACGGGAGTAAAATAGGTAGAAGAATTAGAACGAGATACTCTCAGATCATGAGTGCCAGTTTATCAGCACCCTCAAGAGAAAAGCGCATAAGAACTGTTTCTCACCAATGACGCAGAAACATGCAGGCTAGCGAAAAGAGTTCAACTTAAATTGAGGACAACGCAGCGACCTACGGAAAGGAAAATGATAGGCGTAATTGTAACGAGACAAGTAGAAAGCAGAGTGGGTCGTTTAACAAACGCGGGTTAATATGACTTCTTAGTCGAAATCAAGAAGACATGAGTTTGTGTAGGGCATGTGACGCGAAGGCAAGATAGCCGAACCCTGAAATGATTTCGACGGGCATATTCTAGTGCAACAGGTCTGTAGAGGTGGTCATTGTGGGTATTCGAGTCAAATTTGGAAGCTCTGCGTGGACCCTATAATTTAGGATGAATTTTTAAAAATCGCAGCTCGCAGTAGCTCGCTACCGATTAGGGCGACACACCTCACCGCGCGTACCCTCCCCGATGACGTCAGTGGTAAAGTGAACAAGAATTCTAGTTCACTTTATCAATGGGAAGACAGGGTGATCTTGAAGGTTGGCTCTTCTGCGCACTGACGTTATGTGACGTTATCGGGGTAGGTGACACGCGGTGAGGTGTGTCGTCCTAATCGGTAGCGAGCTACTGCGAGCAGCGATTTAAAAATATATATATTTCTAAAATGTAAGGTCCACGCAGTGCTTACAAATTTGACTCGAATACCCACAAAGATTACCTCTACAGATCTGTTGCAGGGGGCGACAGAAAGTTAGATGGGCGGATAATATTAAGAAGTTTGCGAGGGTAAGATGGGTGCGGCTGGCGCAGGACTGGGTTATAATCTGAAACTGAAATATGATCAGAGACTAACCGAAATGGAGGAAACAAGGTGGGCAAAAAAAGTGAACAAGTACTACCTATACATGAAAAGTACCGATACAAAATGGACAAATGGAACCAGAGAGTTAACAACGAAGTACCTTCAGGTGGGGGATGGGGCTCAGCTAAATACTGATGTGGAAGCGGAGGTAAAGGAGACAGAAAGGAAGCGGCGGAAGGAAAGAATGCAAGGAAAATAAACGCTAGCTTTTGCGTAGACGTACAGGTCCAGATTTGAAGAAGTGGACGTATTATGCGCTGCCTGTATACAGCGTGTTTTGCATTTAGACGAACGCTGTAGAATGCTTCTTTCAGCAAAACTGGTGAATTGTTCGAGTTGAAATATCGCACACAAATGGCATTTGGTTGGCAGAATTGATTTACTCTACATTTGTTCGTACCTGCCTGAATCGGTCAAAAAAAGTCAGGTATATTTGCACTGCCTGCGGCGACGTGGAAGGCAAAAATTCCGGGGGCGCACTTAAAGCAGTAATGCGAAAGCGTTTCTCTTGGTGCTGCCGATTTTGCTGCTGCGTGTTCTTTTCTCCATGACTTTGCTGTTTCTAAGTCGTGTTCTTGCTCTAACTTCGGTTCTACCACATCCGAATACGTGGGTCCCGTTGCTAAAGCTTTAAAGGGGACTTCCAGACCTCTTCTTCGCGGAAGACTTGAAATTTAGTGGAGTTTTGGCCAACGTAAGTGTTTGTAGCGTGAGCTACACTTGCCGAGGTTGAGCAGTTTCGCGTGGCTCACGGAGAGCCGTGCTGCGCACGCGCGAGGAGCGAGTGACGTCACAGCTGCGCAGCTGGTGCGCCGGAGCCGACAAGAAGAAGATGATGGTGAGGAACGACAGCCCTGGCTACAGCCATGGAGAAGGAAAGCAAAGCCGCTGCTGAGCGGAAAAGTTGAATTCGCCGGATCCCGAAGTGGTTGCCTGACATTTTGGAACACATTGCCACCCACTATAAAAACATCAATTTCCTTGCCTGAATTCAAAAACAAGCTCAAAGTATTTTTATTGGAATTCTCTTTTTGTGTATATTACCTGCGTTACTGTGATTTTTTACTCTGTAAATTTCTGTGAAGTATTGATTTGATATTTTCTATATTTTGTATTTATCCGCTAACTATGCTGTAATCATTTTTTGTATTATTGATTTATCGAGGGTCCCGGTGCAGTCTTTGACTTTGGTACCCTCGTCTGCACTTTTATGATGTTTTGTATATTTTTTGGGACCAATAAAACCTAACTTCCTAAGTTAGCGATTAACCAGAGGAAGAACGAACAGGCTAAGGCCAAGCGCGCAGCGGAGACGCCAAATGAACGAGAGGAACGCCTATAGCAAAGCGGCGTCGCGGCTGAGCGGCGGACCGGGGCCTCTCAGCGGCAGCCTCAAGACGATGTCAAGACTCGCCTATCGACTATACGGTGAAACTCAGTGAAAGTGCCAGTGCGACTCGGGCCTTTCAGGCCGACTTTGTGAACAATCCGTTTGGGTATGTGTGCGACGTGTGTGAAAGACTGACACCACGGAGACTCCAGAGCAACGAGAGGAACGCCTAGCAAAGCGGCGTCGCCGAGGTGTGGACACCTCGCCCTCACCTCACGCTACGTATATCCTGGCATAGCAGAGCTAAGGCACTGCCAATTTTTTGTGATCCCTGCTAAAACAGTTGAAAAAGCATCTTCAAACCTCCCGCAAAACACACCACACCACTCCTTTGTCGAATCTCTACAGGCGATTAACGAGATGGCGCCACCAGTACAATCGCTGAGATAACGGCTTGTTTTGTTTCGTTGTCGCCGCAGACGATTCAAATACTCGACTTTTTTTTTTATCGATTCAAGCAAGCATCCCAAACAAATCTAGCATAAAACAATCCTGCCGACCAAATGCCATTGCTGTGCGAACTTTGAGCTCGAATAATTAACCACTTTAGCTGAGAGAAGCTTTCATCGGCGCGCGTTTAGTTGCGGAACGGTCTGTAGAACTGTAGGCTTGTTGTAGTGTATCTTGTATTGTGGCGATACTCCCCTTGGTGGTCCAAAGGATGATATCGTCCGCGTACAAAGAGTGTTCTAGGTCTGGGATTTTTGCGAGTGCGTGTGCCATTTTGATGAGGGTTATATTGAATAAGAAGGGGGAGAGGACCGATCCTTGCGGCGTTCCTCTGTCTCCTAAGCTGAAGGTGTCGGATTTAATTGTGCCAATTTGAATTTTAGCCGTTCTATCGGAGAGAAAGTTCTTGATGTAGTTAAACGCTCTTTCGCCCACATTCAACGGTGAAAGAGATTCTAGGATTGCTTTGTGTTTGACGTTATCAAAAGCTTTTGTTAAATCTAGAGCTAGGATTGCCCTGGTGCTCCTTTCTTGCTCCTGAGATAGGACTTCGTTTGCTAGTCTGAGCATCGTGTCCTGTGTTGATAAATGTGGTCTAAAGCCAATCATAGTGTGTGGATATAAATTGTCTTTGTGCATGTGAGACTGCAGTCTGTCTAGTATGACGTGCTCTATCAGTTTTCCTATGCAAGATGTAAGCGAAATAGGTCTGAGGTTTTCGAGCGCGAGCTTTTTGCCCGGTTTTGGGATGAATTTAACGATGGCATGTTTCCAAGCCGCTGGGAGTTTTCCCTCCCTCCAACACTCGTTCGCAAAATCCGTGAGGGCTGTGATGGAAGCGTCGTCTAGGTTTCTGAGTGTCTTATTGTTAATGCCGTCTTCTCCCGGGGCGGATGTCGTGCGTATCTTATGGAGGGCTGCTCTTATTTCCGCTATTGTTATGTCAGCGTCCAGGAGGGGGTTAGGTTGTCCTTTATAATCTGGTAGTGACTGCGTCTCTCGGGTTGTGCAGAAGTATTTCTGCTGTAGCGTGTTGATAATGTCTTGATCCGTGCCTGGGTCCATGTTTAAAATTTTGGTGATTTCCCTTTGAGTCGTAGCTTTATTTGATTCCGGATCAAGGAGATGCCGCAGAAGATTCCACGTCTCTCTCGTGCCTAGATTGCCATTTACATTTTCGCAGATATGGTCCCATTGCTGCCTTACGATTTCTGCGGAGTGGTGTTGAATTTCTTTTGTGAGTGTGAGTATCTTGTTTCTAAACTTTTTGTTGTATTTTTGTTTAAGCCATCTTTTTTCTAGGCTTTGCCTTCCTCCCACATGTGTGTAAGTCTGCTGTCAATCGCATTTACGTCTAGGTCATGTACTAGTTCTTTAGTGGCCTTTCCCACATCTGATAGGAGGGTTTGTGTCCACTGTTCTAGGTCTGTGATCGGTTCCTGATTTTGGTCGCGGATCGTCCTAAGTTTGTCCCAGTCGGTGATCTTGTTTTTTCTGGGTTGGGGTTTGAGTTTGGCAAATTGACCATCTGAGTTCTTAAACTTCGCGCCACGCTTCGTTTTCAAATTTAGCCTCATGCATTGGCTCCGCCTACACTTCCGGTCACGTGGTGCCACAGTTTCGGTGTTTTTCAAATTTGGCGCCACTTTTGCTCCGGCCCCGTCCACTTTTTGAAGATTTTTGGCTCTACTTAATTAACTTATTAACACACCTCAACCCCCCGATTTCCTGTACGATATTTTTGATGCCCTATCCGATGGTACCATTCTTTTTTCGCATAAACCCACTCCTTCGGATGTAATCCTGCGGACATGCCCGTGATGGCACGAAACCGCAAACATAGCCACACAATGCAGGCGCATTAAAAATATTGTCAAATTGGACATTTTAAAAGCGAAATTCAGAGGAAAAACTGAACGAGGAGGTGGTGGGTCCATATTAGCTAGGCGACGCAAGCTGCCGCCCGATACAAAGGGTAAAGCCGTTACCATAGCCATTATCATCTATCCATGACGGGAAAAGAAAGTTGCTCTTCGCACTTCTGCACAGAACACGTTTTTCACGTCCTGCCTTAGGCCTAGAAGGTCGTGGCTCGCGAGCGTTCGTGTTGCGAGTAGCGCAAACCACAAAAATTATGGCAGCAAACGTTATTGGAACCGTGTCGCGAGCCTTCACAAAGTCGACCGTATCTAACGCTGTTGTAAGAGCGTTGAAGCACTCAAATGGCTACAGGTCAATGTCCAGCACCGCTCTGTCCCGCACGCTGGCGTGCCGGCACACAGCAAGATCGTCGGGCCTCCTGCGAACAGCCACGTGCAGCTACAGCCAAACAAGCACTAAAGGTGACGAGATGGGCGTATTACCAAGTTCTAAACGTCGTTAATACTCTGCTAGCGGAAGCAGGGAACTGAATTTAGTTAGCCTAACTTAAGCAATTTTAACTCACTGACTTGCTAGGTTCCTGTTTTCAAAGTTAACCATGCGTAGCGCACCGCGTCAGTCTGTGGTGGCTGTCGTTGAGTCGTTTTTAAAGGCCCCTAAGCTTCACGTTTTTAAGGAGATTGAGCAAAGGTATTAATGGCAATGGTTGCGATGTGCCTTAGTTGAACTGCACAATTGCCGCAGTGCCGGCAAGGCGGACGGACAGAAATAAGCAAGGTGCAGATTGCCATGCCTTGTTTGTCTAATTATGTCCGTCCGTCGTCCTGGCGCTGCGAAAATTGCGTTTCTTTACCGTGGCGCAGACTTGAAGAAACATTTATCTCATTGCAGGGGACCAGGAGCTTGCAGATTTCTTAGTGGAAGAAATCGAGGCCGAGAAGAAAGCGAGAAAGTCTGCGCAGCTTCCGAAGATTGAGGGGTTTGACGTTAAACTGGGAGGATCTGAGGTCACACTGACGCGGACGTTCAACCAAGAAACGTGAGCATACGTGCAAACATTTCCCAGGTGTAAATAGCGTGCCAGTCTACCTCGCTTTGTTCGCTCGGGCCGGCTTTGTTTGCCAGTTCGAGCTTATTCCCCGAGGAACATCACCTTACGCAAAACATCGTTGCAGGAACCATCTTAGAAATTCTGGGCACAACAGCACTGTTGTCTCAGAAACTCGAGGTGGTGACATGGTTCCTCTTAGCTTTTAGCTTGATGCACTTCTCATTTGCATTGTCATGCTTGTGTAGCAAGCAGCTAGCTCTTGCTTCTGTGGCAGGTCATGTCGATGTACGAGTTATCCTGAAAACCACCGGAGTAAGTGATGGAGCTTATATATATGCAGGCACTGAAGCTGTGTGAGCATTTCAAGTGGCTGTCGTAGCACACATGCACTCAGTGGTTGATGTAAAATGAGAACTGCATACCTGTGTGCAGGCTGGTTGTCTGCTTTAGGGCTATGCTTGGACCATTCGGACGGTAGGCACTAGTGCAGTTGCTCTTTTTAGTTTCTAAGAACAGTATTGATGTGCAGAACGCAGTATGGTGCTCTGCAGTATGTCACTAAAGAGCATGCATGATCAGTCATTTCATTTTTCTTTTGGGCGGTGTCTTTTATTTTTATTCTTTAGTCATGTTCCATCCCGACCAGACGGGCTTCCGTCAAACTCTTGACTTCATGCATGATCCGTTTACTCGGGTTGGCAATACTAAAGTATTCTCTTGTTCACAACTTCGCCATACTATTCACAACTTCCATACTTTTGTGTATGTGATGTATAATGCAGGCCTGTTTTATTCTTTCCTCAGAGATCAGCCGCCGCGGTGGCTCAGTGGTTATGGTGCTCGGCTGCTGACCCAAAAGACGCGGGTTCGATCCTGGCCGCGGCGGTTGAATTTCTTTGGAGGAGAAATTCTAGAGGCCCGTGTGCTGTGCGATGTCAGTGCACGCTAAAGAACCCCAGGTGGTCGAAATTTCCGGAGCCCTCCACTACGGCGTCTCTCATAGCCTTAGTCGCTTTGGGACGTTAAACCCCATAAACCAACCAACCATCAAACAGAGATCAGAAGCTGCTGACATAATGTTTTAGTTGCACCTAAGCAGTCTTATATGCAGTAATTGCCCTTTATTGCTTTTGTGGCATGAGGCTCCTGGATAGCTGATAAAAGTAGTGACGCTTGTGACAAGCCAGCTGTTACTGCTCCGCCTAAACTGGTGTCTCATTCATGGCTAAATCTTTTGTTCTGGTATGCCCATTTAATTGCTAATGGAGACTGCACTTGTCTGAGTTGTTCAAGATGACTGAAAAATGCTGCTGTTCATGATGAAAGCCTACTAATACTAAGTGCTGGAGTACCAGGCAAAGTTGGATATATATATATAAATGTTATGGATGTGATATACAATATTGCTTTCTCCATTTGTTACGTGGGAACAGTCTCATTTTTGTAATGACAGAAGGTGTTACTCTGTGCTGTTGTGCATTCAGTTTGTTTATTACAAAAAAAACGTGTATACGGCCATCAGGTGTATCATTAGACCTGCTACCATGCACAAACCCACGTTGGTGTTTCACTGCAACCCAGTCTTTAGTTTTAGAGAAGATTGCTATACAATGTTTAATTTTTATAATTGTTGTCAGCAATGTAACGAGGATGTTGGAGTGCTCTGAAGCTGAAAATTGCCCTCAAAGCAAACCCTACCGCGGCACTTTTCAGGCTGTCCGGGTGGTCATGTTCTCCTGGCTTAGACCCTTGCTGCCAACAATCAGCTTTGGGAATGGGGCTTAACGAATAGCGGTGGTAGCGTCGATGGCAGCTGGTGGCAGGTCGGCCATATTGGATTCTTAGCAGTGAGTCGGCTCATGCTTGACGCACGACTTCATCAAAGCAAGCAGATCTGCGGGGCTGTCCACACGAGCATAGTTACCCGAAGAAACATCTGGCCTTAAAGAAACATCTGGCCATAAGTCAACATGCGTCTGATCGCATGGGTTTGCGACACCTTCATCTATTGTTCCTGGGCCCATGCGGCGATGAAAGTGGCACAGTGCTCGTGGCACACAATGTATCAGCGGCAGTGTCTGCAATCTGGCGCTGCATGCACATGGCAGCAGCATAAAAGGTGGAGCCGACTGGGCAAGCGATGCATACCACATGGCCAGCTTGGCCACCAAGGCATTCAAACTTCTCAAATCATTTTTGTTAGCTAAACCATGACCATGCTCAGCAGCTTGGCTTTCGACACTACCCCCATCTTGCACCACTGTGCTTCTTCCACTTGGGATGCCTTGCACAGCCAGTGAACACGCACACAATGGTTGATCTCGTAAGCCATCAGTGCACGCTTGGACATTGGTTGCTGACTGTTTGAATGCCGCCTTTTGGTTTTTTGGGTCGATGTGTTCTTTCTGGGACGGTGTCATGGGGCCTGATCTCTGAGCTCGCTGGAAGCAGACGTTCTACTTTGGTGGGGGGGTGTCGAGTTTCAATGCCTCTTCGTTCACTAAAACTGAGTGGTGCGGCCAAGGTTGTTCATTGCATCTCAGGCCGTTGCCATTGCCCTTGTGCACATTTTGACAATAGCACCGCACTCGTTCGTAATAAGTGGGCTCAACTGTACATAGCATATTATAAATATTCGTTATTTAAGGCACATCTCTAATACAAATGCCAACTTTCAACAATAGAAAGTCAAGGAAAAAGCTCTTCTTGGTTACAACAAATTTGCTAGGCATGTCTTGTTAAAAAAAGCTACCATACCTGCCAGCTGCACCAGAGATGCACTGAAGGTACTGTAGAGAAAACATGCCAGGCAGCCAGGAGCACCATCATGCACCGGAACTATTCAGTGGAATGGTGCCGTTACGGATGCTCTATCCCTGGAGTCTTCCTTTCATGTAGTTCTTTCCTCATGGTGCCTGATGGTTGTGCGTGTAAATAAAGCAGTGGGAAACAGTGGGAAAAACTGATGCATGGCTGTTGTGTCAGTTTAAGAATAAAACCCCAAAAGTTTTGCTATATTTTTTTATGCATTCACAACTCTGAATTTGCTTCCCCAGGGTTACAGTACGACTGAATGTGAACCATTCGGTGGATGCAGAAGATGCAGATGAATTCAGTGCCAACCAGGACAACGCGCCTGAGCCTGGAGAGGTAGGTTTTTCCATAATGGTTGTCTGCAATGCTCGCTGGGCCCCATCTCGCCTGGAAGTTGGCTGGAGTAGCAGCAGCTTGTGAACTCTCTAAGTTGGTTGGTGGTTAGGAGGCACCATTTGGCCAAGTATGGCTTTTCCGCTAAGGAAATCCTTCCATTGTCAGGATATGCACTTTGACATGAAGTTAGATAAAGGGGGAGGAAGGGCATTGAGACGATCTTCAAGTGCCCAGTTATTCCTACCTAAGGTAGTCTATGCAGACAGGCTTAGTTATTTGCAGACTAGGATGTTGCGGTAAGAAGCATGGTTGTGTGCTGTAACCTCTTGTTAGGCTCCTCTGGCTGTTTTTTAAAAGAGCACCGCAAAGAGATATTGCCGTTTCAAACACCTTGTCGATGCATACTTATGTACCCTTGTGTACAGTCGCGAGTAAAAAAGATTAGCACATGTGACGAAACACCGGATTGCCGGAATGGCAACGCGTGGCGCTGCGGGTGGCGAAGAGGCTGATAACGAGAGTGCCGGGCCATCACCATTCTACAGTATTAGGGAGGTTCAGCGAACTGTCACGCACCAGCAAAATTACTGGCTAAAAGCAGCGCTATCATCTATTGTTCCCACGAGTTCTTTTTGACAAACCGTTACGAATATAAAATGAAAATAGTAATAAAAAGAAGTCATCTTTGCTCATGATAACCGAGCCAAAATAAATGCCGCATGCGCAGTCACGTAGAGTGGACACTTCGTTGCTCGGTCGGTGCACGCTTGTTAAAGCTTACTTCCTGCCATCCCCCCCTTGGCTGCAAACATGGAAACGGCCCGATAGGCAGGTCTGCGAACCGCAGCGCCACGTGGTGAGATATCCCAATTTAGATCGCCAGCGATCTGTGCTAATATTTTTTGCTCGCGACTGTACACTGTCTTCCAGAGTAAATATGTGCTTTCTGTTGGAAAGTTTCAACACACATTACATGGAATATTTTTTATTTACTACTTTGGCCTATGTAGCTGCACAACCTGTCTGCTCCGGTTGTCGAATGAGTACGGTATTGGGATGATTAGAGCAGGATCAGAATTATTTCTTAGTGTTCGTTTTCCTAACCAACACTTGGTGTTCAGTAAGTAGCCAATTAATGACATCACCAACAACTGGTGCAATGAAGGCCCTGGTATAGTAAAAATTTTTGTTGGTCTGAGTGACTTTAATATAGAAGGGTTCTATGTAATAGCAGTCATCCTTAAATGAAGCTGAAAGCGATCGTCAGCAGCGCATCTTTCATTGTCTTTTGTGGTCTTAGAACAGCGGATGTGAGAAACACAAAGCTAGTGAATGGACAGAAATGAAACTTAATGGCAGCAGCACCACTGCAATATGGAAATTTCTAAATCCTTTGAAAATTGTCGTGCAGCACCACGGAACACTGTCGAGTCGTTGGACTCAACTATCGTTTCAACGTGTCCATGCAGCTTGGGTGTAAGGCACCTACATGTGCAGTCATGTTTTTCTCATGATGAACAACTTTTCCGATGCGCGGTGGGCTTTACACAGTGCAAGTAAAGTTCTGCTGTACATTTGCAAAGTTGAAACACAGAAACCTGACTCTGTGCATTCTAATGACTGCACTTCCTGCGTGCTTGTTGTATCGCATTCTTCTGTTTTCATCTCTAGCAAGTGTCTGTGCATCATGCTCTTTTTGCAGTTAGTCCATACTAAATAACTTTACTTATTCAGGTGAAAACGGAAAAGTACAGATGCTAGACTGACAATTTCTCTAAGAAATCCTCCTTTTGTTCTCGTGGGTCGACCTCTCTTTGCCAGCCCACGCTTATTCCAGGAGGTACATTAACCTTCAGCTGATATAATTGCTGAAGGAGCCACTTAAAAGTCTGGTGCAGTGCTCTAGGATTGCCCCAGAAACTCGAGGTGGCAACAAGAGGTCCCTTTTTCCATTCAGTGTAAATATATTGGGTGCTGCAATTCACTTAACATTTGGTCTTCTTTTGATCCGCTGTTTCATTAAAGACTGTTTAAAGCAGCCCGTTCATTCGAACGCGAATCAATTCCGCCCCTATTTATTTGAACTATGCCTTGCTGCAGTTGGGTATGCATCGAGCAGAGCAGCATACCCATGAGTTTGCATGGTCTCCTTGGAGTGGATTGATGCGAGAAACATAAATGCGGAAGGCTGGAGGAACTGGCGAAGGATGGAGGGAGGGTGTTCATGCTGGCAGCGGCAGCTAGCTGCATGACATCTGACACTTTTCTGACTGTTGCTTGTTCACGGTGATCTCAAAGGAGTGAATAGCTTGATGTGTGAACCTTAGTTGTAAAGTGATGGATGGCATGATCAGTGTCAAGATATAGGCAGTTGGGTGTATTGCAGCATTACTGGCACTGGCGAAGTGAACAGTTAGGAGCTTTTGCTAATGTTCGCTGCACATTTGCTCTGGCACTGCTCAGCTGGCAAGGAGCTGTGTGCGCATACTGCGCCTCCGGTTGTGGCTTCTGTTGCCTCGATTTTCAAGTACCCACTGTGTCAGTATTCTGGTACAAGTTTAGCTTACATGGTGCGTCACAACTCTGGGATTTTGAAATGTCTGTCCGGAGTGAATAGCCCTCCAAAACGCTTCAGTAGGAGGAGACTGAAATCCTGTGTGAAGTTGATGCTAGACTGTTACTGGAACTCAACAGCAAGAAAGCATGTACCAACATCGAAGGGTTATTGAAGTAGCACCATTGATTGCCATAGCAATGTGTATCTCACTGTTGCAAGGCTGAGAAATCAAGCAGTGTACAACTGTCTTGCAACTGCTGAAAATTGCAGCCGGTCGCTTGCCTTTCGGGACTCCGGTGCGGTCCTTCGCTTCATAAGTTGCGGACACTAAATGCCGCCTGTTACTTCAGTTTTAAGTAAGGTGCAGAGGTGGCCTTGCACATTGTTTCGGCTTTGAAACAGAAGGTGTAGGTCGTCGCCTTCCAGAACAAAAACGTTAGAAAGTGATCATGGACTTGCAAAACATTTAAGTGTGGAAATCTCACTACCTGATTGCTTCCTGATTACAGTGTGCTGTCTTCTCTTTCTCTTTCATTAGTCAAAACATCGGTTGATTTGAAGGGTGTTGGTGTCCCACTGCAGTTCTAATTAACAAGCTTTTCCTATATCTGGAGCTGTGTCCAGTTTCTCATAATGATGCTTCTAAGAATTTGGCATCAAGCACATGCTTTATTTGTGTGATGACAGTACTTCTGAGTCAACTTCTTTGCAGCATTTAACATGTAATATCGTATCCTGTCAAGTAATCATCTCCATGTGACTAAAGGTCCCTAGCTGTCCAAACACATGTTCACAGCTGTGCGAATAATTTAAGTATGTAGTAGTCCCAAGAAACTTGAAACCACTGCACTTAACTAGTATTTGACTATGGCTTGACTAGACTTCTAGACCTCGTTTTAAGTCTAGGAAGTCCTAGCGTAAGAAGTGTGCCGTTTGTTAGGAGGCGTGCATTTTGTAGTCATTTGACTGCTTAGCATGTTATTAGCCTGGGTTATAGCGTAGACAGGCTGCAGATAAATTACTGTGGCTACCTTGGTGCAAACCTGTAGCATGCATAGAGTAAGTTTGGTCTAATTCTTGAACATTATTGGAACCCAGCTTGTATACCGTTCTTGCTTGGAATTGCAAGTTTGAATTGTGGAGACCCTGACATTCTGTGTTTTTTTCTGTCCACTTCTCTTTCTAGATGAAGTCCAAGCCCAACTTCACTGTAGAGATTGAACGTGATGGGAAGAAGCTTTTCTTCAGCTGCACGTTCAACGAGGGCGGTGAACCGGAGGGTCAGTCCGAGAATTATGGTAGGTGGAGGGCATGCATATTGCTTGGTCCTTTTTTGCAGAGCGCTTGACGTCGTCATTGAAGTTGCCTCTGCACCATCATCTGCACCAAAATGCTCTACTTTAGAATTTGGGTTTAAAGTGGGCAGAGAAGGTTGTGTTTGACTTTTCTGCCACCGTCTTGGTATTATTTTGGTTTCTGATAATAATGAATTTAAATGGCACCAGGGTAGCTCAGGCCAAAGGACGTCATGGCACAAGATATTTTGGTCAACACAAGGTGGGGTCAAAGACCCATTTTCTAAGCAGTAGCCAAGCGCCTGGTCACGGGAAAGCTTGTTCCCTTTAGAAACCAATGGCTACCTGGTGGCACTGGAGATAGAACCTTGCATCTCCCACACACAACTAAGGTAATGCTCAAACCACCGGGCCACTACTGCGGTCTGTCATAGTTGCTTGCAGTAGTGCATGATGAATTGGCATCCAACCCAGACTCGGTCTCCTTGCTTGTATTCCATGTTGCGTCTTAATAAATTGTAACGTCTGGTGTCAACCGTTGCTGGTTTTCGATCCGTAATCTGGCAAGTCTTCGGGCTTCTTCTGCGAGTTGAAGGTAGGCGGTGACATTGATGTTATCTTCTTCGGTAACATGGGGCAGCATGGCGTCTAGCCTGATCGTGGCCTCCCTGTCATGGACGAGCCTAAAAGGCATCACCTGCGTTCTCTGCGTGCTATACTCCATTTCATACATAACAGTCAACACTGCCAAAGCTAACACTACTTTTGTGCAGGCTAAGTCCGCGCCCAAAAAGTAGTTTGCCCTGCAACCAAAGTGAATACGGGCATATTTCGCTGCGACAGGCCTTAAGTGCTATTAATAGCAGTCTCCTGAACATCATTTTACCTCTTGCCACATTCTCGTCATCGAACTCGTCGAGACTTCGAGGAGTAAGAATGACTTGTGATGGTGTGATACGTGGCTGGTGGGGTGAATTGCCTTTACTCCATCCGCGCCTAAAAATTAGTTCACACTCGGTGAAAATTGTAACCACAGTGCCTGAATACTGAGAGTCTCACAGCCTCAACCGTGATTTTCAGAGCTGCCACTTCTGTTTGTATCGTTTGTTTTCGTCCAAGCATTCACCAAGGCTTCGAGAACAACGAATGGTATGGGGCGAAGTAATATGGTTTGGCAGGCGCACTACTTAAGTTAGGATGCCTCTACGGGCTGGATCTGGCATAATGGGTCCTCCATTCAGTTCTGACCTTTGTGAGCTGTTTGAGTAATGGTTTTTCTTGTGAGACTGTATCGTGTCGTTGAATTTAGATAAACCATTGTGCTTATCTTTTTCTGTTCTTGCCTCTTTTCTTTTTTTTCATCACTCCTTCTCCAGCAGACAGCTTTGGCGTAGCTGAGTTTGCCATATACGAAGGAGAATGGACAGATGAAGTCTACACGGTGTCTGGAGACATCATGGACGGGGTGAGTTGTTGCACCTGTTTACAGCAGGATGGGAATTTGTATGTGCTCGTCTGTGTGCTACACAGTTTCTTGCATTGCATTAGCAGCATAGAAATTGAAGGAAGTTTGAGATAATTTATTGCTTCTTTTGCTGATAACACTTTGGAGATTGGGTAGGATTAAGGCAGTGAAGTTTATGGATTGAGTGAAACAATAGCAGCATTAATGCAGGATTAACACAGTGCTAGGAGTACAGCTCAGTTCGCTTTTCCTTCCACGTGTAGAAATTGAGGTGTGCTTTGCCCCCACCCCCCCCCTTTTTTTTGCATTAGTCTACAGGTTTTTATTTGATCACTTCTGTGTTAAGTTTCAAATTTCCTGGCTTCGAGTATATGAGCAGTGTGGACCAGAACTGCCTCACGTGTGCCTTGTGGCAGTCTTTTGCCCATGTGGGGTATGAAAGGTGGCAGGCAAGCAAGAGGTTAAGATTTATATTTGCGCTTACACATGGCTGCACAATGGTCAGAACAGCACTCTACATTTGAAGTACTACTAAGTTCCAGCGTATTCAGGATTTAGTTTGATAAATTCACTCACCATGAACCCGCCACGGTGGCTCAGTGGTTATGGTACTCAGCTGCTGACCCGAAAGATGCGGATTCGATCCCAGCCGCAGTGGTTGAATTTCTATGGAGGTGAAATTTTAGAGGCCCGTGTACTGTGCGATGTCAGTGCACGTTAAAGGTGGATTCACACGACGGACTGAATCGCAGATCTTGCGGACGAACCGCACATCACGTGACTTGACGTCACGGAGGACGCGGACGGAAAATGCGAGGCGCTTTTTCGCTTTGGGATGCTGGCGGGGGATCAACACGAATTCAGAGTGAAACACCGCGTTGTCTGGCCACCCTGCTTCTTTTTGCGCAATTTTTTGCGACAGCAGCATGGAAGTAAACATCACTGTTTACAAGCGAAACGACTGCATTCATGCGCACGTGTAGTTGTGTACTTGTGGTCGTTCGCCGTTTTCGTACTGCTGTCCCCACGTGCGCGACATGACTTTGTGCGGCGACGTGGCGTTTTTTTTTAATTGATCTTGTCGAGCAGTTCCCAACACTTTGGGACATTGCTTGCGTGACAACAGCTGCAGGAATTGCTCTTCATTTACGCGGAGCAGCCGGCGCTATTTGGCTGGATCTATATCTAGAAGCTCCTCATACAGCTAGTTTTGTAAACGAAGCTCCTTTCTGGCAATCCAGTCCCTTTACCAGCAACTGTGTTTCGCGTAGTAATTGTTAGTCATCATCTAAGGGCGCGTTCACACTAGTCCAAAAATCAGGCGAGCAAAGCGGATTCGCTCGCCGCAAAAACTAGGACCTGTTCCAATCTATTGACACCCGGGAGAGGTGGAACTGCCACGCCGCTGCTGTTTCTCGTTTTTGAACACCACGCACGCCGCTTGCGCCGCACACGCATACAGTGAGAAGAGAGCATAAACTTACGCTGTCTATGTACCATAGGCGTATGCATGCTTATGTACGCTAAACGCAGGCGCATTCCCACTTTTAGTTCAGCGTATGCCAGCAGAGATGCAAATATGAACTCAGCCTATAGTGGTGTCAACTGGTTCTTAGGACAGGAACCATTACTGTAAACAAACCGACTCTCCTCTTAAGCGTAAGAATCGTCACTCTAGATAAAAAAAGAAAGCTAACTTATCACTTATACGTTTTCTTATAGGCAAGGTGAGGAGAAGCGAAAAACCGGTGCCCCAATTATGGCCAGTGAACGCCCTGAAAAAGGCATCCGAAGCGAGGGGTCCGGCTTCAAATGGCGCCGCGCGGCGGAAATTTGTCTGGATCTATCGTTCTCACCGCGCTGCTTTCCGCCCCGGTTGGCGTAAAAAACGGCTGAATCTGCTTCGCTCGCCGGATTTTTGGGCAAGTGTGAACGCGCCTTAACTGAACTAATTTGATTGCCACTGCCGTGATCGCTGCCAACTGATATGCAACTATAGTAGGATACAACTTAAAAAAAAAACAGCAGTTGCTAACACTGGGCCACGGTCCCCGGCGTCCTGTATTACTCCGCTGGCTAATCGCAACAGTAAACGAAGTCGGGCTTTTAATGTCTGACTATATCAAACAATCGATGTATCAAAATTCTAGAGCTCATGATTTTTTTTCTTGTGATAACCATCTTGTTTAGGTAACAAGAAATGTTTAAGCAGCAGACTACTTTTTCGTCGTGGAGGAATTTTGTGCGCGGAGGCTGAATGTGGGTGGAGCTTCACTGCAGACTTAAGTTGTATCCGACTATAATGCAGCTGACGCTTTCGCTGCACCTCCATTTTGACGACTACTCTCGAAACAGGTCTCGGCTGCTGCCAACCTGGTGTCGAGAGCTTGCCTGCTTCTTCCGTTTCCGTCCGCTCTTCCTACTGCTATTCACATCCGTCGTGTGAATGCTCTTAGCACGTGGACGGCCCGCGGACGTGACGTGACGTCATGAATTTGTTCCGCGAGATCTGCGATTCGGTCCGTCGTGTGAATCCGCCTTAAAGAACCCCAGGCGGTCAAAATTTCCGGAGCCTTTCACTACGGCATCTCTCATAGCCTGAGTCGCTTTCGGACGTTAAACCAAACCAAACCAATCACTCACCCTGGCTGTTTTTGATATTCGGACATAACTTTTTCTGGTAAAATATGTGAGGTGTAACGACATATTCAATAGGCATGAAAATGGTGGCAGTTCAATTCGCTTTCATACGACATTTATTTTATGCACAAATACTTGATGCAAATATTGTGAAAAAAATCGGAAAACACACAAAAGAGTTGAAAATTAAGAAAGTTATATTGACAAGATAATATCTTATGGGAAAAAAATATTAAAAGCATCTTGGGTGTACATAGTCATCATCAGCCTGAAAAGTTTGAAAATGTAACTGAGAAACTTTCAAGCTAGAAATTTTTTCTGACACTATAAGAAAAAGGCTGTTTTCAGTATGTCCTTGATGTAAATTTTTCACTGAGCAAAAATTTTCAAAGAAGGTTTTTGAAGAAGCTGGAAAAAATTGCAGGAACACAAAAAGCATATCCGTCATACCATATGTGATGGTGTACATCACATGAAAATTAAAGTTAATAGACTGAGACCGCCTTATAGCTGAAATTCATATGAAATTTTGCCAAAAACTCGCACTGGAGAAGCAAAATTTGATGAGCAAAGGAAGGCGACTGTGAGAGACCTTTTCCATAACATTATCAGTCTGTTTCGAAGTTGCTCGCGGTGAATGTGGAGGGCACGAAAAATTACAGCGCCAAACGCAAGTTTGGTTGGCTTCCTCACAAAGCACTGCAGCACATTGGAGGCGGCAGGTCAAACACCAGTTAGGGTTACTTTGTCGCAGTACAGTAGTGTATAAAGAAACGGATGCCAGGACGAAGGCTGACGCTGTTTTCATCACCTGTGCTCCGTGACACTCGACGAGAGCACAGGATAGCTGCTGGAAAGCTACAGCAATCAACTATCTATCTGGTTCTGAAACAGTAGGTACGGGTGTGAAAGGCGTAAATGGGTGCAGACTGCCTAGCTACCAGCTGTTCTCACGGCTGTATCTTCTCGGGCGCTGTCGGCAAATTGGAGATAAAGCATGTGTGGTGGTGCTAATGCTTGCCGCACCACCACTAGTCGCCCGTGTAGGGAGGCAAAAAGCCTGCCGCTGGTCATCCCAGCAGGCACAACTTGGCGCGGCAGTTCGCATATCAGTTTTATACCAAACTGTGGTCAGTATATAAAGTAAGAAATGCATATGTTGAAAATATTTTAGAAAAGTTCGATATAGCCAAAAATTCATAATGTCTGTGTTCATTATAATTAGGTTTGTCTGTAAATTGCTTGAAAAGGCTTTACAACACTGATTTTACAAGCAGCTAGTTCGGAAGGCGTTTCAGATGACTTAGGGCAGTCGGAAGACATCCACAGCTTTTGTGAACAGCGTTGCACTATTATGGAGCGCCATTCCTAGCATTCAAAGCTAAGGCGAAAATTCCCCCAAAAAATTAAAGTTCTCAAGTTTACTGCAATTAACTTTGAACATCAAATTCAATGCCGAGCAGGCACGTGTGCAGTCTTAGGCAAAATTGAATGTGCCTTGCATATGTGTGTGCAAAAGTGTGGTTCCTCCATCTGGTGGCCCAAAACCTCCTGGCATTGAGATCTCTGTGCTGTGCGTTCGCATCCTTTTGTGTTGGCAGCCTTCCCAAATTGTTATCGTTCACTCAGTGTGCTTCATAGCTGAACATAGTGAGCGGCAGCGTGGTTAAGCAGGATTGATTTGCTGCATGCCCATAATCTTGTTAGGCATTGTTCCTCAGTTGCTCATACCGGTGCATGAAGGATGCTCGCCTCGTTCTTTTTCTCGACATCTCTGCGTGGTTGAAATTGCGATACTGGTTAGGATTCTGCCTGTGGAAGCTAGTTCCGGCTGCGCTGCTGCAACAACCACGATATCATGCAGTCGATCCTGCATATATGTATCTGGAAGGAGATCATGAAATAGTGAAATAGTTCCGATATATCAGTAATTCGATACATAAAGAAACACAACAGGTGAGGTTATCTGTAACCTAGAAATAAGGATATGATGCAGCCATGGTAGTGACAAGCTTCTCGATGCGAGATGCTACCCACAGCCGTACTGAAAACGCACCGCTTGCTGGTTGTCGCTAATCATGGCTCACTTTACATCATAGTTGCAGTGGCCCATTGTGACAGATCTAATCCTGTTGATCAAAATATCAAGTATGATCAAAAAGACCTTGCGTAAAAATTAAGCAGCAATTGATTTCCACTGCTATTTTAGCTGCTTAGCGAGCTAAGCAGGCCCCCAAGAGCCATCGCAAGCGTTCAGTCAGTTAGCTTTACTTCACTTGCAGCTTGCGCCTGCTTTATTTCTTTTTTGATTGTCGCAATCTTCTTTGTCAACCATCTAATGTGCTTTATTCTTCTTTCCAGTATCTGTACGACCTCCTCATGAACATGCTTGAGGAACGTGGAATTTCCAGTGAATTTGGCTACAACCTTGTCAATTTCTGCACTGTATATGAGCACAGCCTTTACATTGGCCTTCTGGAGAAGCTCAAGGCCTTTGTTTCGAAAAAGTAAACCTGTGCTTTAGTGCAAGGAGGTAACCTTGCAAGGACCATAGTTATATATTTCCCATGTTGATGTAGATACTACATACATACCTTGTGTATAACCAACAGTGGTGAACAGTGTTCAGTATGTTGGTAACCTGTTTAGTGTACACTTGTACCACAGGTTTCATACTCGGTACACACGCACACGAAAAAAAATGTTTGTATGTAAACAATAAAAGTTACTGTGAAAGCAGTAAATGCACTTGTCCTTTACTTAAAGCTTTGAACTTTGTACTTGTGTGCCTGTCATTTCTCTACACTGACCTTAGCCAAATGGCAGAGGACCTGAAGCGCCACATTTTGATGGAGGCGAAATGGAAAAGGTATGTTGTGAAAAAGGTGCGATATGCGCAAAGGTAGTTCAAAGGTGAAAGTGGGCAGTTTTAACATGCGGCCTCGCCCCTTTTAAGTCTCGTTGTTTCAACAGGAATGTATATGGTACAACGAAATCAAGCATAAAGACTTGTTTTGAAACCACTCTGTCATCGGAAAAAAATTTTGAAAGTTGCACACGGCTCTACATCAGTAAATTTTCTATTCTCGCCCCTTTTAAGTCTCGTTGTTTGAACAGGAATGTATATGGTACAACGAAATCAAGCATAAAGACTTGTTTTGAAACCACTCTGTCATCGGAAAAAAATTTTTAAAGTTGCACACGGCTGTACATCAGTAAATTTTCTATTCTGCCATGTCGATCTTGCTGAAGATTGTATACAGCGTGTGCATGCATGCATGTGTGTGTGTGTGTGTGTGTGTTTTCCTTCATATTCGCTGACATTCACTCTCTGTAAGGCGAAGCACAAGAATAGTCGTTTCAGGTCGTGAAGCGAGACGCGTAGACGCAACAACACGTGTGTCTCCCTTGAGGCTTTATAAATTCGTTTGTATTGTGCTAGCCTTTGCTCGTATTTATTTCTTTTTTCGAATTCAATCTTTTCGACAGCACTGCAACCCTTGAAGGAGTATACACATCTAATATTGGTGGCATGTTTTCTTCTCTATAATGATGCGGAAGACACTACTATGCATGAAGCACTGTGTTGTATTTGCCTACGACCGTTCAATAATTTATAATCGAATTTTTCTGTCACACTGTTTCGGTTTTGGTTGCAACAGCTGAACGATGGCTGTGACGTCAAAGAGAGGCTAAAGGTCACGTGAGGCATTGAAAAACTGCGACATAATCGCTGCTCCATCGTTTTTATTCTCTCTCTACAGTGCTGAAGCCAGCCTTCTTCAAGAGCCGGTATGACAACGTATATTGAAGTTTTTTTTTTATGCCTCACGTGACCTCTAACCCCTCTCTGACGTCACAATCATTGGTCGGCTGTTGAAATCGAAACCGAAAGAGCACGAGACAGAAATTTAATTATAAATTATTTAGCGGTCGTAGGAGGTTACCACGTGGTAATTCGTGTATAATAATGCCTTTCAGCTCATTACAAAAAAGAATACACGCACTCAAAGGTTAAATGTCTATACTCCTTTCAGAGAACATACTTACATGCTTTTTTCTTGGCTTTAAAAACTGTCTTGCAAGGAACAACTTAGTAGTGCCCATTTTTACGAGTTATTTGCTATGGTTTTTGTGAACTGCAGGGTATAAAACCAAACGCGGTGCTAAAAAGTGCGCTGCAGCGTGCCTACTTTTTTTTCTTCCCTTTTCAAAGCTTCGTGGGGTCTGCGATGATTGGCGCAGTGGTCGTCGCCGCGCTTTAGCCAAGTCTATTTAGAAAGCAATCCATGTTTGGCGGTAGGTTTCGGATCATGGAGAATGGTCGCAGATAACTGTTGATTCTGGTCATGTTCCTCTTTTCACTGATATTCTTTGCCGTCGGGGCAGCGTCAGCTTTATGCTCGTCTGTCTGGCTAGTCGTGCTACCAGCATGCGCCGTCGCCTTCGGTCTTCAAGCATTTTCGTCTCTGTCAATAGCCATTTCAACATCCCTGGTTGCGGCGCAGCTGATCCCGAGCATTGTTGTAAGAAAAGAAACTGCTTTCATCTTCTCTGATGTTTAATTGTTTTATTCAGTGCCGTGAAGTCACATGAACACTTGAAATAGAAATTGCATGTGCCTCGCGTTGGCCCACAAGATGAAGGCCTGCTGCATTTTTGACAGCTACAGCATGAACACATATGGGCTTGTGTACCGTTGCAGTTATGCTGAATTGTTTTGTCAGCGTTTCCAAAAATGTCTGTGCGATGTATTTTGTTAAGTAGCGTGTCTGGGACTATTGTTACCCTCATTAGCTGTTTACTTGTTTATTTGCTTATCTCAACACTCCTCAGTACTAAGTGCTCGCAAACAACATTTCTGCCTGCGATGAGTGAAACACCGAAAGATGCAGTCCCAGACCGCACGCACTGCGATATCAAAAAAGCAATACAAAAGGTTTTTCTTCTATTTATATAGTTTGCAGCATTAAGTTATCTTAAATACACAGACCATGGGGTTTGCATCCGAGCTGTGCGGTGGTTGGCTTCTGCACCCGTCGTCGAAGTGTACTTCACACGGGGTAGGGCAAGACTTCTCACCTTAGGGAGATCTAGAACCTTGCTGGTGCTAAACGAGCCACATCGCATAGCCCAGAAAGAAACACGGCGGGCTGTATGATTTTAACGAAGGGTGTACATTCAGAAACAGGAGTGAGTGGGGCCAGATGCGAATTAGGTGCTCTAGCAGTTCGGTTTTCACTGCGCTTCCGGTGTTTAGATCCAGTGTTCACGGATGGCAGTTATTCGGATAGCGATAATGGGTTAATGTCCATATATGCGGAATCGGTCACTCTCTCCATTCATAGATTCCTGGGAGTCTACCACTCTTGCCGCAGTGGTGCAGTGGCCAAGTGATGTGCCACTGCCCTTTTATGACAGGTACTGCGACCGATGGGACTTGCGTTGCTTGGGCTGGTTGCGACCCAGGTTACAGTGCTCGCGCACTACAAATGAGTAACATATCTTTCTGGGTCCTTAGCACTTTATTAGTGTGGTCCCGTGCAGCATGTGAACAAAATAACGCCCTCAGGTGGTAGTAAAAGCAGTTGAAAAAAATCTTTTAAGTTATACGTATATCAAAAGAAGAGTTACGTAAAAAATGCCTATAAAATGAAAAATTTTCAGCATTGCGAAATAAATGAAATCTGAGTGTGCTTATTAAAACTGTTTGGGGCATGAACATTTTGTGTGTTACATCTAAGGATCGCTGAATTTGCTGTAAATATGGGAAATCGCCTTTTCTAAAACCTTGGAAGCGATGGTAATGGTGTGAATTCTCCTGGGCAAGAGCAGGCCAAAGCAGCTGAGATGGCCACCTGACATTTCTGTTAAATCATTCCATCTTGTTGTTCTCATCTGGTACCAAGATTAACTAACAACGGTAATAATAAATTTTCATTTTCACCAGAAAAGGGCTCAGGAGTTTTAAGAAAAAGCTGTGACGAGCCTGGCTGGCTTCTGGGCCCTGTGTAAAAAAAGGCACAACAGCAGCGAGAATAACACGAAGCCTTAGAGCTGCAGCTTTACTACTTATATGATTGCTAAGTTGGTTATCTGTTAAGATGCAGTGCATGTTTTTCCCAGAATATATGAGAGCTAGATATGGGTGAAGCCTCAATGAAAAGTGCAAATTTATGCAAGGTATTTTCTAGTATTCGAGCTGTGAGGCTTTGTTTTCATCACTACGCATGTTGGATGCATTAATTAAGGTCACAGTCTAATTCTCTTCTGTGGTTTTCAAAGCAAATGTGAATGCTCTCAGAATAATTCCTTTCCTTTACTTCTATGGCCCAACACTCTGTTGTGTTCCTCAGCATGAAGGTGGGCATACCATGGTACACTTCTAGGTTACTTAACGATGTTGTTTGTTGCTTTCATTTCATGACATGCTACTTGTGCTAGGGCCATTTTCAAGCTCTTCTATTCACTTTTTGTTTTGCAGAAAAAATGTGTACCATTCTTGGAGCTGGTTGTGACGATGTCTGCGTTAATCTTTCCACTTGTATACATTCCCCCGTGGCTCTCACAACTGAATCTCACTCTCTTGGCTCTCCTGGACCCTGTATTCTTGGTTCTGGAGGTCCTTCAAATGTTGAGCTTGGTTCGCTGGTGCAACATAAAGGCACAAGCAGGGATTGACAATGAGCCTGCAAAGTGGAAAGTGAGTATTGTTTTTTGTTTGTATTGGTATCTTGCAAATTTGTCTGCTGGCTGGAGCAGACATGCCTTTACTGGAAATTACTGCAGTTGTCAAGGAGATTATGATGTGATTACCAAAAGAACCTGGGGCTTTGTTTTGTAATAGATGTCTTTGTGACTCATTTTTTCTTGCTTCTGTATTATTGGTCAGCACTGTTTTGAATGCTGCAGCCGGCGACTGACATTGCTTGTTTAGTTGTCACTCATAATGCCACTTGACCTGTCCATCAATGGTGGAAGAGCAAAAGTGTGATTGGGGAGAAACTGTTGACCTCTAATTCAGTTAGTGAAACCATCATGGGATCGTCTTTGCTTTCAGTGATTGCAGAGACATATATAAGTTTGTACTTTATAACGATGGTAAATATGTTAAAAGAATTTTTATTTATTTATTTATTTAAATAAATAAAAATTCTTTTAACATATTTACCACCATTGTAAAGTACAAACTTATATATAAGCATGTCTCTGCAATCACTGATTGATATATAAGCAGAGACATGCTTATATATAAGTTTGTACTTTACAACGATGGTAAATATGTTAAAAGAATGACATTTAGGTGTTCTTCATTACCCTCAGCTACTTCATTAGGCAGCCACCACTGGGAAATCTTCTTGTACATTGTGCTTACAACTTTTTACTGCATGTCCTTTGTATGATTGGTACCTCAATATAGATTCATTCAGCATATCACGTAATCATAAAAAAATATTGGTGGTTTTTACCCTTTCATAAATATTTTCTGTATCCTTTTCATGGGAATGTTATCAGCAAATAATGTCACATTTGCTTTAACGACATGCATCGAACATTGGTGTGCAGATTGGTATTGTTCAATATCAGTCGTAAAATATTTCTGGTATTGCGTTTCATGAGATTGATTGATTCCAAGAACACATGCTGGAATTGGACAGGTTATCCACCTTCTGGTAATGAATAAAAAGACAAGAAATTCTTTATTGCTGGAAGGAAATACTAGCTAAGCCTTGCATTTCTTTTTCTGCAGGCCGTAGTGCTGTCATTTACCGTAGTCAGCTGGTTTTCTTCTGTTCTTTTACTGCTGCGTATTGTTAAAGGAGCGGACCCAAGGTAAGTTTGTTTCAGTCTTTGAGGGCATGACTAGATGGATATCAGCAATGCTGTATAGTTTAGATCGGGACGCATGCGCGCTATGTTGCTTCTTGATTTGGTAGTCTGTATGTTTGTTTGATATTTGTCAAAAGATGATGCGTCTTATCATTTGCTTCTTGAATATGTACTCACTTTTTAGCTTTTTTTCTCTGTTTTCATGTGCTAAATATTCTAACCTATCATTTACTCCTCTTTATGGCCATTTTTAGCGTTCGTATAAGCGAAGATAGAATGCATATCTACTGCCTCATCAGTTCAAATTGCTTATGACCGTGCCTACTTGAAGTTTGTTGCTTTCAATGTGTAATGTGTCCCTTTCCTGCAACGGCCTCAAATGTGAGGCTAGCAGTATGTTCAAATAAAAAAAAAATAAAAGCAATGGTGGTCTCACATCTGACCATTTTTTTTTTATGTGCCTGTCGGAAATGTCATGAGTATCTTAGTTCACTTACCGAGCTACCCTTCATCATGAGAAGTGGAGAAGTGGGGATAATATAAATCAGCTTGTTTTAAGACTGTTAGTTGGATTTTTGGCCTTAGTGATTAAGAGGCGGTCAGCAGTGTATCTTGTTTGAGTTGCAGTGTCCTTCAGTTTCAAGATATGGGCAAAATGGCAGAGTATTGTGCTTAGAAATCATGGAATTTTTACATGCATCATAGGTTCTCTAGGGTATGAGTACGTCATTGTTGCACAGCTGTTGTGAGAAGTGTGCTGCTTCATGTTACTTCACCTACACGTGCATTTATAAAAATCATTTTCCTTCACAGAAAAATTCATTTCCACTAAATTTTCTGTACAAGTCTGGTTTCTGTACAAGCCTGACCCGAAAGCAACAAATTCCAGGAAAAGCCCGTGCATGTTTTTATTTATTGATGCTACAGTGCAAAGGCGGAAGCTGAAATGAAGTGCTTCTGCTCATATCTTTTCGATCTTGTTGCAGGCTGGTCACAGCACTTCTCGTTCTTAATGCTGTAGCTCATGCTGCCTGTATATATGTGGACTCAGGTGAGAGGGTACTATTTAATGTGACTGTTCATTGGATGTGAAGCTTACGAAACTCTCATGCAGTGTGTCAGCTGACCAGAATGGTGTGGTCAAATTTCTGTTAAGTTTTCTGCTCAGTAGGACTGTTGCGCAGATAATTAAGAGCAAACTTGAAAAGTTTTAGTAAGTGTTGTTTTGAAGCCATTTGCTTTTCAAAACTTCAAGTGCAAGGTGTCTGTCTTTATGCAAATGTGTTTATATGTTAGCTGGTCTTGCTTTCCATTTCGAAGTATTGTGTTTTTCATGTGCGTTTTAGTACCATATAAATGTCCAGGTCCTATTAGAGCCAACTCGAAGAGGTTTTCGAAGTTTACTTAGTCTAATGAAACTTTCACTGTGGGTGTTCGTCTCCATCCTGACCATTTGTACAGAGTTTGCAGCCATGTGGCATTTTGTTCCTGTGCAAACTGACACTAAGTTTGCCATATTCTTGGCTTCAGTTCATGTTGATTTCTGTGGACACCACTGTGCTTACTACATCACAAACATCACCTGCACGTTTACGTCCACTCTCTGATTGTGGAAGAAAATTTTTAAACTTGTATCAGGTCATCCTAAAAATTTTATGAATGGAGTCAAGGTTTCCAGTTTCTATTTCAGCCATTCAACATGTGTGCAAGTATTAGTAACATCATTGCTATGTCAAGTGGAGTGTAATCTCTGGCCCCGAATTGAGTTGCAGTTTGATGTTTTAACATAGTATTTTCAAGAGCTTGAGAGGCAACCTTAAGGAGTATGATCCTGTCAACAACTCAAAATGTTCCAAAAGCCTTCACAGTTGCCATTTAAATCTTTTTGCCTTGACTTCTGGAATCCTACTTTTACATGACATGTTGGATAGAATGAGTTTGAAGGCCATACTTTTTTGTCACTTATTTTCTGTAACTCTCTACTAATGTAGCTGGCATGTAGAGCATGGTCATTCAGTAACATCAGCAACATCAGCGACTCAAGGCTCTAAAGGCATTCATTGCATCTAATCTAATCTTTATCCTATTTAATTTCATCCTTTTGTTCTCATCAGATCCCATTCTTAAATGTTGTAATGCCATTTGGTACTATCTACTGCTGTCTGAACAGTATACTCAGCGCCATTGTGGCTGGTAATTTATGAAAGTTTTCTGCTGTTTTCATACTTTTTGGTTGTATCTTCTTTCTATTTGTCATCGTCTTTCCTTTTCCTCCTAGGCATAATAAGTGATGCAGCTGTGATTCTGATAATGTCTCTGGTGTTGCTGAAGCTGAGCCCCTATGAGACAGAGATTAATGGGATCTTCTGCCATGTTGTTAACTCAAACCATGCAGAGTGAGTGTGCTTCTTTTTGTCATTGTGTTTGCATTTTGCATGATTTAAGTATTAGGTGTGTTGTATGTGTTTCAGTTTAGCTCACACATTTTCTTCCCATCTACTATGGCTGTGGGCAGATTTAAAGAATTGCCAGGGCTAAGGGAGCGATCTTCTTTTCCTGAGCAAGAAATTTCTCATGGGGAAACCGTCATAAGTCCTCATCCTTTTTGATGTAAAATATTTATGGTATGTGCTTAGAAAATAGGACGGGGGAGTTAAAATTATGCAATAACCTTAATCATTAGATAAGACATTTTGAGCAAACATGTGACTTGACCCTTTGTAGGGCAGCAATGAAACATGAGTCCCACTTGGTTCAAATGCTGACAAGCAGCAGACAACAGTGTGCATATGTACCATATTTTTGCATGCTGAACACTATCGAACTATCACACAAACCATTCAGCTAATTAGTCTTGGTTTCCTGTATGTGTTTAGAGTGTGAGTTTACAGTTTGACGCTGCCCATTTCTGAAGGAAAAGAAAACTGAAAAATTGCCAAGCTTTTAGCCTTTTTTCCCAGTGAACTTCCTCATAATACTTCTTGAAAGAGTTTTCATTTCTAGTGCAAGTTTTGTTATATGTCGAAAAGACTGAGATACAGGAAGGTGCCACATTTGAGGTCTTTTTGCAAAGTCATTCGTACAAGTGTGTACCCTTTTTTTAAAAAAACCAACGTTCGAAATGGCTTGAAAGTGATGTTATTCAGTTTCTACAGCCATTCTGAGAGCAGTTCTACCATTTGAATGCATTTGAGACATATAATTTCATGCCTCACAAAGGGTTAAAGGGGCACTAAAGGGAAATCTCAGACTAAGCAAGACAGGTTATACCTCGGGAACATTACTGACGTTTGTTGTTATTGTAAAGGTGGCTGCATTGCTGAGAAAACTGCAAATGGCTGTCTCGAAACCCTTCCACATTCAAAGTGCCTGCAAAAAGTGAACTGCCACGATGTCATTTCTATGATGTCTTTGCAATCCGACCAGTCAGAGGCCCCACTTCCAAGGACCGGATACCCAGCTGGAAACCGAGAACCAAAATTCAACAGATTAATGGTCACGGCAACAAGGTGCACATGCGCTGCCCTTCCGCCCCCAACTATATAGTTGGATCCAACTCAAGAATGAAGCGGCTTTTTCTTGTCAAAAGACCTTCTTCCAGCCAATTGCGTCGGCCAGTTCTCATGACTCTGCTAGCATGACAATGCAGGGAGGGACTATATTCCCTTTCATATGCCACTCCCTGCATTGCCACACTAGCAAGGCGGTGAGTACGGACCAACACCACTGACGGGGAAAAGCCACTTCGTTCTTGAGTTTTGCATCCGACTTCCACTGCATCGTGTGCATATGTGTCCTGTTGCAATGCGTGCATACAGTAGACAGGCTCTGTTTGTATGAAAGAAACTATGTGATGTTACCGAGGGCAGCCGCAGACTGCAGAACAAACCGCTGCTTGCGCTAACGTGTATGTATACGCGTCAGCAGTGATAACGCGAGCGTGTGGCCTTCAATGCATTGTGTGCTCTCGTGAAGTGCGCATGTAAGCTTCGAGGAGGGATTCTCAGAAGCATGCGAGCAGCAGTCATGCTCAAATGTATTTCATTCAACATCAAATCTTAGTTAAAAAGTTGCATGGGCTTTGTCGTCAAACGGCTCACTGCTGTCGTTTATTGCATTTGTTGACTACTTAGTAAATATGTTCGCAGACAACCCTTGTGATTGACTCTTCTGTGGTCGTTGTGATTTCTACATTCGTGAATTGCTTTAGGTTATAAGCAGAAACGAACCACTGTACGTTCTACCCAACTATAGTCTGCCGCCTTCTGGCTACTGCTGTCGGCAGGGGATGCGTGCATAATCTTTATGATCATGCATCAGCTGGTTGAACGTTTTTATCGCGGAAAACCCTGCCTTGCGTGCCGGTGCTTCACATACTGTGTGCATGATGACCCGTGTTGGGAAACGTTTTTCTTTAATGAGCTCTTAGGCGCCCGTTCCTGCGTTCCGCGTCGTCGTAGTCGGCGTGATCGGTTGTCTAAGTAGCAGAGCGAAACAGCACCTGGAACGTAGATGTCGGGGGAAGATTGTGGTGGGTGGCTAGAAGCGTAACACGCCACCTGCTACTGCGCGTCGGTGTAGTCGACGTAGTCGGCGTAACACGCACGTCACCTGACAGGTAGTAGTAGAGCGAAACGCCACATGTCATGACGAAAGCGGAAAATGAACAGCTGGAAGGGAGCTCCCCATGGAGGAAGGAAAGAACATGGCGGCTCCCGAAGGTTGGCGAGCAGCGCGTAGCACGCCCCTGCCAGCGTTGGCCTGCGGCGTGTGAAGAGCAGCGCTCAAACTTCGCGTTACCGACTATCGTAATCTTCTGCCAATTTTTTCGTCACACCTAAAAGCATATTCGCCTTTAAACTGCGCAGAAAGCCTGAAAGACCACGCGCTCGTATAGCGCTTCACAAGTTGATGACGTGCACGCGTGCATGAGTGTGTCTGCATGGGCGCGTATTGAAAGTAGAGAAACAAACCTTTTGCAATTGCATAACGCCCTCAACCCGCACTTAGTAGTCGATTCGACAATTGAAGTGAGAACGAAACTGCTTCTTCGGTCGCATAGCTAGGATGCTGTTGTGAGGTTGCGGTTCAGCACTTGCGGCTTACAACGGCCACACGCAGCTTGAGTGCACATGTAAACTGCGAGGCGAAATGTTCGGCGTTCGTATTTTCAACTGGCCTTCCGGTCTGTTTAAATTACGAGACTGTTCGCACTGCCGGCCATGCTCGCCACGCTGCTTTCCTAGCATTTCGGCATGCATTTCGTCGGTTATTGCCCTCCGGGACGACGAAATAGCGTTCCTCCGCTGCAGAAATCTTCAAGTGGCGGCGCCTTATGCACCTCGTTTTTACGCGACATATCAGGTGACCCTAGCCTATCAGTCTAGCCTGACTTTGTATTCCCCTTTAGTGTCCCTTTAAGTATGCACCATTAGTTGATTCCTAGTGGTTTCTGAGGAAAGGAAAGGGCGCAGTAACTGTCTCACTTCTTGGTGGATGTCTCAACCGCGCCGTGAGGGAAGGGAGGAAGGTGGGGAATGGTTAAAGGGGAGTTTAGCGTCTGAAAGCGACTCAGGCTATGAGGGACGCCGTAGTGAAGGGCTCCGGTAAATTTCGACCACCTGGTGTTCTTTAACGTGCGCTGACATCGCACAGCACACGGGCCTCTAGAATTTCGCCTCCATCGAAATCCGACCGCCGCGGCCGGGATCGAACCCGCGTCTTTTGTGTCAGCAGCCTATCGCCATAAGTACTGAGCCACCACGGAAAGAAGAGAGAGAAAAGAGATAGAGGTGCCCTATTGGAGGGCTCCGGAACATTCGACACCCGTGGATCACATCGCACAGCAGACGGACGCCTTTTGCGTTTCTCTTTCGCCTCCGTCGAAACGCGGCCGCCACGGTCGGGTTCGAGCCCGGGTACAAGTAGTGGAGCGCTTTAAACACTGAGCCACCGCGGCGGACTAACACATTGGATTGCTACATAAGTATTTATAAAATTAAGACTTCACAGCCCTAATTTACAAGACATTCTTATTTTTAGGAACACATTTTCGCAACCTCATTCATGTAGGGGGTGTACGATGTCATGCACACCCCTCAGTGGCGGGCTGCTCCTTGTGAATACTCGTTCGGACGCGAGGGATATCAATTTTGTTCCTAAAGTTGACTATAGTTTTCGTGTGTACCTGGAGACCCTGAATTCGTAACAATATCGAAGAGGATGGAAGGAGGGAAGAGGATGTTGCTTTGTAGTGTGGAGCCAGCAGTATATGATTTCGGTTACCTGATGCTCAGACGAAAAGACAGATAAATACTGGCTGTATGCAATGTCAGACCGCAGCCTCCCACCGGAAATGGTAGTCTTCTTGTTTTTGGCCTAAGAAGAACAAGGTTGGAGGATTTTTCTCAATGTTGCTCGTTAAGTTAATTGTGCGCGCGTTCGATTTCCTCACCGTGGCCAAGAACTGGCGTATACCTTGTGGGGCTTCGGCATGGTCTTCTTTAGCATTCCTGCCTCCCCCTCCACTCTCTCCCTGTGGTGCTGGAGGCCATCTGTCTTGTCCGCTGTCTCCGCCAGGTGCGCTCGGGTCGATGTTTGCCCCCCCCCCCCCCCCCCCCCCCCCCTTTTTTTTTCCTCCGATGTCTTTTTCCCCGTGGTAGCCACGAGAAGACTTCTCACCACGCTGGCTGGAAGGTTGAAATATTTGCTAGGCTCAAGAATGACTGGAGGAAGGCACACGCAGGGACTGCACGTGCGTGTCGCCACCGGGGAAGGGACGAGGGGCCGGCAGGTGACGCCGTCTGTTCCTCTGGCGCTTATTAATTATTTTTCAGTGCCCTTCCCATGCCCGCTAACAGGAAAAGCAATTGCCGGTGTTTGTACTCTTGCTTAGTGCACGGGGCTCGTTGCCTACCGCCTCTTCCCTTATATGCCGACTCTCTCCGGAGTAAACGTGGCGTTGGCGTTCTGTGCTGGAAACGGAAATTCCTCCCTGTTGGCCACAAACATTTTTGTCGGAATGGTCCTGCTCCATAGGATGATAAAGTTGGCTGCGGCGAGCAGATGGTATTGGATTCGATTATGTGGTCTCGCCGTTTGTAACGGGTCGGAACTAAAACCCCCATTGATTGTGAAAGTAGCGACACTCTCCTTCCGGCAGATATTTTTCTACTCAATTCTCAGATTTCACTCTCCCAGCGGTGGGCGCGCTGCGCACGGCACGCTTGGCCTGCCTACGCGCTCTAGGCGCTGCTGGAGGGTCAGTGGCCGCGCTTGTTTCTGCTTTTAGTGCGAGGACGTTAAAGGGACTATGCAAATAATTAAAAGCCGCTTGCAAATGTTTTCAATGCTTAGTGCTCAGAAGCATTCACAACAAGTATGAGTCTTCGGAACTGAGCCGGCAATTTATTATGAATTTTTAAAAATCGTGTTTTTTAAAATTCGCGGGCCGTTTGGTGTCTTCGTAGGGACCCATTTTGAAACCAAAATCGGGAAAATAGACGTCACTATAGTCGGATACAACTTAAGTCTGCAGTGAAGCTCCGCCCACATTCAGCCTCGCCGCACAAAATTCCTCCACGACGAAAACGTAGTCCGCTGCTTAAACGTTTCTTGTTACCTAAACAAGAAGCTTGTCACAAAGAAAAAAATTATGAGCTCTATAATTTTGATACATGGATTGTTTGATATAGTCCAACATTAAAAAGCTGATTTCGTTTACTGTTGTTGGCCAGCGGAGTAATACAGAACGCCGCGGACCGCAGCCCAGTGTTAGCAACTGCTGTTCTTTTAAGTTGTATCCTACTATAGGGGACCGCAGCTTCGCAGGGGGGCGCTGCAGACGCCAGTGAAAAGCGCCCTCTCCGGCCGACTCCGCACTTTTGACCGGGCAAACCGGTCACCCCTCCCATTGAGTAGCTGCGCGAGCAGCGCGCTTTCTCCTGAAAAAAAGGCAGTTCTGCACGTACTTTGCACGTGTTGGCCAGCCTGCTAATCTCTTTGTGCAGTCACGAGATTTTCCCTCGTGCTTGAGCACTGACGAGCTTCAGAGGATTAGCAAAATGTACAAAGGCGCTAGAAAGAAATCCGAAGAGCACGGCGCCCACGCGCTGCGCAGTCGGAATTTATCTTCAATGCGTTTTTATCTCGGTAGTAACAAAAAGACGCTAGAGTGGTACATTATTGTATCACGGATGTCTCTAGCGTATTTGTGTTGCGAGCCAAGTATAAGCGTGACGAAAATAAATTCCAACAGCGGAGCGCCTAGCCACCGCGCTGTTCGCATTTCTTTCTGTCGCGGCAGTACGCTCTGAGATGTAGGTTAAAAGAAATAGTGGACAGCTAACTTTTTTTTTCGCTGCGCAAACTTGAAAAAAGAACTGCTAGTGGATCAGGCCCACTCCGTGAAGCAAATTGTTGACGAAAAAGCTGGTACCGTAACGGCGAAATGTGTATCGCAAGTAAATGACGAGATCATTTAAGACGTGGAATTCGAGTTATATACCATTTTATTTTTGGCGTGGCCATCTTCGCAAGATACTTCATTTTGTTGGGTGGCTGAGCAGTTCGGTGCATGCAGGTTCGTTGGCCAAATAATAAGAATTTTGTTATGTGCTTCGCTGAATAATAATGGCAATAATTTTTATTTTAACTTAAAATAAAGTGGCCTTAGGCGACACGCGAGGCTGAAGAGAAAAACGAAAACACGCACGAAATCCGCCTACCAGCTTCTTGCTATATACGGCTAAGAGAAAAAATGCTCTAGTTTGGTCAACCGCTACAACGGAGATGAGCGGTTGGTATATTTATTTTAATGCCGATTACAGCGCACGCGCATCCCCAAAACAATTTATTTGCAGAGCCATCGCTCATATGCAAACGCTCATTCACGTGCAAGCAAACATGATTATTTTTACTTTTAGAATTTTTTTACATGTAAAGCAACTTCGAGAATTGAGCCAGGCGTCACAAGTCGGAACATTGAGGAGATCACTGACCTTGCCTCATACGCGTCTGCATAATGCCGCTAGCTGTAGTCAGTTTCCAAAATAAAAAACGGCAAAAAAATGACTTTCGTTAGCGCGAGCTTTACTAAACACTGCATGCTTAGTGAATTACAGCAAAAACTGCTCAGAAATAATATTACGCGTGCAACATACCAAACGTGTTTAGCAACTGGAAAAAGCTTACTTCACCCTGCCCAGTTATCGAGGCCTGCCGTTTCTCGTTCTCATCGATTTCATACCCAACAATTCCGGACAAAAACATTTTTGAATAGGAAAAAGTGTATGAACGAACGCATTTTTTTTTTCATATACTGGAAGATTTCACTATAGCAATCTCCCATCGATAGGCTTGGATTTTTTCTTTCGTACTAACGTTTTTCCTGTCGTCAACTGCTCGATACGAGCGATGAAAAATATTTAAGATTTTGCTGCATATAGAAAGGGTGGACCATTACCTTCAATATTTCCGTTACTATACGTTACAATTTTCCCATATTAAATTTTTTTCCCCCAAGAATGTAGGAGTAGGACATCTCCAGGAAATCTGTAGAATTCCACGGGCAGTCCTTGGCCGTTGATGTTCAGAGAACTATTGTGACAGCCCCACACACAACAAGTTTCTCCACTCTTAGAACGTCGCGGAATTCACAGCGAGCGGCAACACCACTTTTGTGCGCCCGCGAGCAGTACGGCACGTGCTCACAATGAAAGAGAGAGTGCCAGCTGCGCGAGCAGCACGCGCGTACCAGTCGACAGGCTGCTGGCTCAATGCGCTCCGCCGGCGACGTGCCCTGACAGAAACGCCAAAATGAACGGCAGGGGAGAAGTGGCGCTGGTGCAGTGGGAGCAAACTTCAGGTGCGCTTCCCTATAGTCCCATGACGTCGGCAGGCCACCACACGCTGCCATTCGCTCGAGCCGCGGCAGCCACGACGTCACGGGCACACTTCCCGGTAGCTGTGAAAATCGTCTGCACGAGCCGCCGCGCGACCACCTCGGGCGAGCGCGAGCCAGGGCATTGCCTTCGCGCGTATGGTTTCAATTTACCTGTGCCGCCTCTTTCTGTCGCGAGTTCCGGAGCCACTCGCAGTGCCTTTTTCGACCGCCCAAGATGAATACGCCTTGCTGTGTCGTCGGCTGCAAACACAGTGACTGGCGAGGTGTTGAACTCAGACCGCAGAGACGCTGCCGACACGCTTAAACCGAACGTCAGCGAATGACGTATTCATAGGCGGAGCCCAGTCCCGGAGCTGTTTTCTTAATTTTTTTCTGGTGCCCCGCGCGTACGAGTTGAGGGGGGAGAGGAGGAGCGTGATTTTGAATCGTCTATAACATTGTTGTTATTGATGCTAGCTCAAAAATTCTTGCTCTGGGGTGACGAGTGATGGATTGCATATCTCTCTTCTGCTTTACGTAATCTCAATTAATTTACTGCATAGTCCCTTTAAGGAACCAGTGTCGCAGAAGAGCCGGCGTCGTCGTCGGTGTCATTGACCGTGAGCTGGAGATGTGCGAAAAATCCCCAGAGAAGCAACCTAGGTGGCACGTAGGCGCCTATGCCACGTGACCTTGTGACGACATCACAACCTGCCCACTGGATTGTGAAAAAACTACCCAACGTAGCTGGTGGCAGTTCAATTAATAATTGGTCGTGAGAGGTTGCTCAGCAAGATAAATCCGTGTCTCACAAGCCCTGCCGGTGGCAGCACCTGCCATCGCAGGGCCATGGCGCATCTCTTAACCGCCGCACCACTAAGCCAGAAGTGATATGAAGACTCCCAGGGATATATGAAAGTAAAGTAGGGAATGACTAATTCCGCATATGTGTTCTTTAACCCACTAGCACTATATCGCGTAAGTTTTTTTTTTATTTTTAGTTTAAGAACCAACGTTCGGAGACATTCACATGGCTTTGGAAATGTCACGTGAGGTTGTAGCGGTAAGTATCGCGCGTAAAAACAAAGCGACGAACGAATAAACACGCTCTGAACGGCGAGAAACTGTTGCGTTTCAGCATCGTTGTCTGGCACTCTGAGGCATTTGGAGCCGGAAATGAAGCTGTAGAAAAACTGTATCGTCATCAGTCTCGGGCAACGGACAGAAGACTTGACCGAGGCTCGACGGCCGCTTAAGAAAACTTATAGACTTACATGTGTCGACGATAAACACGATCATTCCGGCATGCCATTTAGTTTATCTATGAAGCAAATGCGCCAAGTTTCGCATGGCGTCATCTTCCACTCGCGATCAGTAAGAAAACTCTAGACGAAATCTCCCACGGCTGCTATGGACAGGCAACGGCAGAATATATCCACGAAAAGGAATTGTTCATCGGGGTCATTCACCCGGAATAACATCTTTATCAACATATTCGGTGATAGTAATGTGTTACGGATGTATCAGATGAAATCCCTAATATATGAATCAGATGAAATCCCTAATATATGAAGTTTTTTGTTGCGAATGCACTATTTCACTAGCAATCCTGAAAAAGCCGATGGGCCTCTGAATTCTGGACCTTTAACCTTTGAGATGAAATGACTTCGATGCGGTGTGGCTAGGGGAAGGTCACATGGTACGAACGTTTAAAAGAGATTGTATTGAAGGACAATTGAAGCAATATCTAGGCAAGTGTCAAGCGAATTCGAAGGACAAATTAAGGCAGTGTTTAGGCAGTAGCCAAGCTAATTCGAAACTAAGAGCTTTCGCACGTCATACTTGGTTTAACGGCGTTAAAAGTGTGGTATTTTTGTAGACCGACTTATACGAGCATACAGATATTTTCAAGATGTGCAGGGACTTGCAAGTATCTTGCAGGTGTTTACAATGCATGCATACGACGGAAGAGATAGCACGATTTACAAAAAGACACTTTTCACACCGCCGAGGTGGCTCAGTGGTTACGGCACTCGGCTGCTGACCCGAAAGACGCGGGTTCGATCCCGGCCGCGGCGGCCGAATTTCGATGAAGGCGAAATTCTAGAGGCCCGTGTGCTGTGCGATGTCAGTGCACGTTAAAGAACCCCAGGTGGTCGAAATTTCCGGTGCCCTTCACTACGGCGTCCCTCATAGCCTGAGTTGCTTCGGGACGTTAAACCCCAATAATCCAATAATCCAAAAAGACACTTTTCACGCATGTATTTAACAAACCCTGCATGGAGTAATGTATGCATGCTGTCACTGAATCTGGGCTACATGCGCGTGCACACGAATGCTTTTGCTTCCGCTTTTACTTTTTTGTTATCGTAGTTATCTGAGAGGCTTCACTTGACAAGAAGCTGCATTCGGGCTCTCGCGAAAACACTCGCGATCTCTTAACACACTCAGACCACCCTCGCGAACGACAGGGACTAGGAAGGAGACAAGACAAGCGCGGTAGTTTCAGTATGACGCCTTACCGGCGGGGGCGACCATGAAATACTGTACAGCGCATATAAGTTCAATCCGAAGCCTAGGGACCTACAACAGTGCTGATTTGAACATAGAGAGAATTTTTATCTGAAAGACATCCGCTCAAAAGACAGCTGTGAGGCCGAAATAGGATAATGCGCTCTGTGAATTTAGATGCTCATTGCAGTCGCGAAATATGATAGAGTCTTTTACATTAAACGATGAGCGTGAAATTCTCATAAAATCGTCGCTCGTAGTTAATGGCACCGGACTAGGAAAAACAGCTGTGTGAAAACCTAAGGAAAGATCCGGTTTCTTAAACTTGAACAAACCCTTCGCGAAGCGCGCAGGAGCATTAATAATTACGCAGACAAGTTCTGGTCGGGACAGCTCCTTTCTTCCGATGTTGTGCGGCCGCTTTTTCACTCATAGCCCGTACCGTTTTCCTGCAGAGATACCTTCAGTAGACTGTGTTCACCAGCACCAGATGCCGGAACGTCCACTCACGCATTCGAATTTCTGAAGCACGTAACCAGTGTAGTCTGTCGACAATCACATGTATGACCGTTTGTTGAAGGTCAACGGGAAAACTTGAAAGGAGACCGGGAACAGTGTAGCGAGCGATAAAAATAGAAGCACGGATCAGAGGACAAATTCGGGCTGCTGATATTACTCTTGTTTGGGCCAACTGGTTCATGATGAAAGCTGTGTGATAACGGCGGGACCAACGAGGACAGCACATACACACAGACGACAGGATCAGGACCGCTGATATTACGCGTGTTTCTGCAGTGTGATAGTTTCAGGAACGATTAAATTGATTGCTTGCTTTGGGGATTGCTTTGTGCGCTGTCGCTATTGATGTTATAGTTTGGTTGTGGAGAAAGGCTCAAAGGCTGGGATTTTTTCGGTGCTTAGCTCGAATAAGGCCAGCCATTAGTACATTCCTTGTGTATAGCTGCGGTAGATTGCAGCGGTTTTCAGGTGTGCCCGGAACAAACAGACGCAAAAGTAGGAAGAGCTGGAGGCTCTTATGGGAGATGCCGCTTTAACACTCGTACTCATTCTGATGTATGCTCGAAACACTTGTCTTCTGATCGTCTATTTTGCCAGGTTCCCCGATAGGTGCAGCACACGTAGGTGCCGTAAATGCCTATAAATACATTTACAGCCTCTATAAGGGCGCTTAGAACGCTTTGCGGTATGCCAGATATAAAGGCAGTTTCTGTTTTCTGATGAAACCGATGATGACCCATGGCTAGACCATATGCGATCATATGACTCATTGGTCACACGATAAATGAGCAACGTAACTGAGCCCCGAACGCATTCTTCCAAATCGCCCTTCAACTTTGTTAGTGCGAAAACACTGCTTAACACGGTCAAACCCAACCAATAATATTAAGGCTTGCATGACCTTGAGGCTGACCTTGGACAATCTGGAGAAGTAAATATTGCCGCCACTGGGTTTCGAACCCGCGGCGGCACAAACAGATCAGCTTCGCTCGCCACTGCATGAGAGTACTATGCTATCGCCGCAGCCGATCACTCCTCGGGTTAAACTGCAACACACTCTCGCGCTGTGCATTGCGCGTCGTCGTCTCCATCAACTTCCATCTGTGCGCAAAATCTTTCGCTTGTCCTACTCGGCGTAACTACGTTGCAGCCCTACCGTTTTTTTCCCCCTCTTTAGGGCGTTGTAGAGTTTATGAATGACGCTGGTCGCGCCAGCTCCTTTATTTGACGCTGCGGATTCGGAGGGCTCGTGAGCAAGGCGTGCACACGCGGGCCCTGCGCTGTGAAGGGAAGATGCGGCACACGAGGCCTGCTTTTCGGGGACACGCGCTCTGTAGCCGGAGCTGATGGGATCCTCCCTTCCTCGTCGCCAAAGGGAGAGTGAGGGCGGGAGAGGGCTCGCGTGCGGGCACCCTGGGAGGGGAGTGGGGGGGACGCAGCGGGTGGTTGCGGACCCCCCGGGCAGGGAGCGCGTGTCCCGACATGAGCGGGAGTTTGACAAGGACTGAACTTGGGCGTCCATGGGGCGCACTATTAATGTGTACGCGCAGTGGCTGATAACGATGGGCCTAATCACGGTCGCGGTTGGTGAATGCGAAATGCGACGACGACCACAGCCCCCCTGCTGCCACCCTTCTCTACCGTCCCTTCACATCCCCCGTCATTTTTTTTTTCTTGTCTTTTATTTTCCTGTTAATCGTGCTTCGTCCTCCAGCCCCGCACTTCGTGCGCACGCATACTGCTCGGTAGAGTGACGCGGTTCCGCGCGGGTAGCGAAAAGTTGTGCCGCCTTGTGGTCGGCGGCCGCGCGTCTGTTGCGAACTTTATTCTTTCTTTGCCAACACTGCCTACCCTGTCCCTACTTTCTTTCACCTTTCTCTAGGCATTGTTTTTTTTTTTCATTTCTTGTCTGGAGCTTCTCTGATGGCGCGGAGCACTCTGAAGGGAAAGACATCATTGTTGTCCGAGTTCTGCAATACAAATCTCTTAATCAAAATCAGATCATAATCCACTTGGACTAACTGACAAACTGAAACTTTTGCGTACCCCCTGATGCGTGTTCGCCATCCTCAGAACTTTTTCTGCCCACCTAGAGGACACCGGACTTGTTCACTAACTCTAAAACTTACGGCACCCTCCTTGGTTGTATATGCAATTCAATAGCCGCATATATTTATTCATTTCCAAATTTCTATATTTGTATTTTATAAACCCGCCTGTATCCGCCTTTCTCTCCCAAAACTCCTCTCCGTCGCAGAGTATATATCATGCCAACGCTCATTCAACGCCGGCTAAATTATCTGCCCTTGTTAAAGATCTTATCTTCTCTCATAACCTGCGGCAGTTTCGGGAGCCTTGCAGGTGGTGTCGCCGTTTATAAACTGGGCAGTCAGCTGCTGGTGACGCCTTACAGATTTGTCTCCACCGTGTCTGTGTTCTGAACCTCGAGCACTTCTTCTCGATGCCACGACTGGGGGAGTGTGTTACAGGCAGCTTAACCTCCCTGCTTGCTTTGAAGCAATCATAATGTCGGATTTTAGCATAAGGGCACTATGGGGCAGTTCTTCAACTGGTATGCGATCAGGAAGCTCTGACTGACCGCGATGAATGGCGGACTTTCTGCGCCGACTGTTTGGTGTCCGTATTCGAATTGACGAGCCGTGCTGCTTCCAGCAAAGTAGTTGCGGAAAATAACCAAAAGGTTAGAAAGGAATACAGCTGGAAATTCTCGCTACGATGACGTAACCCGTGTTCCACAGCAGGAGGAGAAACGAAATAGGAGGGCTGATGGGAGTGACCGGCCCGACGGATTAATTAGCGCAGCAGCCTTATTACCGCACATTGTGTGAACTGGTCCATCCCGGCGCCACCGCCCCAAGCTGTTGGGTCAGCAACGTGCCGGCGAGCTGCTTAGCGCCTCCCGTAGCTACGGGGCGTTTCCTCGAAGCGGGTTGAGATTTGCCCCCATTCATCACAACGTCCTTTGCTCTCCTGTTCTTTCGCTTTTGAGCTGGAATTTTCACAAACGATTTCCACAGAGCACTGAAGTACGACGAACCGAGGGGGAGAGGGGGAAGAAGGCTGTACGGTGCACTGGGAAGGGCAGGCCGGTGTCTGCAAAGCCGGAATAAATAAGGGGAAACACGTGAGTGGCGAGCAATCGCGAAGGCCAAGTTGAGCGGAGCCACGAGGCGGAAGCGGTGCGATGCAGCGGCAGCAGCAGTGGAGGAGGAGGATGACGATCCTACGCAGCAGTTGCGCGTCCCGGAACTGCGAGGCATCGCGGGAGGGAAAATTGGGACCCGCCGGTTCCGTGTTCCCGTGATCGGGATCCGCGATGGGCGGGAAAAATTCGCTTTCCTTCTTGCTTTTCAGCTGGCGTTCATCCCCTTTTTCGTCGCTTTCTTTTTGCTTGTTTGGTTCTCCTCGGCCCCTCTCTGGATCGCTTAATTCCATCCTCCACTTTTCCGCCTCCTTCTCCCGCACTTTTTTCGTGCACCTTCGCTCTCGTTGGCTCGGGAGTCAGTCTGCCTTACGGCCACTTTGCGTGCTCCATTTCTTCCGCCCTTTCTGCTTTCCCCCTCTCCAGCCCCGCTTTCTTCCCCCTTTCCTTTAGCTACCGGCTTCGGCGGCAGCATGTGTGTGTACTCGTTCAGTTTGCTACGCACTGCGTGGTAGCTTGCGCCAATTTTTATTTTTATATTAGTTTTGCCTACGGCGTTTGACCTGACGTTTGCGCAAATTATGTGGTGTTCCACTACATCGTGATTTTGCCTCTGTACTGGGGCCACGCTCAGTGGAAAGGAAGAGGGGCTGACTTGTGCGTGCGCCTCGTCTTCACAGCTGACGACTGAGCAGTCACGTGAGCATACCGCTCCTCGGTATTATTCTGATATACCGGGTGCTATGTGTTTGCGAATTTCGGGTGCTAGACGCGCCTTCGGTTCACTGATGATGGTTGTGCCCGTGACGCTAGTGATTTTGTAAGCATGTAAATTTTGCGCTGCGCTACTCTCCTTCTCACATATGTAATCCTGTAACCCAAGTAAAAAAAAAGAAATATTGCCAAAGTTGGATTAAAAAAAAATCTTTGTTCAGAGCTGTGTGTAAAAAATCACTTTGCTGAGCTAGCCGGTTCATTACATCGAAGTGTAAACAACTCAACAAGGATGCGAGAAGAACAAGGAGAGCACAGACAGAGCGCATTGCACTACTTCAAGGCTAAAGTTTTTATTTCGGCACAAAGTATCAGGACACGAGGTCTATCACAGCGCCTGCACTAAAGCAAAAGCCGTTTTTTTTTTTTCCATTGGCCGTTCTGCTCACTGTTCCGAGCAGATTCTGATACGTGGCCTTGGTTTCATGCCGCAGCGCGCGCAGTTCGGTTGGAGGCGAATTGCAGAGACGTCGTTGTAACCGAGATTTTGGAGTGTAAAAGAATATTGTTCTTGCTTTTGTTCTTTCTTATTGGAAACTGTATTTTAGCCGCCGCGGTGGCTCAGTGGTTATGGTGCTCGGCTGCTGACCCGAAAGACGCGGGTTCGATCCCGGCTGCGGTGGTTGAATTTCTTTGGAGGAGAAATTCTAGAGGCCCGTGTACTGTGCGATGTCAGTGCACGTTAAAGAACCCCAGGTGGTCGAAATTTCCGGAGCCCTCCACTACGGCGTCTCTCATAGCCCTAGTCGCTTTGGGACATTAAACCCCATTAACAAATAAACAAACAAACCAACTGTATTTTATCTGGCTGTACGTACTTCCTGCGTGTATGCTCTCGGTGACCTGAAGTGTTTTCACGTCACGTGACGCGTGGCTGTAGTCAGATTGCGCGGAGCCGCGAAGTTTACTTGCGTAAGGCGAGCAAGCTGCTTTCTCTGCGCGTTCCGCTTCAGCAAATATGGGGGATGGTTGCGGTTTCTCCGCAGATGAGTGAGTGGTGCCGAAGCGGCGCCTTGCGTAGTCGCTTTGCCTGCGTATACTACACGGGCCCCCGATGCAGGCGGTGCGGCTGCAGTGAGCAAAAGCCGCACTGAAATGCTGCACTATAGGAGGGCGCTGCGCGGGCTCACAAAACGCCGAGGCCTTGACAGCTCACAATGGCCACACGGGTGCGGAACCGCCACGAGAAAGAGAGAGGGAGATAGTGGAAGGAAACCAAAGAGAAAAGAGGGAGGGAAGGGGCCTGCAGAGATAAGCGCTGCTTGTGTATGCGTGTCGGCCCATTGTTTCCGTGGTGGCGCGTCGGAAGGCGTACAAATCGACGCGCTGTGGCATAGGAGGGACGGCCGGGCTGCCGAGACAGCGATGACTCCCAGCGCGCCCCTTTCTCCGCTTCCACCGCTCCCCGTCGTCATGAGCCGCTATCGGACACGGGCGTTAATAGGAGTACATTAGAGGCACGACTCCGCGCTCTCGCTCGCGCTCCGGGGCCCTAGTCTGTGTGTCGGCGGGCGCCGAGGTTCCTTATCGAGCGCGCGCTGAGCTCATTTCGGGCACCCGCTATTGAAAGAGAGAGCCAGCCCCCGTGGCCTCTTCCTATTTATGCCCGCTCGGGTTCGTTACCCCACTGTGTGCGTGTCGGCGAGGAGCGCGTCTCTGAAGGCCGCGGAGAGCGCGAGAGACACTTGTTTCCCTGGGCGGAAACGATTGCTCATCATCAGACCGTCTCTTGCTTTGCGTGCACGCGACGACTGCCCGCCTTGCTTTCGTCCTTCGGTTGTGAATGTCGATGGGAGCAAATTTAAAACTTTGCGTTAGAGGAAGGTTGCCGCCACCCCCCGCAGCGGCTTTTGATCGCAACTTTAGTGACAATTGAATTTCCCCGGCTCAACTCCAAATTAGGCGACCGCTGTTCAGCTGGCGCTCAATAGAAGAGTGCAGTGTAAGAGAAGGACGCGGTGCGCGGTCGATGAAAGGTAGCACCAAAGTTTCCTGGCGTCTCTTGGCCACGTTTAATGATGTGTGTGTGTGTTAAATTATTGGTTATAATGAACTGAAACTTGGCTTTCACGATGGGAGGAGGCGCTGACGGTCTTGCTTGAGCTCGTCGATCAGACCGACGCATGAAGCCTTGTAATAAGGGAGTAATCACTCATTAGAATCCACCAGAGCGCACCTATACAGCTGTGAAGAAAAGCTATACAGCTTTCTCATATAAAGCCTTTCTAAGATAAAGTCTTAGCTTGCATCGTGAAGCGATGGAAATACAACTGCCTTACTCACATGTAGGTACCTATTGATTCATATCTGCCTGCACCTGTTGTTTGAGTATGGCTTAGCGCTGAACTTCGTCGATGTTAGAAGTCGCTGCACTGTAGGGGCACGTTCCAAAGTCTCAAAAGGAGGAGGAGAACGAGGAGGAGGAAAAAACTTAATGCAAGGCCAGCACTGAGGTTCGGTGCCAAACACTCAGCGAACGTCCTGAAGTGTTTATCTCCCTATCTTGTGCGGGGACCGACTGAGAAGGAGGCAAGTATACATGCTCGCCTATGGGTCTCCGGATGCAGAAGCCGACCAATATGGCCATACTGTGGGGTGTCTCGTTGTCCGCTCGGGTGGAAGTTATGTTGTCAAAGGGCGCTCACTTGGTGCGGTGGTTGACGTTGATGACATCGTCACATTTCTTTTTAGTTTACGCTCAGTACTGTAGAGCACAGCGCTATTCTCCTGCTGCTTTTGAGATTCTGTAAGCATAAGGCGGACGGGAATCCGTAGAGACCGCTGCTGTAGTGCCTATCCTGGAGCACATTCTTGGGGCGTGGATGTCGCGTCGCAGCACGCGTGACAAATGGAATCCGAACGGGAGTTCAAATTGGGGGACCGCACAAGGAAGGGGCCGCGACGATGTTTCGTTTCATGTGCGGTGATCGTCGTCTCCGAACAGCCTAGATTGCACGCATTGCCCACGTATCATTGTCATCCTCTGTTATCGGGAGTAGATGACGTTCAGGCATCCCCGGATAGCGGTATGAGAGGGTGCCCCGGTGAATCTCCGCCCTGTATGGGGAGCGTATACCGCCGTGTCTTGGCCTCTGGTGCCTCGACGTGATCGTCCCTCGGGGGCAGCAGCGGAGCACGACGAAATGCGGACAGCGACACCGGATATCGGTGATTGGCGCATGACGTCACCGCCGGTGGACTGCTGCTTGCCCGGGGCATCATTTGGAGGCGTCAGGCGCAGCAGACGCCGTTGCCGCCTCCTCCGCGGCGCGTCGCGTCGGTCGAGGGGCGGCATAAACAGGCCCGTCGCATGCGGCGGCAGAAGCAGGGCTGGTCGGGATTTTTCTCTTGATTACAACCGCGCAAAGGAGGACCGCGAATGCTTCCCCGAACAAAGGAAGGCAAGCGGTCATCATATGGCAGTGAAGTGCGTGTCGATTGAGGGAAATTGATTCGAGGGGCGCCCACTGCCTTCCCATCTTTACACTGAGCATTTCTTCTACTTATGTGCACTCTGTTCGCTGAGCAAAAAAAAAAAAAAAAAGATCACTTTGCTCTTTCCGTGCCGTGCTACTGCAGGCTTGTTTTCAACACCAGGAACATGAAAGTGCCTGCTAGCGTCTTCACTTGCTCGCGACATCCTTCCCGGAAAATGGTGGGAAGAAACTGCCTCTTAAGAGAGTTAACTTGGGGAAATTGTTCGGCATAGTTGATTGTCTTCTAAGCGATTTTGTTGTATTTTGCGCTCCGTAGTCCCCTAGTGCGTTGAACCTTCCCGACGGTGCAAGGTGGAGGCAGCACAGTCCGCGAACATTATTCAAGAAAGCAAGTCATTGAAAGCTTTTCTTTTTTTAAAAAAAAATTACATAACTGTGTACGTACTCTAACTCCTGGCGTAAACAGTTTTTCCTATTTTTTTTCTGTATTTGTTTAACGGCAGATATATGTTCCGTATGAAACACTACGGTACAATGCAAACCACTAAGCCTGTATTTTTATTTTTATGTATTTTCTGCGCTGAATGTCTAATGGTTCTGAACGGGAGCAAGAAGGCGGCAAACTCTTGATCACGTATTTATCTGCCTTATGGTCTGCCTCTAGGCAACTGTAACTGCGTTGTCTGAATATGTACTTTTACTTACACAGTGATTTCAAAATTTACTGTTTTACCTAAAGGACAGTAGGCTGTATCGCTAAGCCTAGGCCATACTTAACTGTGTCAGCTTGTCAAGGGTGCTGTTGCGTAGTTTGCTTGAGCAGAGTCTTGTCTAATCTTTGCTAGCAAGGTAAAAAAATATAGTGTGCGCAGTCTGAATTAAGTGAATTAGTAGTTAATGTGCTAACCGTATGACCCTAATGAGGTTAGTAGGAACTCATTACCGTGTTTGAAGCCGCTCTGATAATATCTATGCACTGAATAGATATTTTCTGGCATCTACTCTAAAAAGTTTGTACTGGCTTATTGAGGCATATCTGCCCAAACTCTATTTTGTATAATCGAATAATTCTTGGCTAGTTCTATTGTGAGACATTCCAGCGCCTAGAAAAACAGGGACGAAGGTAAACGAGACAGGACGAACGCCGGGTCTGGCGTTCGTCCTGTCTCGTCTACCTTCGTCCCTGTCTTTCTAGCCGCTGGAATGTCTCACAATAGTACTAGCAACCAACTAGCCCAACTTTCTACGCTTGGCTAGTTGTCCGGCACTTGCATCATTTCTGTTATCTTGAACGGCTTCTCTTGTTGTTTTCTCATTAAACGGCCGTTTAATGCCGTAAATATTGCGTCCCTTGCGTTTCTTGCACTGCTCTGCGGAACGTGCTGAGGCGATGGGTATTTTCAACCGGTCTAACGCGTATTTTAATGCGGAAGCATTATATGACTCAACGGCAATGAAACCCGGCTTTGTTGTCCAGACGAAATGGTCCGAAAGCTCCACGGACGCCACCATGGTCAAAGATTGTGGCTCAAAAGCAGGGTGGTGACGTGAGGTTACAAGTTCAGAGAGTGAATGCAGGACTCAATGCATACATAGACACCCAGTGGCCTTTAGGTCAGTGGCCTGTAGGGTGAAGGCCTTTCATGTAAGCGCGTTTGACATAAAGGCCTTCAACTTAAAGGCCATTACCTTAAATGTCTTGAAACTAAAGGCCTTCACCTTGAAGGCCTCCGACCTACAAGCATTTACCCTAAAGGCCTTTGAGACAGGACTAGTTACCAACTAGTACGGACTAGTAAACAGGTATAGCTAACTAGTAGCCCACGGTGAGACACAAATGTTTTCGCGTTCACAGCACGTAAGTAGCCTTAGTACCCTCCGTTATTTTTCCCCTCAATTCTTGCTTGGGCGTACATCGCGTTTATTTGAACGAAAATTTAAGTTCAAATACTAGAATCCACCATTCCAAATCTGGATAAAGTGTACCATGGTGGCCGCTCCTTCATACTGCAGCGTCAGATTTTCCTCTGTGGCATCGTCATTACGGAATTCGGTGATCTTTACCTTATACCTTGTTTGCACTCGGCGTGCCGCCTTGTTCTTCACTGTCGATCAGTAGACTATGCGTATATCCGCTCTGAACTGTGATACCTGATCAGTGCAGGCGTCGTGACTGGCTGGGCGCGGGGAGTGGGGAGCCTCTTTTCCTTCCCCCGCCGTCGTCGCTCGGAAGCCCTGCGCAGACGCTGGAATTATCTCCCGCGGAGCTTTTCCCTTCTTGACCGGCTGGCTGCGTCGCGGATGGAAATCGAATTTGCGCTCACCTTTTGCTGCGCGGGCATGTTTCTGCGGCTTCATCTCCTGCTTTTCTTCCTGTTTTAACTGCCGCTACAGCCCTTGTTTTTCGTTGCCGTCGCCTGGCGGCACAGCACGAGGGGCCACTTGTTCGTGTATAACGCGTGGTTCGTCGTAAAAGTTATCGAAGTTTGTTCTAGTTGGTGATTCAGTATTTCTTCGGGATCACAGAAGCGCAAAAAAAAGAGAGAGAAAAGACCTAACGACGATAGGCTGGAGGAACGAGCAGATAGGACAAGCGCTGACTTACGACTTTATTCTTGATAAATGTCACCTAACCAACTTGTCGCTCCACAGTCAGTTCTTTCTTTATGTTGAGATAGAGGATACAGTGTAGTTGGATTGACGACTGTGACGTCATGCTAAATCATTGAGCATGGCTCTTTGATCAAAGTGGTTGCGAAACTCCGCATCGAAAGCAGGCTCTGTGTTATGCAACGCTGCCTATCAGTAGGGCTGTCAGCTACTGGTGGCGCCGTGCAAGTTTTATTTCTCTACTGTTCTTTTTTTGTTCGTTTGAGTCAGGCTGAGCAGTTTTTCCTGGACGCCGCGAGTGGCCTGACAGTCGGTTAACCTCTGAGATCTAGTTCAGTCAGACCGCAGGATTTCAGTACCTAAGCCTTATAGGGAGTTGTGAAACTGGTATCATTAAATAAGCTCTGAGTATGAAGGTAATAAGCAGAAACTGAACGGCAGGTATATGCGATGGTCTTTGTCGAGGAAAAAAAAAGTTGGCGCCTTTCCCGTCTTTACTTTGTCGTCTTTGATTTGTTTTGCTATTCGGCCTCCAAGATTAATCGCCTTGGGACGAATAAGAATATATCATTTCTATGTTCGCCTGCCGGCCGCTTAGACTGCGGTACGTGTGGTCACATTACGAAGCTGTGTGGTTAGCGCTTCCTTTCGATAAAAAAATAATTTGACCAGCCGCGGTGTGGCTAAATGGCTTTGGTGTTCGGCTGGTGATCCCAAGGTCGCGGGCCCGAGTCCCGGCGGCAGCGACCGCATTTTGGCGAAGGCGAAATGCAAACACCCCCATGAGCTGCGCGATGTTAGTGCATGACCAAGTGATCGAACCCAAGTGACCGAAATCCGTAGCTCTCCACCATAGGGCGTCCTTAACTCCATATCATGCCATATTTCGCCCCGTGGAGAGCGACGAGTGGGCGATTTGTTTTTCTTTAGCAAGCAGTGAAAGCGTACACAAAGCAAAAGGGAAAATGGTGAGCCTAGATATCGAAGAATAAGGCTGCTTTGATATCTTTTTATCATTTTCAAAACACGACGGCAGCTCTGCCATCTCGCGGACTAACACGGAGCGGTGCTCCGCCACATTGACGGTGATAGTGCGGCAAAACCCGCTTTCCGGGCTGCTCGGTGTCAAATTGCAAATTCAAATAAATGCTTTAGGTGGACAGGAAATGCGCAGGAGCTATCTCACTTCTCGGTGGACACCTAAACCGCGCCGTGAGGTAGGGGAGGTGGCGTAAAAAGGTAGAGAGAAGGAGTCACTGTGGTGAGGGCTCTGTTTTAATTTCGACCATCTGAGGTTCTGTAACGTGCACTGATATTACACAGCACACGCCTTTTACACATCACCGCCTTAGAAACACGGTCGCCGCAGCCATGATTTGGCATCGTGAGCTCTATGTCAAAGGGGCTTGAAAATTGCCGTCGATGGTATGGCGTGACCGTTGTTTGGAGATCTGATCAAAATATCACTTAGCCAGTGAGTGCTGGATATGCGATAGATGATGCCGGTAGGAAATTGAACACACCGGCCGAGGCAGTAGGGAATAAGCTGGTTGCCTGATACTCTCCACGACGATACAAATGTTAGCGGAAAAGCTCTGCGCGCCGTATAAAACTGCTGGAATGGGAGTGCTGTGTCCTGCCGAATTTATGTAGCTACATATGGGGCTCCATCCCTTGACACTTTCGCATTTTTTTATTGTTGCTTAAATACCAACTTTGTCTGCCAACGAAACTATGGAGGGTGGATAGCGATGGCTGCCACGAGCGCATTTTGCTTTGACAACCGAACTGGTCGTCGTTACTGCGTCACAGCGGCGCTGAGCTTTAGCTAAAATTTGTAGGACTACCCGAACAACCCCCACAGCTCTCATTTTCCTGTCGTCTCTGTAGCTGGGAGAATAACTGTGACGTATAGCAATAAGATTACGGAAGAGTAGCGAGAAACGAAAGCAGTAAGTAAACGATGAGTGGGAGCGTTATCTGTCTCCCTTCTTTACACACTCTCCCCATCGTCGGCGTGCCTTGAAAATGTTCCCCCGGCGTCATCTTTCTCTCGTCTGTCGATTCCGGTGCGGCATCGTAGTCCCGCTGTCGATTCACTCTGATTCGAGTGCCGCCAACTAGTGCTTCCAGCAAGCGCGGCAGTATTATCTTTCTTTCTTTTTGTATTTTGCGCAACCTTTTGCAGGCGCCAGCTTTTCTGGCCCCTCATTCTCTCTCCCACCGTTCGGCGGTGCCAGAAGCTTGGGTGCCGGGTGACTGTGAGAGCGTTGTCCATCATTTTTAATCCGTCGTATTTTTGAAGTCGGCAGCGTGTCATTTTGACTCCGTGCTCGACCGGGCCGGACCGCCCGCCCGTCCGTCCTCCTCTGTTCCTTCCCGTGATGCTGGCTGTTCTTCGCGCTTCCCTCTACAATTTCTACCAGTACCTACCGCCCCGATCCTCTCTCCACCGCCCACCCGTCGTTTGTTATTTCTTACTGCTTCACCTGCTGGGGCTGAGGAGGAAGGGCAGAACAAGACCTACGAACGCTTCCCGATAAGCCTCAAAGAGAGAGAGAGGCAGTCTTGCCCCAAAAGAGAACTTCGCGCATTTCTGGGCCGCTCACCTCCCGGGAAGGCGAAGCGAAGGAGCTGAGGTTGTCCCCGGCCGATTCCCTACGCGAAGCGGTCGATGATGTCTTCGTCGATCGAAATGATCGTGATGACTTTGTCGTTTCCCCCGATATTTTCTCCTCTTTTTTTTTTTTCCGCCGTGCCTGTCTCCTCCTGCTTCGAGGAGCCTCGCCGGTCCCTTCCCTATTCTTACGGTAGCCGTGTTACCAGTCCATTGGGGCTTTCCGTTCTCCTATTTTGTATGTATGTGTGTATGCGTTGCTTGTGTTGGCCTCTTTTTTTCCCGGGGAAGCCGCATAATACAATCGTATCTGGGTTCGAGTTTGCGGACGTACATACGCGCTTTGCTCGGGCTGCCTGTATTTTGACGCGATTGGCAAGCCCTATGATGCCGTCTAGCCTGCGCGCGAACCTTGCGGATGCATGTATTCTTTTCCACGCACAGGCCCGCCGGATAGCGCCCGTACTTACCCGCCAGCGTCGCATATACACGGCCAAGAGCATAAAAAGCACCGACGTTCTCCCGACTTCCTGTGCCTTTTTCTTCCTGTGCCTGTTTCGGGTCTTTGAACCTTCCCCATCTTTACGGCTCTTCCCCGTGAGTTTATCTCTTCCGTGTACTGAGGACTGCAGAGAAGCAGGGCGCGGTATATACGGAGGCGATGAAGCCGCATCTGTTCGTGCTTCGTTTCGGTAACGTTGCGAGGGCAAGAGACGCTGCTGCTGCCGTTTTGTGGGTTGCCTTTCGGCCCCATTGTCTCCCAGCTTAGTACCGTTGACGCCCTTTCACGCGCAGCGTTGTCGACTCTTGAGAGCGTCGCGCTGTGTGTCTGTTGTCGAGCTGCCGTCCTCGACCGAGGCTCACTCTGTTCCCGGACTGTGAGCCCTCTTGCCTCCCCACCCTCTCCCCTTCTCTTTCCCGCTTCTCTGCCCAAGGGGCGGCGTTCAAACGAGATTCGAATGGTGAGGCACCAACTGTTGTTCGCCCGCGACGCCGGCTGGCCCGTGTCTCTGCATTCCAGACGTACTCCCCAGTGTGTGGTCTCTTCGCCACGCGGTTATCTTATAAGTGTATCATTGCCACAGCCACTTTTGTCGACCGTGGTCGCAGTTTTTCACATCGGGCTCCAGGATCTCGTCTTCCGTGTTGCGCTTATCCGTCCTTAAGTGTCTTACTCTGGCAAGTTGCCGTAAGTGACGCTTTGTTGGCAGCTTCGGAAGGGGGGAGTGAATATACTGCTGCTATGGCGTGCTAGGTCCAGAACGAGCATGGACACGTGCTATAACAAACAGAGAAACATAGCTTGTAGAAAGGACTTCAATGTTATATTTGGACTGCAGCTTTGTAGTTGACGTGTCGCATGCCCAGTGAAGCTGTTTAATGCAGTAGTATTAGAAACCTCATCGGGGGGAAAAAAAAAAAAGTTGGCTGTGGCTTGACCAATGGCCATCCCGAGTAGAACTGCGGAAGCAACGGCGCGGCAATCGCAGCGGCGGCGGCACCTCTGAGTCACCCGCGTAGCGGAGGAGTAGGCGGCGGCCCCAGCGCCGCAGCTGTGCGCCGTGTGACGTCACTCCTCCTGCAGAATGCACTGCTGGCGCAGCGGCGACGGCACCTCCGAGCACGGCCGGGCTGCATGCAGCGGATTCAGTCCGGCCGTGCTCCGAGTCACCCGCGCAGCGGACGAGTCGGCGGCGGCTCCGCGCTGCTCTGACATCACTCGCTCCTCGCGCATGCGCAGTTGGGGCTCTCCGGGGCCCCGTGAAATAGCTCACTCCTAGCGTAGTGTTGCGTCCGCAACAAAAATGTGGCGTTTGTCATTAAATTTGCCCATTGGTTGGAGAGAAGTGATTCACCGGACTGGAAGTGATGCCAGCTCCGGTAAAAGCATGGACCAAGTTCTAATGCTATCGCATGGCCAACACAATGGAAGTGGGTGCCCCTGCGAATTTTCGTCCTACTCATTGTGGCCGTTTTTCGTTATTATCGCTATCACGCGTGCACCTTCGATCGTAGTGGAGACGATTGGGATCGAACTCAGTGCAGATTCGGCGTGGCTATGCGGCCGGTTCAGTCGCGATTAAGTCCGATCCAGCTCGACTCCAAGCCGGTTTTTGAAGGGTGATCGAGGTGTGCTAACGTCTTAAAGCGCAAAAACGTACTCTATAAAGGCTACACAATTTTAGAATAGTTTTTCATTTATCCAGTGCGGCTTGGTTTCAGACACTGTGTTCACGCTCTCAACGCCGCCCGCCTGCCTGGGTAGTAAACAGAGATAGCACCTACGTGCACGAAGCGGTGGTATGAGGTTTCGAGTGCTATTGCTTACTTTTCTTTCATTACAAACTCATTTGTTTTCCTTCACTTACACAACCACTTGTGCATGTAGCCCACCTGTTGTTTAACAGGCCAACTCGCCGATGAAGAATGAGCAGTGTTCCATGCGGAGCGCGCTTGGAATTTCAAGCGGGATCGGATTCGGCTGATATCGTAAGTGCCCGCGTTACAGCTGTATACCTTTTTATCAAAAGCTGCTTTGGAACTGTTATGGAAACTTGCTCACGCCGGGGCAACGGACACCGGATACAGAGGGAGGACAGGAAGATGTGGAAGATAGCGAGTGCAAGGATTTCACGGTGGTCCACTTAGTCGGACGGTCAACTTGCGGATGCGCCTAAGCGCTTTCAGAGCCTCGTGAGCAGACGATTGCAGGAGAAAGTGTTGAAGGACCGCCCTTTTTGACAACGGCCGTCCGTCTGGAGGACGTCCCCGTTGCTGCGAAGGATAATCTGTGTACACCGTGTCGTGGACAGCGGCAGAGAAGATTGTTGATTGCCTCTACGCACCCGCCGAAGTTCATACAGCACTATCGCCCATTCCGTCGCTGCCTGTGTAGTTTAAGTTGGCAGTGTGAGCCTTGCACTCATTGCCCTACGTACAATTTCAAATTATCATTCCATTTCGCTACTTGGGGTTTTGGGCTGCACACCCTAAGGGCTTCCGACCAGGGGAGTGCACCTGTGTTGCAACCGAGTCTTCAAAAGCAGTCGCGCGCAAGAGGCAGGAAACTGAAGGGAAAAAAAAGAAGAGAATATTGCGCGCGCTTTATTTAAATATCCCACAACGATCAAGGGCCAGCAGTTTGCGGGTGATATGGCCCCTCGAGCGGCACCGGAAATTGTGGAGGAGGAAGAGGAGGCGGAAGGACGAGGTCGTATTAGGCACTTCCGGTCGCGCTGCTCTGATTAGGACCCCGACGGTGTGAAAGCCTCGAAGTAGTTAGCGCCCTGAGAAGGCGTAATGGGGAAGACTTCTTTCCCTGCCTCGCTCTATCGGGCTAGCAGTTATTTGCTTCGATCGGAGTGCTCTTTTGTGTCCCGTTGTTTTCATTGCATGCGTGCTTTTTTTTTATTTGAGTTAGTATTTGCCGCACGGGTGCATATGTGAAACGCGTTGGATGCTTCTGCACCGGACATAACTTCGTATTGATCGACCTTGATCGTTAGCATAATTTCGATGGCAGGAACTTGGACCTGCACTTTCATTGAAACGGTGATTGCTACCAAAAAAGAGCAACTGCATTGGCCCCGAGCTTGGATGTGTAACTTAGAAACGTAAAATCAATTCGTCCGCCTCGTTTGCGTTTTTTGTTGAGCATGGGGAGGAAGGGGGGAGGGGGGGGGGGGGTGTACTGTGATGCTTAATACGCCGTAATCGATTGTGCCGTGCTTCGTTAGAGGAACCCCAAATGATGGTGAGGGAGTGGAGAGAAGTAAGCCTGGTGGTGGTGACGTGTCCCAGCATTGCGTAGGGAAGCGCATTTTGCGACCAAACAGAAAAAAAATACAAATGGGGAATAGCGCGAAGCAAATTGTTTTTCTTTTTTTGATTTCTTATCATGCTTCCGCGAGGGCAATTAAGGAGGACGGTTATTTATTATATTCCTTGCCTCGAGCGTGGATCGTCCGTTGAAAAAGGTAGTTTTCTTCTGTGCTGCTAATTTTTGTTTTGTTCTTGCCACAAGATTTATGAACAGGTGTCGTCACTAGAAAAACAAAAACGACGAAGCACCTAACGGCGCCTTCCGACTGAGCGCTTCGATGTTACGGGGAAAACAAGCGAAACTCAAACAAGTGTCCCCTTTCGAGTCTGTTTTTTGTATTGCAGTCTTCGCTCCATGTCAGCACGGTAGCTTTTGTCTCTTAGCCATCGCGCGCTTCCCTTTGTATTGCACTGTCAACAAGTGCTCTTCCCCGATGCGCAGTGAAGCGTTCTGCTAGTTTGGACCGATTTGCGAAACTTCGTCGCTTGGACCTCGAGATTTCACGGAATTCGGTTGCGTACACTGCGGACGCTCGTTTGAAGCGTTTCCAGACTCGTTTCGCCGCTAGCGTTGCGCTTAAAATTTTATCTCTGCAGTTGCGCAAGCCTCATACCATTATGTATTTTTCCCTTGTTGCTGTTGGTTTTAATTTTCATACAGAGAAGAAAAAAAAATAGGGGGACACTTAAGCTCCGCCTGAAGGGTGTGATGCGACAGCGTTAATGGTTAGTTCTACTTGTTCAATTTGTTCTCCTTTTTTAATTACGCACGCACTGATTAGCACACATCAGTAAGCATACTAGACCACGTGATACACCACAATACGAGGTCTGTTAGAAAAGTATCCGACTTTATTTTTTTTTGCGAACACCTGATGTATTTGAAACAAGCACGCTTTCACCAGGCTACCTTGAGCCTTCATGCGCATGCACAAATTTTTTCTCGCCTGCCGATAGCGTCAGTCACTGGCACGCAGTGTTTGAGTGAGGCAGTGCGCAGTGCTCTCGTCGGTTTTTTATTGCAAGGAAAATGGTGGAGCGACAGGAGCAGCGCTACTGCATCAAATTTTGCCAGAAACTGGACGACAGCCAAGTGGAAACCATTCGGAATATTCAGACGGCTTTCGGTGACAATGCTATGAGCAGGACACAGATTAAGCAGTGGTACAATTGGTTTAAAGACGGCCGCACATCGGTGCACAGAGAGCCACGCTCCGGTCGGCCATCAACATGCCGAAATGACCAGGTCATTGCCGAAGTGAACGCTGTGGTGACGCGGGACCATCGTGTGACTATCCGAGAAATTGTGGAAGAGGTGGACATCACCAATTTTTCTGAACATTCCATTATCACCGAAAATTTGGCCATGGAGAAAGATGCGGCGAAATTCGCGCCGAAGCTGCTAACGGTGGAGCAAAAGCAGTTTCGTGTTGAAGTCTCACAGGATATGCCGGATTCCACAAACAGTGACCCCGACTTCATCAACACCATAATCGCTGGTGACGACTCTTGGGTGTACAGGTACGACCCGGAAACCAAATCCCAGTCGTCACAATGGCAGCATTCCACGTTACCAAGACCAAAGAAGGCCCGCCAAGTGCGCAGCAATGTCAGAGTGATGCTGACTGCTTTCTTTGACTCCCTCTGTGTGGCACACCACGCGTACGCACCCCACAAAGTAAACATTGACCAAAAGAATACTACAGGGATGTCCTCCGTCGCCTGCGTGGTGCTGTGCGGCGCAAGAGGCCAAAGTTGAGGTCAACAGAAAATTGGCGCATCCATCACGACAATGCTCCTGCACATTCCTCGCATTATATTCACACTTTTTTCGCGAAAAACCAGACTGCTGTAGTTCAACAGACTACTTACTCTCCTGATATGGCCTCCTGGGACTTCCGGCTGTTTCCCAAAATCGAGAGGCGATTGGAAGGAGCGCGATTTCAGACAAGAGAGGACATTATGGCTGCAACGACAGCTGAGCTAAACTCCATTCCGAAAAGGGCCTTTTCGGAATACTTCCAACAATGGCAGCACCACTGGAAGAACTATGTGGAGTCCCAAGGAGCCTAATTTGAAGATGATTTGGTTTCCAAAGCTCCAGTTATGCCACTTTTTTTTCTTCGGCAAAAGGTCGGATACTTTTCTAACAGACCTCGTACACACAAGGTCTCCCTTTAGCCAAGTCGAACGAACGTGCTTCACCTACCACATATGCTTGTATACAATGGACTCGTGCGCCACCAAAGCACGCCCAGATCGAGTATGAACCGGAGTGGTACTCACTCGTACTGTAGTGCTGTGTTGTTCATTGCCTTTTTCTAGTTCTTTGTTGCTTAGATGTGTCGTGTTTTAAAGTATTTGCCATGTACTCCGAATTGACTCTTGTCTCGTGCTTCGTTGCTTATGTCTGTCGATGTGCCACTGTCTTTTTAATGTTTGTAGATCTCATGTACATAAAACATCGCATCGCTAATAAATACCATTTGAAAAAATAAATGCTTCAGTGGCCCAGGGTTAGCGTGTCTGACTGAAATCCGAAGGGTTCCCCCAAGATCAGCGAACACTCAGTCATCAGTACGTGCAAGTGTTTATTTCAGTACCACCGTTCATTCGTCGTCTTGGTTGTCTACACTACGTAATTCTTCCTCCAGTGCGTCTTCACCTCTGTAGACCTCCTCTTCAACTTCATCTGTCCATCGCCGTGGGATCCGTTCTCGAGCAGCGGCAGGTCGGCTTTCGCGCCGCGCTTCCTCTTCTTCGGGAGAAAGATTCTGTTTCCGCGGCCCCATCTACCTTCGTCGGAGACACGATCGCTCTGTCGTCGGGCGCCGGAGCGCAGCTCCTTTTATTATACCACGTGGTTATGCAACGCCCCCGAGGGTGTCTGTTTTTTTTTTTTTTTGTATTAGTTGTCATCCACTCCGACAAGGGGCATCAGGCGTCCGTGGGTGACCTCATTACTGCGAACGCAGCCACCGCTGCGCACGACGAACATGCCGCTGCGCACGACTAAAGCAACAACCTCCGGCTTAAACAGCATCGCTGCTAAAAGGTTATCATGGCAACTTTTTGCTAGAGCTGGTGGCGGTCCTCCATAACTACAGCGCAGTTCGCGTTAAGATTGGGCTAGTTGGAAGCTGATCATATGCAAGATGTGCGTTGCTTAGATTGTGAAGCTCGGCTGGGAATTTCGCGGTGTAACCGTATGCGCCCTGTCTTGCTCATACGCACGAGTATAGCACACTCATGTGAATTTTTTTACCTTTACGCTGCATATCAGTCTCCCTCCGGGTGAGGGCAACCGGTGGGAAACTTACGTAGGCGACTTCCATGTGAGAAATCATTCGGAAGACCTCGATGACCTCACGTTTTTTTCCCTGTATTTTGCCCTGGCCAGCATTACGGTCTTTTCAAAGGATGGGTTGCAATCGTGTTTCAGACAGTGATTGGCAAATTCCCTGTCCCCTGCAGGGCGCGACGATTTCTTCTGTGCTCTAGGAAACGTTCATTTAGGCACCGTCTAATTTAACCCACATAGGACATGCCACATAAAAGGGGTATTTTGTACACAACTCCTGTTGAGCAGATGACGAAAGTTGAAACATGGCGAACCCCACACCCCCTTTCCTCAACCTCAGGTAGTACCTTATGGTCGTTGGTGTCGTCATATTTAACTGTATCTTTGTCAGTCTAAGCAGCGCACGTCTTGCGTATGAACAATTCGTGTTATGCGCTCAATTCACGTACAAAGGGCCCTTTTGCATGCGAACTTGATCACTTTCGTTGTGTGCTATAGTAGTCGCCGCTGCGTCATGCATCGCGAGAACGTTGTGATTGTAAACCTGTGTGATGTGCCCTCCCTCAGTGTGTCTCGTGAATTGCGCTGTAGTTACGGTAGCTTGTCATGGCCAGCTCTCCCGAATGCAGACACTGATGGACAATTCCCAGCTACGCCCACCAGTCCACAAAGCAACTATTGCTAAAGAAATGAGGGACTGCTATGCTGTACGTATGAAGGAAGCTAACAGTCACCGAAACCAAGGAGAGCATAGAGGAATTTTTTTCTGATTTGTGGCGTTGGCCGATTGCAAATTAGTAGTGTAATAATTTTTTCCCTGAGAGATTATTGATTGGAATGTAGAAGTAAATACAACCACTTGGCGCCGGTGGGACCCGAACCCGCGACCTCCGTATGCCGTGTACGGTGCTTTACCCACTGAGCTTAGGCGGTGGCTGCAGCGGATGTCCAACGTTCTGTATAACCGCGAGTGCCACGTGAAACGCGATTGAACGGTGATGGCGGAAGCTGTGCGAGAACCGTGTTTATTACCCATGACACCAAGACTGCCAGAATCTAGGCCCTTGTTAAGCTTTTGAGCAGACAAGGGTAGGAAAATGAGGTGTTCGTTAATGCATCCATGGCTTTTGTTGGGGCAAATTTGTAGGCTAGCCATAGAGGCCACATCGTTTTGCCTTTTAATCGTCTTTGTTAATGCCTTATTTTGTTTGTTTTCAGGCCCTGGAGTGATTCGCTTCTAAAGATGCTGTACGACTTGCCAAACTTGACGCCTGGTAAGTTTGATGTGTTGTACATCCAGCTACTGTGTTGTCAGTGCTGATGTAAGCTTACGTATTAGGCGCTCACTTCTCTTAGCTGTGCTAATTATTTTGCTTTATATGCATTTGCGGCCTTTCCATACAGCTACGCTGACAGAGGGGTTTCCTAAAAAAAAAAAAGCCAGTAGCGTCGTCGTTATCAGCACTGTTGAATTTTTTCAGCGTGGTGTTGAAGTCTATCTGCTGGTAGTGCAAAGATCAACGAGCCATTATCCTGCGCGTGGGGACAAGCGGAAGGCGGTCAGATTAGCTGGAGTACATTACACGAGTAATAACTAGCAATTCCAAAATTTTTGGGCAGAATAAATGACATGGACTCTTGAGACTCGTGAAAATATCGCAGGCAGTGGGCTTCTCATGGCGGACGAGTAAAGTGGCCATCAAGTTTAGGCTGAAAGCCGTGCGGTTGCGTAGGTTCGCTGAAGTGGGCGGGCAGGCTTTTTCAGCCATGCTAAGTTTCATCTCTCTTTGAAGAGATTAGTGATAACTGCGTGCAGCTCAGGTGAGAGCCAGTACTACTTACGAAAGGAAACGCTCCAGCGCAGGATGAGCTAGCCTCGCAGTGAGCTCGATGTGTAAGAGGGAGCACTGCTGAGGTAACATGGAGGATTTCTTTCCAGCTTTCTGTTGCATTCGTGTAATGCTGATCTTACTCATGTTGTGCGCGGAAAATTTTCGACGATCGTGTACGCCGCGGTGAAGACCACGGCTGCTCAGCGCGTTTGTTCACGCGGTCTTGTGGCGCCTGCATCTTCGTTTCAACCGAGTACCGCGCTGAGGACGTTCGTTAACTATTCGTTAGCTGGCCGTTGTCCATTAATCATTCGTTAAATGAAAAGTGAAGACGCTATGTGTCGTTCAGGGCTAGTGCAGGTGTGCGGGCCGGAGAATTGTCAATGTTTCAGCCGAGCAGGAACTAATCACTACTTGGTTCACAAGGTTGTAGGAGTGGTAGAGTCTGAGTAGCGGAGACGTGCTATCGGAGACGTATACTGGATTACCGGACGCTGGTTTCGCATGCGCAGTTGCCCCGCCCCTACACTGCGCGTGCGCAGGAGGCGCTTGGTAAACCGGTATACGTCTACGCTAGTACGTCTCCGTTGTGCTAAATCTGTCTGTTATCAGAAGCGCTGACACGAAACAGCGGGAAACGAGGTAGACATGGAGGCATTCATGCGGGCTGTGATACCGGGTGTTTCAGGGAATACGACTTTCAAAATCGTTTGAAAATATTGTTTTGGGTTTAGAAAGGTTTTTTGTTCGTTGTTACTGCGTTGACGACGTGGGACGCGAGTGTTTTCATCCCTCTTAAACCTCTTCGAACGTGTCCATGGCCTTCTTTCGCATACATAACCCCTTTAACAGCTAGCTTATGCTACAACCTGTGCCGCATTACGTGGACGCGCCTCCGGTTTTTCACGGGCTGTGTGGCCGTCACGTTGTTGGCAGTGTGAACGCGCTGGACCATTCTTCTCGTGCTCGGTTCTGGCGCAGCTTCGGGCACCTTTCGGGCGCTGACCTCGCTCGCCAGCCCCGTGTTCTGGGCCAGCGTGCTGTCGCGAGTGATTCTGGTCGCTCCCACCCTCTTCTGGCTGCTTCTGCCGCAGGTGAGTGCGAGACAAGCTGGCAAAGCGCCCTGCAGAAAAAAAGACTACGCATACAGAGACGCGAAACGAGGAGAGCTGCAGATATACATTGCCGTCCCTGTGTTGGCTTGGTGTACCTTCAGCTTCTTCGCATACTACTTCGTTCCTCTTCTGTATCTTGGTACCCTCCCCTGGACAACGTTGGTAACTTACCGTCCTACCTAGGCAGCCATGTACGCAGTGTACGCTATGCATTGTACTCTGTTAATTGTACGCAGTGTGTGCTATGCTTTGCCACGCATACGGTCTAGAATTATGACGACATGAGAGAGACAGAGAGAAAGGCGAAGGTAGAGTTTAACCGGAAGGGTGTTCCTGCGGGCTACCCTGCACTGCGGAAAAGGGGATGCGAAAAGGAAAAAGAGGGATGGAATGGAGATCAAGGAGACAAGGTAAGGACATGCATGCTGCAAAGTCTGAATGTGCCGCGCAAGCACGAGGCCCTTGAGAATCTGAAGTTTGCTTAGTGTTTTTTTTTTTTTGAAGCTTGACAGCGCTGTGACTGCAGTCCGAAGATTTTACCCTCGTCAGAGTGCGAGGACCGGGATGGTCGAGAGCACTGCAAAGTGGCGAACACTGTCCGGCGGCCTCCACCTGCCAGCCGTGGCAGATGGTGTTTTGGGGATTCTCCTCTCTTCACTTCCCATCTGGTAATTGTCTTCCTCTCTTCCCCTCCCCCTCTCCACTTGTATGGGAGAGGAGGGAGACGCCGGACGAAGAATTACTCAGCAAAAATGGAAATGACTGAGAAGAAAATGGCTCTGACGTCAGCAAGCGTACTTGGAAAATAGGCAGCCTCCCCAAGAACTATCTACGCAAAAATGAGGCTTGCGGGAAGCTATTCTTCCCCGAATTGCTTGGGAAGAGCAAGCTTTGTCTACAAGGCCCCACGAGTGACTGTTTGAAACAGCTGCCGGTATACTGGCGCAACGCTTAACCGATACGCCACTGCGCCAGTAGCGGTATGAGGGATCGCCGCGATCTGTCAATGAGACTCATATTTTTCGTAGTTGTGTAGTCGGAATTGGAATAGATTGGGGAGCGCAAGGCTGTGGACACGTAATTGGATTAGATTGGCGAGTGACAGAAGAATGCTATCGCATATCCTGCGCATCAATCCAATTGATCGCCCCTAAGTTTTGTCTTTCTGTTCTAAACATTAGTTATTCACAAAGCAGATGTTTGAAGTTGGTAGGTTATTTCAAAACAATATCAATATCCGTAGGTATTCCAGTACAGAAAGAGGTCCCGAATATGGCTACTGTAACGGGGCCTGATCTATTAAAATGGATAAATTAGTAGCGTTTACTGGCGACAGCAATACAAGCAGGACAATACCAAGTGCAAAGGTACATCATAATATTAATTGGCAAAAGTGATCACAGTATAATAGCATACCAATGCTATTGTATTGTGTCTTCACAGCCACATGCGTCACAGCCAGGGCTGTCGACCATGTCAATCCGGATTGAGCACCGCTGCCTAAAATCAACACCGAGCCATATACGGCAAAGCAAAGTTGCTTCACGTTATAGTAGAAAAGGGGGGATACAAACATGTAGTGCAGGGCGATGGCGATGGCTGAAAAATTGGGCCCGAGTTCCATACGGCAAACGTGAGCCCACACCAAAGCGCGCGGAGCCTACCCACGGCGACAACTCCTGGTGCAGGGATAGATACACGAAGACCGTCACTGCGGGCAGAGCGGGCGGCTTCATCTGCGTGGTGGTGCCCTGTGATGCTGAAGTTTCATTATGTTGCCACTGGGAAAATATGTCGTTACCTGTGATGATTGCGCCGCGATAAACTGCACGCGTTCCTTAGACGAGCTGTTTGTGCGATCCGTGATATAGTGCAGCTTGCCGGCTTTGGAGAGGTGCTTTAGAATAATTATAATAATTATAAAATTAACGGCCCATTCCTGTGTGTTTTCTTGACTGATGAACTCAATAGCAGCTCGGAGGGGAGCGAGTTCCGCACCGGTCGGCAAAGTGCGGTACGCTGTTTTCATCTCGATCAAGATGGGCCTTGCTGGGATGACCACAGATCCTGCAGAACTGGTGGAATTAACTGAGTCGTCTGTGTAGACGTGTAATCGGCGACTGCGGCTAGAATACCGACTACACTGTCGCTTTCTTCCCGATGGCGGTTATAAATAGGAACTCTTGTAGTTCATGCAGTCTCCATGGGAGTGAGGACGATCACTAGGCTGGTCTAGCTGCATGGGCACAAAGGGGCGATGGATAACAAGGAATTTCCTGAATTCAGTATGCAACAGCAACAGTGACAGGAAGGGTTGCAAGGTGGTGACGGGGGACCCGAGTGTGAGGTGTCAAATATATGCTCTCATAGTTTTGAGTTCTTGTACTGTTCGCCACGTGACCGAAGGGCAGCCGTGCGGATGAAGGGAAGCAAACTAACTAATCACATTTCGATGCGGAACTGCAATGCTATAGCCGCGAAGCCTATCCGTCGCCGAACTTGTGCCGCTCCTCGGCCGCTGCCCGTCACTTTGTCCCTATTTGACTGCAATAAACTTGTGGAAACTTATGCCGCTTCCTTTCGTCTGCCTTGCGGCTCAGCCAACCGCACCACAATTTAGCGGCATGCCGCGAATTATGTCCAAAAACACGCAAGCGTGGCACACCCCACGCGGACGGTCCCGCCTTTTGCCTATAGAAAACGCAATTCATTGCTGACGCCAGCGCCGCCGCTTCTCCGTGACGTCATGGCCTGATGCTTGTCTATAGGGAGCATTCACTGACGTCACAGCGGCCGCCACTTTGTGGTCTGTGGAGCACTGGGAAGGGCAGCGGGCGTGTCTGATGGGATTGTCGTCTCCTGTAGAAGAACTGCACCATTCAAGCTACATTAGATAGAACTTCAGTGTGTAGCCTCTGGGACCCGCGCAAAAAATTCGTTGTCGGCGCACACATTTTACCTGCGAAATAGGCCGGTGGAGGCGACAGCTGTATTTCGATTTTTTTTTCGACCTTTCCTAGCTTATGACAACTCGGTTTTCGTTTAGAGTGCTCTCTTTGCGATTAGAACGTGGTACCCTATCGATACAGGCCAACTTGAATGAGTCTTCTATGGCCGTTACGTTCTGCGCTTGTGGCGGAACAAAAAGAAAGTAGAGCAAGTAAGCCGTGCTCCTCTTATTTACTTTTGTGGGCGCCGAGGAGTGAAAGTTTCTTTAAAAGCAGTTGCACTGCACAATCTTCTCCGTCCGCGCAGTCATTGCGTTTTGAAACCTATTTATTTAGAGTGGTTTTATTCCTCTGTTGTGCGTTT